>NC_089839.1:183693748-184004008 GCF_035609145.1 Eleutherodactylus coqui | reverse complement strand
TTTTGAAGGACTCAGTTTCCACAACCCTATACGGCAGCATCTCAAGGCTGATGAATTTTGCTATGGTTAACGTTTGAGCGTGCGGGTGCGTGGCGGCGTACTTGCGCTTGCGCTCAAACACTTGCGCAAGCGACGGCTGAACGGTGCGCTGAACTACACTGCTGGATGGGGCCGAGGACAGCGGAGATGAGGGTGTGGGTGCAGGCCATGAGGCGGTAGTGCCTGTGTCCTGAGAGGGGGGTTGCATCTCAGTGGCAGGTTGGGGCACAGGGGGAGAGGCAGGGGTGCAAACCGGAGGCGGTGAACGGCCTTCGTCCCACCTTGTGGGGTGCTTGGCCATCATATGTCAGCGCATGGTGGTGGTGGTGAGGCTGTTGGTGTTGGCTCCCCGGCTGAGCTTTGCGCAACAAAGGTTGCACACCACTGTTCGTCGGTCGTCAGGCGTCTCTGTGAAAAACTGCCAGACCTTAGAGCACCTCGGCCTCTGCAGGGTGGCATGGCGCGAGGGGGTGCTTTGGGAAACACTTGGTGGATTATTCGGTCTGGCCCTGCCTCTACCCCTGGCCACCGCACTGCCTCTTGCAACCTGCCCTGCTGATGCCCTTGACTCCCCCTCTGAAGACCTGTCCTCCTGAGTAAGCGTTGCACACCAGGTGGGGTCAGTCACCTCATCGTCCTGCTGCTCTTCCTCCGAATCCTCTGTGCGCTGCTCCCTCGGACTTACTGCCCTTACTACTACCTCACTGCAAGACAACTGTGTCTGATCGTCATCGTCCTCCTCACCCACAGAAAGTTGTTGAGACAGTTGGCGGAAGTCCCCAGCCTCTTCCCCCGGACCCCGGGAACTTTCGAATGGTTGGGCATCAGTGACGATAAACTCCTCTGGTGGGAGAGGAACCGCTGCTGCCCAATCTAAGCAGGGGCCCGAGAACAGTTCCTGGGAGTGTTCCCGCTCCTGAGCAGGTGTTATTGTAGTGGAGTGAGGAGGCTGGGAGGAAGGAGGAGCAGCAGACAGAGGATTCGGATTGGCAGCAGTGGACGGCGCAGAACTGCGGGTAGACGATAGGTTGCTCGAAGCACTTTCTGCCATCCAGGACAGGACCTGCTCACACTGCTCATTTTCTAATAACCGTCTCCCGCGTGGACCCATTAATTGGGCGATGAATGTGGGGACGCCAGAAACGTGCCTCTCTCCTAATCGCGCAGCAGTCGGCTGCGACACACCAGGATCAGGAGCTCGGGCTGTGCCCACACCCTGACTTGGCCCTCCGCGTCCTCGGCGGCGTCCACGTACTCTAGGCCTACTCCTACCCCTCAGCATGCTGTATTACCAGTGATTTGATTTCACAGGCAGGAAATAAATTGGCGCAAGACTGCAGGCCAAATATAATTTTTGCCCTTTTTGGAAAACGAAAGGCCCCACTGCCTCTAGTGAATGAATTATCTAAGTTTAATAACTGTGCTGTGTCCCTGCTAATGTGTCACAGAACGTGAGGGTAGCAGAGTTATTAACTCTGGCAGAGCAGGTATTTTTTTCCCAATTAAGGAAAGCAAATGGCGAAGCCAGCAGTAAAGCGTAGCTGGGTGCGTCTGATTTAGCAATGTTGTTCACGCAGCTCACACGTGTCCACCGCCCTTAGGACGGACAGAGGCTGGACAAATAGATTTGTTTTCAGTTTTTTTCCACCAAAAGGCAGCACTGCGTATATTCAATGAACATGAGAAGTTTAATAACTGTGCTGTGTCCCTGCTTATGTGTCACAGAACGTGAGGGTAGCAGAGTTATTAACTCTGGCAGAGCAGGTATTTTTTTCCCAATTAAGGAAAGAAAATGGCGAAGCCAGCAGTAAAGCGTAGCTGGGTGCGTCTGATTTAGCAATGTTGTTCACGCAGCTCACACGTGTCCACCGCCCTTAGGACGGACAGAGGCTGGACAAATAGATTTGTTTTCAGTTTTTTTCCACCAAAAGGCAGCACTGCGTATATTCAATGAACATGAGAAGTTTAATAACTGTGCTGTGTCCCTGCTTATGTGTCACAGAACGTGAGGGTAGCAGAGTTATTATAACTCTTGGAGAGCAGGTATTTTTTTCCCAATTAAGGAAAGCAAATGGCGAAGCCAGCAGTAAAGCGTAGCTGGGTGCGTCTGATTTAGCAATGTTGTTCACGCAGCTCACACGTCTCCACCGCCCTTAGGACGGACAGAGGCTGGACAAATAGATTTGTTTTCAGTTTTTTGGCACCAAAAGGCAGCACTGCGTATATTCAATGAATAACAACTGTGTTGTCGCCCTGCCTATACAATTCTTTCCCTGCAGTATCAATGGAGGGTGCAATGGTCTGCAGAGGCGATTTTGAGAAGCAAAAAAAAATGCAGCACAGCTAACACCAGCCTGGACAGTACTGCACACGGATAAATATGGCCCTAGAAAGGACCGTTGAGGTTCTTGAAGGCTACACTCACTCCTAACACTCTCCCTGCCTATGCAGCACTTCTGTCCCTAATGCCAGGTGCAACGGTCTGCAGAGGCGATTTTGAGAAAAAAAAATTTGCCACTGCTAACAGCAGCCAACACACAGCTATCAGTGGCCCTAATAAGGACCTTTGGGGGGTCTTGAAGCCTACACTAACTACCAATTCTTTCCCTACAGCAGCTCCGGTACAAACAGCACTGTCCCTCATCTAACTCACACCGCATCTGAGGCAAACCGCGGGAGGGGCCGACTTTTATGTTCGGGTGACACCTGATCTTCCCAGCCACTCACAGCAGGGGGGTGGTATAGGGCTTGAACGTCACAGGGGGAAGTTGTAATGCCTTCCTTGTCTTTCAATTGGCCAGAAAAGCGCGCTAACGTCTCAGGGAAGGAAGTGAAAGTAACCAGAACACCGCATGGTGTTCGTTACGAATAACGAACATCCCGAACACCCTAATATTCGCACGAATATCAAGCTCGGAAGAACACGTTCGCTCATCTCTAGTGTTCAGTTCTTTCCTGGAATGGATGCTTAGATTCGAAATGGGCATCGCATTGGTTTTACACTACCTTGATGATTTCCTGTTCGTCGGGCCCCCAAACTCGGAAGTATGCAGGTTTTTATTAGCATCTTTTCAGAGGCTGATGAAAAAAGCAGGCGTTCCGCTATCGGCAGAAAAAACGGTCGGCCCGGCGCCATGCCTTGTGTTCTTAGGCATCGAGATCGATGCCGAAAACATGGTTTTTCATTTACCAGAAGATAAAACCGCGCGTTTGCGGCAAACGTAAGAGACAGTTAGTAGTTCGCGTAAAGTTACTCTGCATCAAATGCAGGTGCTGCTGGGACTGCTGAATTTCACATGTCGGGTCATCCCGATGGGACGTACGTTTTCGAGATGTTTGTCCTTGGCAGCAAAAGGGGCAAGGGAGCCGCATCATTTTGTCAGGGTGACAAAAGAAATGCGGGCGGACCTGCACATCTGGAAGGTTTTTCTCGAAACTTTCAATGGGCAGGTCATTTGCCAGCAGGAAGAAGTCGGCAATGAAGAGCTTTGCTTGTTTTCGGACGTGTCCGGATCGTGGGGTTTTGGCGTAATTTTCGGGGACAATTGGTGCAGCGCCCCATGGCCAGAGGCCTGGGTCGAGAAGGGATGGACAAAACACATTGCATTGCTCAAAATTTTTCCTATCATGGTCGCCATAGAGCTATGGGGCCCGGTCTTGGCTGACAGAAGCATCTGTTTTTGGTCTGATAACCAGACGGTGGTGAGAGCGGTCAATAGGCAGTCATCCTCCTCTGTGTTGGTGCTGGCGGCACTACGCCATTTGGTGTTACGTTGTCTGCAACATAATATTAAGTTTAAAGCGAGCCATGTCCCAGGATATTTGAATAACACAGCTGACGCTCTTTCTCGATTCCAGATGAAGAATTTCAGGGAGCTTCACTCAACTGCGGACGTCGAGGGGGTATGTTGCCCTGCTTTCTTGTGGGAGATAATAGAAAGGAGCTCCTAGTTTTGGTTCGGAAGTCGGTAACGGAATCTACCTGGAAGCGGTATAATGTCATTTGGAAGGGATGGCTCGCGGCCGTGGGGGGTGTTTTTTCGGAAGCAGAACGGGCCAGAGTAGTAACGCTAGATACTTTAGCGGCCCTGCGCGAAAAAGGAGCGTCGGCGGATGCAGCCAAAAAACACGTATCGGCTATTGCTTTTTTGTTACGCCCACACGGTAACCGTGACGTCACTAAGGATTTTGTTTTTGGACAAATTTTAAAAAGTTGGAAGAAAGAGAAGTTATCTCAGGACAGTAGACGCCCGATCACTTTCGAGCTGCTCTGCGCAATGCTGAATGTTATGGGGTCAGTTGGCGTAGATGAGGCGGAGACGGCGCTTTTTAGAGCAGCCTTTTTCACTGGCCTTTTTCGCAGCCTTGTGACTTGGGGAATTGGTTTCGGCAAGCAAAAATAGACCAGGAGGTCTCCAATTTTCGGACGTTATAGTCGGGAACGACGGCATTAAGATCTGCATTCGCAAGTCAAAAACTGACGTGTACGGCGCGGGCGAATGGCTCCGGATCGGAGCACTGGGGACAGCTTGGTGCCCAGTAGTTTTGATAAAAAGTTTTATGGTGCAACACAGCGGAGTGGGCCCGTTGTTGTTACACGCGTCGGGCTCTCCGTTGACCAGGTACCAGTTTTCGACGGTAACGCGTGAGTGTTTAAAAAAGTTGGGTTTCGCGCCAAGCGAATTTGGCTCTCATTCTTTTAGAATCGGAGCTGCCACGTTGGCCTTCGTTTGTGGTTTGCGGAGTGAAGAAGTCAAGAGGGTGGGCCGATGGAAGTCCGAGGCATACTGGTCATATGTAAGGCCGGATTTGAGGGTGCTGTAAAGCAGTGTTCCTCAACTCCAGTCCTCAGGGACCGCCAACAGGTCATGTTTTCAGGATTTCCTTAGTGTTGCACAGGTGATGTAATTATTCTGTCCTCAGACATTGCCACAGGTGTTCTTATCATTGGATATCCTGAAAACATGACCTGTTGGTGGTCCCTGAGGACTGGAGTTGGGGACCCCTGCTGTAAAGTAATAGTTTAAGATTGGTTGATGTTCGGGGTCGTTTTTCTTTTCCCCCTTTTTGGTTTTTGTTTAACAGGTTCAAATTGGACAGTGTGGGTGGTTGGCCATTCATACATCTTTTGGGCAGAGAAGAGGGCCAGGTCCAGGCCGATGGGCACACATTTGGGCCTAAAGGATGTAAGCGTACAATGGCACGGCATAAGAGGCATGCAATGGACCAGGCTGCTCCATGAAGTGTTGCAAATCAGCAGATGGTCTTCGGATAACGTGATATTGGTGATCCACACAGGTGGAAACGATCTGGGCAAAGTAAAAGTCGGAGAGTTGATAGCAGTAATGAAAGAAGACTTATGTCGTTTTAAGAAGTTTTTTAGCAGGGTTATTTTAGTCTGGTCAGACATTGTGGCCAGGTGGTTTTGGAGAGAAGCGAGAGACACGGAAGCGATAGAGAGAGTGAGAAGGAGCGTAAATCTTAAAATGTCAAAGTTTGTCCAGTCGATAGGGGGTGTAGCAATCAGGCACTGGGAGTTGGAGAAGAGAGAGAAAGGGATGTTTAGAAGTGACGGTGTACATCTTAGTGACATAGGCACCGACACGTTCTTGTCAGGATTGCAGGACGGGGTGGAGGAGGCGTTGTTGCTGGCATGTGAAGGGCGGAGTGCAGCATAGGGATATGCTGCATCCTTCGTGGCGGTATTCTGGGCTTTCCAGCGATGGATGGAAGGGCTTTTCAGGCCCATCATGGGGCTTTCTTACGCCTTGTTTTTCGTTGTGGTTATACATTTTCAGCAAAGCCGTTTTAAGTGGCATGGAAAGGGATAAGTGGACATTTTACAATTTTGTTAAAAGAAATATTTAAATAAAGCTGTGGCCTACCCACATATTAAAAGCCAGCAATTTGTTCGGTATTCTCATTTATATTGGGGAGCAGGGTTTAGCAGAGGTGCGAGTCCCCCCAGTCCAAGTTAGAAAAACTGGTCATATGACTAAGCAGAAGGACTGCCTTATTTGCTGAGTGAAGGGCCTTCACCTATTGTAGTGACCCAGAAGTACTACATACTAATATTTTGGACATTTCTGGGAATAAGAAAGTTGTGTGAAAAATGTGTGTATAAGTATCTCTAATTGTGTTACATACTGTGTTCTTATTCAGACTTGAAGCTTAGGTTTGAGTAGAGTTTAGTTTAGAAGGGGAGATAACAGCCCAGTATCTCAGCTTTTTCTAGCCTCCCAACTCTCAGCCAATCAGCTGTAAACCGATGGGAGGAGCCAAAGTTCTATAAATTCACATAATGTTCCAGAAGTTTAAGAAGAGAGGAGAATATAAAGTAGTGTAGTATAGAGTAATCTACTGAGCGGGTTGGAGGGCACAATTCCTGAACAGCCATTTTCTGGATCTGATGCCTTGTGGCTAAAAGGTGCAAAGTACAGACTGAAGATATTCCAGGGTCCTGGTAAAAAACTCAAGTCAGTATTATGGAACAGATAAAGCAGCACTTCTAGCCACCACCTTCAAGACTGGATTTGAGAGACTAGATTGTAACAGACTTTAATCTTTCATCACCTGAATGCTAAATAAACGTCAATTAACTGTTACCCCGTCTGTTTCCTTCTACTGGGGGGTATCACTCTATACTGCATCACCATCACATCAGGGAGCAGAGGCCCACACAATCAACCCCAACAGTTCACTGTAGTGTAGCCAGATGGGAAAAGACCAGCTACTATGAGCCTAATCTGCCACTCTATATGATGTGAGCAACCGAGTCCAAATGCATACAAGGGAGGCACATAGTAAGCTCATTTGGCCATGTGATATTGTGTTTAATGATGTTCGGTAGATGTGGGGCTTTTGACAAAAAATTTAGATTGTGAGTTAACCCCTTTAAGAAAATCAGTTGAAAATGTGCTGTCTGCACACGGACAGAATTTTATCATTTAGCTGAATAGTTGTTAAAAGGGAAACGTCAGCTCTGTATCAGGAATCAGAGACCTAACCCAATGAATTTTAGACATATTAAGTTTTAATTAATCTACGACTATAGTTTTCTGCCCTAGACCACCACTAAGCCTATCACCATCCTAACCCACGCAAGACCTCTAGTAATATCCAAAATTAGCTGACAACCACACAAGAGTACTCTTTCATCACCCAACAATACTAGTGATACTTAGTATTGACTTCTAAATCTCTCTCAAACCACCAGGAAAAGTAGAGGAATCAGAAATGGGTTTAAGCTGGGCTCAGATAAATGGTTTCATAGATTGTGCCATCCTTAGGAGCGCTGACCGCAAATGCCATCTAGCACATAAATCATGGAAGAAAATGCAGAACTTCAATATAGTGAACAAAAAGATAAGATGTCCACTATTGACTCATGCAGTGACATTTTCAGCTTGATCTCGAAGACAATTTTCAAGCTGCAGGCTGTACCATGGCAGTGTGCATGTGCCTCTTTAAACATCCACAGCTTCCTACGGATGTTTCATTTCCTTCTTGTATTGATAAGTTCACTTTAAAAACTTCTAATACTTTGAGAATTTTCTGAAAGGTGTCTCAAAAGTGTGGAAACACCCATATAGAATGAAAACGGTTTGTCAGACAGTGATCCAGTTTTGTATACAAGCTGCAGGGAAAACCTGTTAGGTCATGTCTCCAAAATGACAGCCATTTTGAATGCCATCATCTTTGCTTCAACTTGGCTTTAATTTTTCCAATGGCAAGCTAGGGGTGTGATAGATCAAACTATCAGAGAATTTCACCAGAAAAGCAATAGCGTGCTTCATTCTAACATAACGTTATTTGTTCTCATGTTAACACAGTCATTTTTCTTCATTACAGGCAATGTGAAACTATGGCGTTATATCGAGCAGAGCATGTTGAGATCTTCCTTACATCAGGTGAATGAAGTACATGTGTCATCACAGCAGATTTCAATCACCACCACCCAACCGGACCTCCCATTACCCACAGTGTATTTGTTCATCTTTTTTCCAAATTTAGAGCAACAGGTCCTGTCACTGATAAACCAAAATCTGGATGACCAAAAACTATTCCTGAACTGCTGTCCTGGCCTCATTCAACAAGAGCCTACAATGTAGCAATCGTCATCTGTCTCACTAATGTGGAGACAAAAATTTTTGTCTAGGCATAAAAGGCATCCTTACAAATTGCAGATTGCTGCATCACCTGATGGAGGACGATCTCAACACGTTCTGCTTGAGAGAACGCTATCATTCACATTGCCGGTAATGTAGAGAAATCGCTGTGTTAACATGAAAACAAATACAATTCTACTAAAATGAAGCATAGCATTGTTTTTCTGGTGAAATTCTCTGCCAGTTTCATATATCATACACCTACCTTCCCATTGAAAATATTAACGTTGAATTCAAGATTCAAAATGGCCGTCATTCTGGTGACATGGCCTAACAGGTTTATCCCTTCTCCTGCAGCTTTTCTTCAAAATTGAATCACCATCTGCCAAACAGTCTTCACTCTATATGGGGTGTTCCCACATTTTTGAGACACCCTGTATTTGCCATTATGCTATTGTTTCTGTAGAATTATTAAAGATTCCAAAAAAATAGATTTACATCAAAAACCATACTTTATTTATGTATCGCAATACAATTTACATATTAAATAACACTAGAATATGATTTCATATTGTTTTAGAGTGAATAAAAAGGCAAAACGATTCAAGTTACAAAAAAGTATAGAAAATAAAATTTTAAAATGATGGACGCCACAATGAGAGAAATGTAGTCGGCGACCAATGGTCCATTCCTATTGCACCTAAAGGTAACAGAATAAATTGAATAGAAAATCCAACTTTGACAAACACTGGCCCTCAATAAAAGTATACCATTTTTTGAATCCTTTAAGGTGATTTCAGTGTTACCGTACATATCTAATACACATAAAATGTACATGTTCACTACAATAAGAGGAAAATGTGGGAAAGAAAGAAAACTAGAAAAAAATTAGCTTCATATGAAAATATAAAATCCTATGATTTGTATACCATAGATACAAAGTTTCCAGAAGTAAGCCAGAAAATTATTTACACTTGAAATGTATTTTTTCCATGTCGTAAATATGAAGGTAAAAGAATGAAAATGTGAAAGCAAAGCGCTCTATATTAAGAAATAATGGCTGCATACTATATTTAAATAAAAGTGTCACTACCCCAAATGTTGGGGAGATGTGACAATTTATAAAATTTGATATCTCCTTATTTGGAGATTTTTTTGTAATTTTAAAACACAATTTTTTTTATATTTTTTTGTTTTACATTTTTATATAATCAATTTTTTCATTAATTACACTTGGTAGAAAATGTGTCCCCCTTTGTAAATAAGTAACAAACCCATGAGACAAAGTCATCTTCCACATGAGTGACATTTTGGGAAAAAAAAAATTGGTCTAGAGACAAAGCAACATTTTACCACAGTGGATAACGGCGGAAAAAGGTGGTAAAAAAAAAAAAAAAACACAAAAAAATAAATCCTGGAATTAAAAACTGTTTGGAAAGCGAAATAAAAACAGGAGGTTGTGTGTTGTCCCTTCATAGAAAAACACCACTCTTTGTAAGGAAATTGTAAAACTGCATGACGCAAAAAGAAAAAGAATAGAAAACTCAAAAACGCATCATCTCTTTGGTAACCGGGGTAGTTGTTGATTTTCTACAGAGGGATGAATTTCTAACATCGACAACTTGACATATTATAAGCAATATGGGCTTTCCAAAATGGATATACTTCAATTGTATGCACGTATTACAAAATACAGACGGTCATGTAACCCATTTGTTCACAAGAAGTAGTCTATTGCCCAACAATTAAGTTGGTTCCACAAGCTCTCAAAGACATTATCTCATCAGACAGTACCAGATTTTTATTTTTTTTTAACCAAATTTAGGTCTCTACCGGATCAGGTTCTACAACCCATAATAGAACTCCCACAGACATCCTCGGCTTCATATGGAGGCATATGAAGGTTATTCTACATAGATTGCATTAATTTTATGCCATATTACAGAGGTATAATCCCTTAAAATCGTTCTTCTAGAGGAGAATATGCTGTGGCAGCACAGTGCGTGCCTATGATTCCATAATTATGGTACCAAAGGAACCCCTAGGCTGCTGTATGGGCTCCATACACACAGTTTGGATGTGGTATCAACCCTTAAGGTACCCAATAGACTTTACATTACCAGTCAATGTTACCAGAATACAGAAACCTCATTTGTAAAGGCACCATCTGAGGAACCTCAACCATTTGGAAACAACTATTGGCCATTTTTGTAAGCAGATATTTTTTGTTGGGGTTCCACTTTTTGTAAATATGAACATGAGCACTCTAATTAACCAATGGTGCTTGGTTATGGTAAGATCATTTAGTAGCATCATAATCTACTATGTGTGTCTAGCTATACTAACACTTTATCAACTTCTCAGAAAGTTTATCTTAAGGCAGAACATGCATCATTCTAGTTAGACATCAACTAGGCTTTACTTATATATGCATCGAAGGTCCATATTTTGTTCTGCACTGACTTTAGATTCTACTGTGACCTTTTCCTGTATTTTTCAACACACACATATGTGGAACATTAATATAGGCATGCCTTATAGATATCTTTCCTGAGACACGGTATGCCAATATTTTCACTATCTAAGGGCTCCTGCACACAGCCGGATTTGATTTGCGTAGTCTGGGATCGGTGGCTGCCCCAGGATTCTGCAGCAAATATTGCTCAAAGCCTCCAATGGCGAACTGCTGCTTCCTGCACATGAGTGAAAGTCAACTGTGGCAGGAAAAACGCAGCATGCTCCATTGCTGTGCAGTTTTCCACCTGGATGGCTTCCATTGAAGTCAATTATAGCCGTCCATTCTGCGGCCCTTCCGCAATCATCATTGTGGAAAGGCCGCGGAATCCGGCTCATCGCCTAGTGGTGGCGCCGCTTGTTCTTTATTGGGCCAGCGCTCCCATAGTACAGATAAAGAAGAATTCGGACAGGTAAGTGAGGTCACTGGCCAGGCACAGAGTCGGATCCCACATGCAGGATCCGACCCGGTCGTGTGCAGGAGGCCTTAAGCGCCATCAAAACCGATCTATAAATTCCACGTTTGTCAGGATATTGGCCTTATTTGTTCACTCAGAACCATGATTGAAGTGAAGACAGTTAAACTATAATGGATTTGGTGGTGAAAAGTGGTATTGCAGTTTGCTAGAAAACATCTAATTTAAAAGGGGATGTCCAATGAAGACAAGTCCTTTCCAAATGAAAGTCAAAGTCTCTAACCCTGTAAAACAATGGCTATCACTTGGAAAAAGCTCCATGTGGCCAGTCATCTCCACTGGATAAAAACCCTATGGCCACTGCAGTGGAAATATAGCATTGCATATATTTGCTGTGTAGTACTCCTATAAAGCTGCTCTTCATTTTGGTTCAGAGTCCTGCATGGCATATGGGCAGGAACTGTAGACAACCACTTTTAACATTAGAAGAGATGTTAATATTTGAAGGGTCCATCCCTTGAAGTACTATGAAATTGTTCTCAGCAATAGAAACCAAGTGATCTTGTAGATATACCTTTTAATGGCTAACAAAAATACATGATGTTATAGCGAGCTTTCAAACCTACCTAGGGTTATTCTTCAGACTCTTCATATCTACAAGATTACTTGGTTTCTTTTGCGGAGAACAATCACGTTTGCTCTACTGGTTGAAACTGTCCCAAACTTTTTTCTTTTGAAGTACTGTAAAAGGTATCAATCTGTATTGAGTTTTTTTGCTATAGGATGTACAACCTCTCTGAAGGACCACCCCTTAAGATGATTACCCCTAATCCAGACTACCTTTCTCAAAACAGGTTTATAAGTCACTTATAGCGTATCTATACTTGCCGCCTTCTTTGAGACCACCGCTGTAAACCATTCTTTATTTCAAATTTGGGTGGTCGCCTCAAAGAGGTTTCCCTGTATCACGATTTCAAGACCCCAAACTTCTGAACTTAGACATGTATAGAATTTATAGAATGAAACTTTTCATGTTTACTTCGTAGAAAAAATAAATTAATTGACTGTACATAGGGGTGTCAAAAATGACACCTTCAAAACATAGAGTGACAAGTACTGTACGTTAACACAAAAAGTCCTTGCCGTGGTAATTTACTAATATTAAAGGGGCTATCCAGTTGTTAACTACTGATTTCCTATTTTCAGGATAGGCTATCAATAGTAGATCAGAAGAGGTCCGGCACATGGAACCCTTGCCAATCAGCTGTTCTCTTTGCTGGTGTGCACTGAGCTAATTTCTGCAGGAAGCAGACAGCTTCATCTTCACTGCAGTGGCCAGCCTTGGTATTACAAAGTTCACATTAAAATGAATGGTAACTTTGCCTGTAATACCAAGCTGGGCCACTGTAGTGGGGATGAAGCTGTCTGCTTCCTGCAAAAATCAGCTCATGGCACAAATGCGCAGGGCCAGTGAACAGCTGATTGGAGGGAGTCCCAGGTGGCACCCCTGGCCAATCTGCTATTTATGGCATATCCTGAGAATAGGCCATCAGTAATTTATAACTGGACAATCTTTTTAATTATCATTAGGGCTCATTCACACATACATATTACAGAGCAGCATACAGTATCCCACCGTATGGCATTGCATTATAGATCTTATGTCCGCTAGATGGATGATTTTTTTCTGTTGGGTTTATACATATGAAGTTGGAGGTACAGAATGGCACCATAAGAGTCTATGAGTGCCATGTTGCGCCTCTGTACAACTGGTTTTCAGAGTCATAATACATATGTGTATGTGCCATTGTAATTGATGTATTGGTAAAAAAAGAAAAAAAGAGATGAGTGAGCATACTCGATAAGGCAAACTACTCAAGCGAGTAGTGCCTTATTCGAGTACCTGCCCGATCGCCTCTAAAGATTCGGATGCCGGCAGGGGGCGGGGAGCGCGGGGAGGAACGGAGAGGAGATCTCTCTTTCCCTCTCTCCCTCTCCCCCCCCCCCCCCCCCCGCCACCGCAACTCACCTGTCACCCGCAGCGGAAGTTGAATCTTTAGAGACGAGTGGGCAGGTACTCTAATAAGGCACTACTCGCTCGAGTAGTTTGCCTTATCGAGTATGCTCGCTCATCTCTTCTGTCTCTATTATAGGTCGGTGATGTATATATTATAAACTGTAAGGGAACGCCCCAATACAAAGTAAGACTTTGTATTTTTTTTCTTCAAAGTAAAGTTAGATACTAGACTCCCATGACCATGTTGACATGTAGAGGGGAAGAAGCTTGGAAATCACCAGAGGTCATTATAGATTTAGAATATAAAACCGAATGTTACGGAGTTCTTTTAACAAGCCACATGGTATTAAAATTCCGAGCTACTGAGTTATATCTGGGATTCCATTCCTATTCTACGAGACACCACTAACGTTTTAATAATAAAAGTCCAGCTGTAGCCCTAGGGCCATCTTAGATTCCTGTAGCAAACATTAACAATTCACCAGCACTAATACATGGAATTTGGGGACTCTGTAGTACCACTAAAAGGAAGGATTTGTCTGCAGGTTGATAATTTTGTGGGGTTTTTTGCATATATCGTACTGTGCCCAATTAGTAATACAGAGCATGCAATCACATTACAGTCGAAGTACCGGGAGACAATGCTCATTGAGCCTGGCATAAAAATGTTTAAAAGAGAACTCCATAATTTGGTATATTAAAGTCAAATGGACTGTGGCAGCTCAGCAACATTCACCTACTGGAGATGTATGAAGAGTATCTCTCTCTGGAGGACCAAGCATGTCTAAGCATTACATGGTCAACCCCTTTATTTAAATGAGCATCATGTAATGTTTCAGCTCTGCTGTGGGGGTGCTGTAGTGGAACTGAGCACTGACTGCTGAGTCTTCCCACAGATTAGAGTCAATAACCATGGGTCCCAGAAGCAGGACATTATAGGTTTGGCTTATATTTTTGGAAAACCGTATAAACAAATGGGGATTGTGAAAAGAAGACAACTCTTTCAAAGAAGACTAAGCTGCAGTAGCAGACACAGCCCATAGACAACAGTTGCACTGTTTGGGGAACATGATCAGACCATTTTTTTTTGGTAATCTCATACAAGTACTCAGGATTTTCAACATGATTCTCCAGAATGAAGTGAGAAATTAAAGGGGTTGTATGTGCTGCTCTTGGCCTGGTCTACAAACCACCACATAGTTGGCTGTAGAGAGCATTGTGTGGATCAAAATGGCAATCCAAATCCTGCTGTCACAACTGCCGCATAGGGCTGGATCATAATTAGGATTCTTACAATGCCCACCCATGATTATACAGTATGATACTGACCTGTAGAGGCACAGAACAATAGCACGATCCTCACACAACCCAAGTAGGCTAGTCTGCAACCCATGAATGTTGCAAATAACCCTCTTCATACTTTCTTCAAATAATGTGATTTGCCAAATCAAGTAACCCGTCATCGTTATCTGAGTATTGTGCATCATATGCACTATGGTGAAACTTTCATGCAATTCTTATGACATTAATTTTTTTCTCTTAATGGCATACAATAGTCCTTGATCTCTATTGACTTCTATGGAGTGCTTCTGTTCCCACAATAGGATATCATGGTTAACGACTGCAAAATTTAATCAAGGACTCTAGAGATCCACACATTGAGGGATATGCATCTAATCTAGTGCAAGGGAAAATTGGAGCATTTGCCCAATATCAGTGTCTCCTGCTTTTTCCAAATGACCTTTGAACTTAAATTTGGTTGATTCAAAAGGGCAACTCTGGCACTTATTTGTACTAGTTTGATAAACTCGCAAACTGTCTAAATGTGCCTAGCTTTCAGTTTTCTGCCGAACGATGGATTTCAGTTCAGCTTGCAATCCGTCCTTCAGCAGAACAGCTGATAAGCAGGACCACACGCTGTGCTCTGCCCGGGGACCACTGATAACAGCTGATTGCATTGTCTCAGCTGTTCTCAGCCGTCAGCCCTGCCGGCACAACAAAGAATTTATTCAGCAGGCTGTTCTCTGAATAAATGCAGCTCCCAGCGGTTCACACGCTGCTAATTGGTACTAATAGGCATTAGTGCCAATTAGTAGATTATGCAAAATGATTGCTTAAAAGCCATCTTTTGAGCGATCTTTGTGTCTAAACACACCTGTACCCTCCTAACAGATTAGTCTTCAGGTCACAATGTTGTGCAATGACCTCATCTTTGTACCAATAGATGACACAATTTATTCTCTAGATGAAGCGTAGCTTTGGATCAATAATGGCACAGACACATGCATCTTAAATAATTGGCGGGGGTTAGGTGACTAAATCACAAAGTTTGTGTTCATGGATTAATAATGCAGAACAGTGGTTTCTAAGCTGTGGCTTTCCAAATGTTAGAAAACTACAATTTTCAACATTGGAGTTGTAGATTAGAGAGCCACAGACTGGAGATCGCTGGTATAGATTACAAATGGTCTCAAACCCATCAGCTGTTAGTAAACTAAAACTCCCAGCATGCAATAAAGCTGTAAGCCTGTGGGATAGGTGGATCTTGAGAACTTCTTGCTAACCATGGTTAATGGGAATGTTGGGGCACAAAGGAATTGCTTAAATTCAAGAAACCATTTTGCAAGCTGAAACAAGAACTTGTGACTAACTGCTTGATTTCCAAATGCCCCCCCCCCCCCCCATTGAACATGGGCAGCAGATAAACCTTAGAATAAGAGACACAGGACACTGACAAGCATTTCCAAATAGTATGGTATATAAAATCAGATTATCACCATTACACCTTGACATGGTATCCAATAAGCAATAGCAATAGTTGTGTTGGGTACAATCATAATGTATAGAACATGAACATGGTATATATCAGAAGTAACATTGAAACAAACTCTTACACATTCAAAGGCTTCTCCCTAAAACCGAGGTCAGTGGCTAATAGTGGTTTATATGAAAGACTGCTTCCCCTGAGTTACCGGTGAATTCATTTAATGAAACTGGCATCAATCAGTTCTTAAAGTGAACCTCAATCTTAGAACTACTTTAAAATATATTGAAGAACTTATACATTTAATATTCTCATTTTCACTCCCTTTAACAGGGACAACACACAAACCATTGCCATTAGAGCCAAAATTTGCTTTGATGGCGTTTAGCCAATGGGCACGTTTCCTATGGGCAGCTTTACATGGGACAACTATTGGCCAAGAAAAAAAAAAATGCTGAAACAAGCGATTTTGAGCAATAATTTTCCCATGTAAACCTGAGACTCTATAGGGTACTGAGCAAGAAATCACTCAGTCATTAGTCGCTTAGTAGCAGCTCACTGGAAACGAGGCATCTAGTGAGCAACTCTTGTTCAGTGTAAACAGGCAGTTCACCTTTTAAAAACTGCCTGTTCACAGTAAATGGAGATGGGTTGCTGGAAGAGATTCCTGGTGCGCTCTGCATCCATTTACTCAATGGGAAAGCACAGGAGCAATAAGTCCCAAAACGAGCATTGGGCGCTTCTGCATCCGATATGGTAAGTTTACACGGGCTGGCTATTACAGAGCAATAGTTGACATGTTCACGACGACAAAGACTGAAATTGGAGTTTCACCCTCTAGTGTCTTAAAAGGATTTCTAGGTTCAGGTAAGTAGGTCTATTTTTTCCCCCCAGAATTCGCACAAGACACTTGTCCATGGGCTGTAGCTGGTATTGCAGCTTACCTCCCATCAATTACAGAGGTTGCGCAGGAGTTTTACAAACTTTTATTATTGATGACCTATCCTCAGGAAAGGTCCTCAATAGTTGATTGGTAGCAATCCATATCAATCGCTGGGTCAGATGCCCAAGCAGACAGCGCTGTCTGTATTGTAAAAGCACTGTTTGGTACTGCAGGCATAGCTCCCATTGAATTCAATGGGAATTGTGTCTGCAGTACCAAACCAGGCTACTGCAATGTTGACAGCACTATCTGCTTCCTGTGCTGTCTGCATTGACAGCAACATTGCAATTAACGGGAATCTCAAATGACGGATCCCTGCCACGGGATATTTTGAGGATAGGTCATCAATAGTAAATGTCCTGGACAACCCCTTTAAAACTGGGCTGAGTTGCAGTACCAAACCCAGCCCATGGACAAAAATGGCACTGTTCCTAGTAACAAAAAAATACAGACCCATTTTCCTAACTCCAGACAGTCCCTTTAGATGAAGGAAGTATGGCTGTATAATTGTGAATATTCTAAGGCTCTGTACACTGAGGCGGATTTACTAATTCTGTCTAAGATTAGTGCAAACTTGGACTACAGTGCCTTAAAATACACTTGATTTATTACAGTGGCTCATGTCGGATGATAAGTCTACCATATCTTTAGGCAGTCTAGTCTGTATTTATACCATCTATTGGTGGGCATAGTTTTTGCCACTTTTGCGCAATGTCAAACAGAAAAAATACGTATACCATCACGATGCTTATGGAAAGCGCAGTCTGCAGTAGAAAAAAAAAAAAGGTATGCTGACTCATTCTAATCTGATGGAGGCCAAAATAAGGCTCTCCCAATCATAATCCACCAGGCTATAGGAAAATTCAATTTTTATTTGCTGCCTTGGATGTTTATGGTAGCCTGTAGGCCGCTTGCACATCAACGGATTTTTGCTGCAGAATCTGCAATTGGAGTCTGCACCACGGATCCGCAGCAAATACCGTCCCCATAGCATGCTATGGGAAATCGATTTGCACGAGCGGAAGAAAAATCAAAGCATGCTCTATTTTTGTGCGGATTCCGGACGGATGGCTTTTATTTAAGTCAATGGAAGCTGTCAGACCCACAGCATGTCCGCAATTAACATTACGGACAGGCCGCGGATTCCGGGTCATCGCCTAGTGATTTAGTGGGAAAACTAAACATTTGAAAAA
Organism: Eleutherodactylus coqui; assembly: GCF_035609145.1. Classification (NCBI taxonomy): domain Eukaryota; kingdom Metazoa; phylum Chordata; class Amphibia; order Anura; family Eleutherodactylidae; genus Eleutherodactylus; species Eleutherodactylus coqui. Next base: position 183,986,014 of record NC_089839.1, on the reverse strand, counting down.
AAATCTGTGCTGCACATATACAATGGCGACTCGGCGCGACCATCTGCAGTACAGATGAAGAGGAAAAGAGACAGGTACGCATGGATGCCGGCTGCTGTCAGGGTTGTATTCCGCGTGCAGGCGGCCTTAGAGTCAATAGATTTCAGACTACAAGGTGGATGTAAGAAAATCACCTGTCTATGGATGATAATTATGGGAGTTCAACAGATTATTATTGGAGGACTTCGATAATGTGGGGTCAATATGGAATATCAATTTATGACTGAGGAATCGAGGGAGTACTCCTCTTCTCTTCGGTACCCAATACATTTCTTTGTAAATATACATACAAATGATAAAATAAACCTAAGTAGGTAGTTTTCAATTACATAGCACCAATGTAGTACCACTAGTATGGGGCTAAACCATTCAGCATAAAATAATAGGAGAGAAGGAGAAAAGTTTTAAAATAAATAAATTCTGCTATGTCATGTCTGGGAACAAAGTTATTGAAATTGGGAAAAAGGGCTTTATAATCTTCGAGAAGTCAGGAAATGCTGAAAGTTTTTTTTGTCAGCTCAAGATTCTCTACTCAAGTATAAAAAGGTGTCATAATGGTCAATGGAGTGGTACAGACAAGCTGTGAAACTAATTAGTAATACTAGAAAGACAGTGCCACTCTTGTCCATTGGTTGGGTTTGGTATAGCAGTTCCATCCCATTCTAGTGAAAGTAAATAAGCAGTAATACCAGACCTTGGAATAGATGGTAGTGGCGCCAATTCAAGACTTCTTTCTAGTCTCAAATGTCTTTAACATAATCATTTTCATTGTTCAAGACTACCCGAAATATTCTGAAACAGAGCACTAGTCTAGTTCATGGCCTTCTAGTAATCAGCCTGGACACAATGGATGATGCAGACATTTGTAGCAGAGTCTGTTATAAACACTATGACTTCACACAGTAATTATGCCATATTTTGAAGACTTGCTATACAAGTGGTGTTCCAAATGCCTCATGAACTTGCCACCACTGCTATGGTTTAACTGGTATAATTATCCAAGGTTGTGTTCACACTAGTTTTAAAATGTCCTGGCATTCAGGGCTCTTGGGGCATACTGGTTCTCATTGAAGAGACCAATCTGGTATGGAGGCTTGCAGGCAGAAAGGCAACTAAAATGTCAATTCCCGAAACAGAAAAGCCTTGACATATGGCTAAGGATTTTAGCCATGCAATAGCTACCACCCAAAGATGGCACTAGAGACATTTTTCTTCCTTGTGGAAGAGAGCTCATTTGCATACTTTTTCCCATAGAGCTGTGCCTGTAATACTCCATACCAGCTGAGTCTCATCAATAGTAACCATGCAGCTCTTTTATTCTCTACCAAATACCGAAACCTAGAGTTAACAAGAGCTTCAGGCAGGACATAAGGGTGAACTCACACAGCGGAATAGGTGCAGAATGCAAGCCAAAATTCCATAGTACTATACAGTAGAATGTAAGTGAATGGGGTTTTAACAAACCCCACTCACTTAAAGCAGAAAAATCTGCAGCTGAAGATAGTCATACTGTGGATTTTTAAAGCCACAGCATGCTCCATTTGTTGCCGAAATTATGTGGATTTTCACTGTGGAATTAATTCATGGCAATGCAGTGACTGAATTCCACTGTGAAAATCCACTGCTTTACTTCACCATGTGTGACCATAACTTTACCATATTTTTTCAAGTCCAGTCTTGTCCAGGAGAGGTCTCTAGTATTTTGGCTAAGGTCCATTTATTTCAGTGTGAATGAGCCACAATACCAGACACAACCCATGGAGTGATGCGGCTTCTAGAGGAGGGGGGAAAAAAAAACCTTCCTTCTCATACTGGACTACATTTTAAAGGGGTTATCCAGTTGTAAACTATTGATGGCATATCTGTAAGCATAGGCCATCAATAGCAGATTAGTGAAAGTCTGCTACTCCTGACCCCTCACCAACAAGCTGTTCTCTGGGCTTATTTGCTTGTGCACTGAGCTGATTTCTGCAGTAAGCAGATAACTTCATTCTCACTGCAGTGGCCAGGGTTGGTATTACGGTAAAGTTGTCACTGAAGTGATTCAGAATTTTGCTTGTAATACCAAGCCGAACCACTGCAGTGGGGATGAAGCTGTCTGCTTCTTGCAGAAATCAATTTGCTGGACCAGTCTAGAGAAATGATCAGAGGAAGTCCTGGGTTGGTGGACCCTTGCTGCTCTATTAAGGGGGTTTTGGTATTTAACAACAAAAAAAAAATTGCCTATTCCTACTCAGGCATCTTCTCGCTGATCATCTTCAGTCCCCCTGGGCACCTCACCTCCAGCCAGCCAGATCCTCCTCTTCTTGTTATGATGAGTCTATTCTCTGCATTCTTCTTCCGGCAGGTCAGTGTAGGTTACGTCACTAGTGACGTAACTTTCACTGTCTAGGAAGGAACGCCGTTCTGTTGCCAAGACTGCGCTTGGGCACAGTCTCAGCCATAGCTCAGGCACTCCCTGCTAGGCTATGAACGCTATGTCACTAGTGACGTAGTGAACATTGACGTACAGGAAGAAGACTGCAGAGAATGGTAGCTTCATTACCGGAAGTCGAAGAATGGTCCGGCTGGATGTAAGGTGACCTGGGGGGACTGCAGGAGCCAGGAGAAGATAGGTGAGTAAAAGATGCGGTAAGAATACTCACAGGGGAGGAATAGGTAAGTACAGATTTTTTGTTTTCTAATGACAGAACTCCTTTAATGATCTGTCCTAAGCATCGTCCATCAATGATTTACAACTGGACAACCCTTTAAGTTATAAAACACAGCAAATCACTATTGTGAAGCCTAAAGTCATTGTTCAGTAGCTAAGAAATTAACCCTATTTTTGAGAGATCTTGTAGATTCATGTAATGGATCACAACTGTGCATGCCTCGCCAGCTCTCTAGTGCAAATGGGACTGGGAACAGCTCTTAGGAGTGGTGGAGTCCTATCGAACAAGTCATAAAGCTGGACATATACATTAGTTCAAAGTTGCACAAACTTCCTGATTTTGGTGGGACTGGCTGACCACCAAACGTGCATGAGTCCCTTGATGGCAGATGTTGATGGAAAGAAGCAATGAGCATATTGAATTCCAACATATCCACTGTTTTTTTACAGGTGAAGATAGAAAAGAACACACATGCTTGACCATGTTTGTGGGGGGAAATGAAAACCAAAGTTTTTCTTCTTTTTTGTAAAACCCCAATAATGGATAATCATATTTCACAAAGGTTTCTCAGCATGGAAAAAAAATTAAGGGTGGATTAAGGGTAGTTGCAGACTACGTTAATTGTATACGCTGGATTGTAAATCCACCAGTGCCGCAAGACTCCAATAGCACGCATCAATTTAAGTACAACAGACGGGCCCATTCCTTACCCTTTCTCCTATTTCAAGATATCCCATGATAAGTGGTAAGACAAGACTAGCTTTGAAAAAAAAAAAAATTAAATCTTGGGTTACAAATTTTTTGAATGCTTACCAACTCGCGCCACTTATTTTGAGATATCTCGAAAATGTCGAAAAGGTAAAGAAGGACACCAATTAATCATTACAGAGATATGTAATTAAATTCATAAATCAATCCACCTTGGTCCTACAGCAGTATCATAGTGTGGAAAAAAATGTTGGTGGCAAGAAGCTAGAGTAGTAACGGATATACAGTAGGATGGTCTACTGCCGACTGCACATTGGATCTAGACATGCCAGATTACAAATGAGTTACCATATATATCTCATATACCATATCCTCATTACATCCCTCTAAGCCACTTAATTTTACCCTGCAGCAAACATTTAGTAAAACCAAAGCCGAAATTTGATAAAAATAAGTTTATCATATTGTATAATGAATTAAACAGAGTTGTTGCTATAAATGAAAAATCAATGGAATTGCTCATTTGGGTTCACAAAAGTAGTAAATACAAATTACATAGTAAAATAAAAAAAATCTACCCAAATAGCAGATTATAAACAAAATCTTGTGTATGAATAAGACCAGAGTGAAACGAAATCTTACAAATGACATTGTGATCAATATGTAAATGGAATGTGTGGTGCTGTGTCCTGGAGCGGAGGTCTACACGACGTAGTAATGCGCTAAGGTGAATCAACTTAAATAAGATTGTGTGCAAAGAAAGGAAGTGGTCACCCCATTTTCATAATGGCAGTTACATAAGGGATGAGATTTGAGAAGACACAAAATGGGGTTAAGTTTAAAAACTTTCTTTTTTTTACGAATTATGTATATAAAAAAAAAATTCATGAGTCAAGATAAAAGATCAAAAGTTGGATCTAGGGAATGTTGTCTTGCTGGGCTTTGCCATGTTCTAGAGCGGTATAGGCAGTAACACTGATCATATAGTGCAAACTAGATAAAATTGAGTTTTCACTGTGTGAAATGAACAGAGGTGCAAATGCTCAGTAGGATACCATTAAGACATAAAATGGCAAAAATAAATATCAAAACTTTTATCAGTGTAAAAAAGTAATTGGGTTATTGTATAACCTATAGTCTGGCAAATAAAAGGCCTCAATAAGTCCACTTTGTCTTTAGAAGGTCAGAAGTTTTTTTTTTTTCTTTTAACAAATGTAGTGCCTTTCTCTGGGATCGCCTTAAACAAGAGACTCCAAGCTCTGTGAAGGGTCCGATTCATCGCTGACCAAAATAGCTCCATTTTTGTCCAATGCCATGGGGCCGCTGCCATTTTCCTTTGTACTGACCAGGCTCAGCATTGCCTTGTAGAGGAACTGGTACTGCTCCTGTGTACAAAATGCAAGATGAAATGGTGTAAACGAAAATGTACAGATATTTGTTTATAGTAACACATAAGAGGATTATGTATTAAAGGGGTTTTCCAGCACTAAACTATGAATGGCCTACCTCAGGATAGGTCATCAATAGCTGATCGGTGGGGGTCTGTTACTCAGGATCTCAGCTGATTGAAGAGTGAGTGCTGTGGCCTCTTCTCAGACATGTGGCTTCACGCTCATCGGTCACATGACCTGAGAGCAGCTCAGCTGCAATACTAGGCACAGCTGCTATACAATGTATGGCGTTATGCTTATTATGGGCTGAAGTGACAGCAGTGCTCAACTGAGCGTCCCTGTCAGTTCAATCAACTGATCGTAGGGATCCACAGCGATCAGCTATTGATAACCTAGCCTGAAGAAAGGTCATCAATAGCTTAGTGATAGAAGACCCCTTTAATGGTGCAGCATTGAAAAAAATTGTACCAATCTTTCCACAGTTCCCCTCCAGAAGCAGAAGCATAAATTATTTGGAGTACTTTCCCAATATCTACTAAAGATCTGATGTATTTTCTTTAATACGGTACATAATCAATTTTTCTAACACATTTAATTCTTGCCTGTTTACTACTACTAGGGGGCGCTAATCTGTATAGAACTCCTATTATAAATCAGAATCACATAGTGATCACTAAAGGCCCATTTAGACAACGATTATTGCTCAAAATTTGCTCAAAAGCCGTCTTTTGAGTGATAATCATTGTGTCAGTTTTCTGCTGAACGACTGTTTTTAGTTCTGCTTAAAAATCATCGTTCAGCAGAACAGCTGATAAGACACTCGTTGTGCTCTGACCGGAGAGAGCCGATTACAGCTGATAACATTGTTACTACTTGGTACTACCGCGTTTCCTTGAAAATAAGCCCTACCCTGATTTTGGGAGAGAATTGAAATATAAGCCCTCCCCTGAAAATAAGCCCTAGCTAAACTACATATGGGGGGGGGGGAATGAAAACATAAATACTCACCTAGTCCACAGCATCCGAGTCTCTCATGCTGGTTTCCGGCACTGCCGCAGGCTGCAGTGTCCTCTGCGCTGATATATCACTTTCTTTCTGCTGACGGGGCTTTGAATATTCCTGACATCACTGATTGGCTGTGATTCATTCATCGAGCGCCAGTTCTGATTGGCTGGCGCTCAATCCAAATACAGCACTCGCTTTGCTGGAGGCGGGGTATTCAAAGACCCGTCACCAGAAAGAAAGCGATACGTCAGTGCAGAGGACACGGCAGCCTGCTGCAGCGCCGAAGACCAGCGCGAGGGGCTCAGACACTGTGGACTAGGTGAGTATAAGCCCCCTCCCCACCCCCCATGAAAATTAAGACACTGCCTCTTTTGGGGCAAACATTAATATAAAACCGTGTCTTATTTTCAGGGAAACACGGTAATAAGATTAGTACCAAGTAGTAGTTTATGCAAAGTTATCGCTGAAAAGCCATCTTTTGAGCGATTATCTTTGCAGTGTAAATGCACCCTAACATAGTGGTACCAATTGGTGTTATTTGTTTGGGTGAGCAGTGGAAGGGGTCTGGGGCACAGCTACAGAGGATGTGGAGGTAGCAGTTGTACTGCAATAGTAGAGACAGCCCATGGACAAGACTGGTGCTGCTTGGGTAAGAGGGGAGAAAGATTCTTTTTTTTTTTCTAATCTTAGGGCACCCATGGATATGTTTAGTAAAAAAAATAAAATAAAATTGTTCACTCTTTACATTAAATATATTATGAAACCCAAAAGGCACTTACAATATCTGTGAATACACCAGGTCTCATTAGGTTTATCATCTTGGCCACCTGGTAAACATCGACTGCATTTTCATTCTCTAACTGTTGGGACAAAGTGGCGAGTGCGCAGAGTGTTCCAGCTGAAACGGCGCCAAACCTGCAAAAACAATGACCACTTTAATGTACGAAGTGTGGCTGGTTGCATACAAGTTGACTGCCATCGGGAGATCTCCTAGAAGAGCGGATTGGGTATGCCGAAATACAACATAGTTTTGTCACCAAAACCTATGGCCATATTTAGATTGGCTTATATACACTTAACAACATACAATGAAAATCTACAGTCAGTATATATTATAGAGAATGGTCCATTACTGTTATTGTATCAACCTTCAAGTCATACAGATATATATTACTGTAGCCATAGACTCCATAAAGTCTACTGCTCTGATGTCCCACCAATCTCATACAGGATCAAATGCAGCATGGAACAGAATCCAACAGAAAAATCAGATCAGATGCCGTATTATAAACTATTCTGCCTCGTAGCATTGCTTCGATTAGGGTATTGCTCTGTGGTAGGGTGTCCTATGAACATTGTTAGAAGCCCCATTGGGGGGGGGGGGGTATATGAAAGGTCTGATGCTCTAGAGTTGAGAACTTATGAATTAAAGTGCTTCAAATGGTTCCTGATCAGATGAAATAACACAAAAAGAAAATCGTTGGCAATTCCTGATGCATTGACAAGTATTTTATCACTATGGGAATCCCAACATCATGAACTGTTGGGGGTACTTGAGGATTCGAGTTGAGAAACACTGAATTTTGGCAGCTGGAAAACTTGCACCTACGAAAAAGCCAACTGAACAGAGAATTATAGAGAAAGCAGCTTCCCTGATATAACACTTTGTTTCCGAGACCATGTAGCTTGTGCAATTATACCTTCTATATCTATGTAAAACACCTTTAGGCTGGGATCAAAAGAGCGGATTACAATTGTATAATCCGCGGCAAAATGCGGACATTGCATGGCATGTACTTTCACTTTTCTGTCCCATTCGTGGATACGAATTGCATATTGTGTGTGGAGGAAAAAAAAATCACAACATGCTCTATTTTGCTGCAGAAACCGCGTAGACAGTCTCCATTGAAGTCAATGGAGGCTGTCCAACCCGTAGCCCATACTCAATTAACACTGCACATGGGCTGCGGGTACCCGGCTCATTGCTAAGTGAAGTTTCGGGAAAAAAACATTGAAAGAAAAAAAAACTAAACTGTACTGCGTATGACCAACGGCATAACTCCTGTGTGAGCCCGGCTTTAAAGGGATTATCCCACCAGAGGAAGCTGCATCTAGCTAAACATTTCAGCTACTACAGAGGAAACGTACAATTAAATGGTGACCATTTAATTTAACTGCCTCCATGTAATAATGCATGGATAAGCTGGGTTCAATAGAGGGGGTTCCATGTGGGAGCATCACCCATCTATGAAGGCCATCTGCCTTAAGAGGGCACACTGACAGGAACAATATTCATGAGCTAGTCTCTTTAATATGCTTTAACTCTCATACTGAAATTCTTCCAACATATTCAAAGTCTCCCGTCAGTAGCAAATATTCAGCTTAATTAAACATAAGAGAGTTGAATATTGGAGCTGCAGCCTGAACATCTTATTCTGTCACCAGAGTCTGATTATCCAATTAGTTCAGTCCTATAGGAACGTCCATGTCTCATTATTGACCCTGACTTGGTTATGCTATCTGTGTTCTTTTCTTGCATTTCATTTGTATCTGTTGTCACGTTTCATATGGAGAAATCCGCTAATGAAAAGTAACATGTGGTTAATGAGATCAAGGATGCTTTAAACGTGGCTTTGTCCAGGCTGTTAACAAATGGTTCTCCAAAAGAGACTCCGAGACATCATTGCAAGGGGACTACGACGAATGAGTTCGTCTGCCAGGATACAGGAAGAGGTCATAACCACTCCACAGCGAATTTTGTGTCAGACCTAAAAGGAACTATCCAAAAATTCAAGTTCTATTTTCTTAAAATGACCACAAGAAAAATGAAAGCGGCCATACACACTGCATGTATACTAGACGAACATAAAGACTTTGGCAAGTCCAGCCAATCATGTAATGTGTATGGGAGCCTCCCAACTCTCCCTCAATATCAAATGTTGGGAGCCATAAGGATTACAGTGTTGGATTTCAACTGACCAATCCTTTTGTTCTCGTGGAGATAAGCCACTGTCAGATTTGTCTGGGAGAAGCAGTCTCCCCCTCTACGTGCATTCATGCATGCTCAGCTGACACATGGCGAGCAGGGCTAAATAGTTGTTGGCAAGAACAAGTATTCGGCCACCAGCCATCTACTGTGTGAGATAAGCCTTAGGCCTCATTCTGATGGCCATAAAGCAGCAGCAAGTCCTCAAACCCACGCGGCTTGAGATAATTGAACTTCGATCACTTGATAACCCTACAATGATGGGGAGGTCCAGGTCTTGTGGCCACAATACTATCAGAAGAAAGAAGAGTAAAGGCCCATTTATACAGAGCAATGATTGCTCATAAATCGCTAAAAGGCGATCATTTGAGTGATAATCGTTGCGTCTAAACACTCGGCCATCGTGCACTGCTAGCCGATTGTTAAATTGAGGTCAACCTAAAAATCGTTGTGCGGTCTTATCAGGACCGCACGCTGACTTCTCCACGGGTAGTACTGATAGCATTGTTCACCATCAAAGAACAAAGGAGCTGAAAGCAGATAAGAGCCCTCCAGCTATTACCTGCATTCAGCTAAAGGCTTCATTTGCACGCTCATAAGCTATTAAGTAGCTGAGTAGATCCTTAATAGTTTATGCAAAATGATCACTCAAAGCTGTCACTCCAACTGTAGTTTGAGCGATCATCGCTCCGTGTAAATGGGCCTTTAGTTACAGTATATTAAAAAATCCAACTGTTGCTAAATAATTGACAATCATCTACAGTTCCACAGTAGCTGGAGACTAGCAAGATAAATTGTTGAGGACTGTGAGTGCAAGAGTTTTATTTGCTAGCAGTGCCAGATTATAGCATTGGCGAAGTCACCTCAAATTAAAGGGGTTGTCCCGTGAAATCAAGTGGGGTTAAGCACTTCTGTATGGCCATATTAATGCACTTTGTAATATACATCGTGCATTAAATATTGGCCTTACAGACGTTATACACTTACCCCCTCCGGTGCTGGTGTCCCCGTCTCCATGGCGCCGACCAAAGCCGCCCTCTCCCTGGATTAGACGCGCTTGCGCTGTGCGGCCCGAGCAAGCCAGAGCGGCCCCTTCAGCGCAAGTGTGTCTAATCCAGGGAGAAGGCGGCTTCGGTCGGCGCCATGGAGACGGGGACACCAGCACCGGAGGGGGTAAGTGTATAACTTCTGTATGGCCAATATTTAATGCACGATGTATATTACAAAGTGCATTAATATGGCCATACAGAAGTGCTTAACCCCACTTGCTATCGCGGGACAACCCCTTTAAGGGCTCATGTCCATGGGCGTTTATTCACCACATATTATGCGAGCACGGCACGGGCGCCTCATGCACGGCGGATGGAGTCAATTATCTTTCATTGATCCATGCACATGTGCATGTAGACACTGAGTGTGGATCTACATGAGAAATAGAACGCAGCATGCTCTATTCCTCTACGTTACCACACAGCGTGAGCCCTATACTTCTATATAGGCAGCATATGCAAATGCTGTTCATACACAATACATTGCATATAGGCGACAAGTTCATACGCAAAACCGCTCTGAAATAGAGCAGGGAATAAGAAGAAAAAAAAAGTAACACTGCGCTTGACCGCGCGTGTGATATGCGGGGTTGCACAGTACACTCGTAGCCACATGCAGTCTCTACCGGCAGACCTGGCATTTACAAACACTGCAGGGACAACCGCAGCGTTTTACGGCTATAGCCGTAGACCTTAGGCCATAGAATACAGTAGCACCACGGCTATAGAAACATAAACTAATGACAGTATTACATGGGTGCAACACATCTTCAATCCCAGTTTACAGGACTAGCAATGCATTTTATTTTCAATTAAAAATACTAAAGTTTGTAACTTTTAGTTGGAAAAAGTTTAACCGCAGTTAATGACTTTAATACACTGAAGACGACTTCTCCTTAGAAAACGGATGAGTCCTGCTCAGGCTACACAAGATTCACATTTGTCCAAGTTACAAACATGACATTTGCATGGAAATGGCCCAAATAATTTTTAAGTATGAGATGCCTGCAATCTGGCAACATATGGTGGAAGGCTAATGACTTGCAAATTTTTTCCAAGAAGAATCTGATAACCTCAAACTACAAACAAATTAAGGCACAAATCATCAAATTAATACAGCTGCTTCTTGGCATTTCAGGATTCATATTTCTGAAAGTAATTTGTGGATGTAATTATTCCCGGGTTTTTAAATTGTAAATTTATAGCAATTTTTACTTCAAAAAGAAGGGAGGTAAAAAAAAAACCTCATTTTCAGCTACATTTCCTTTAGTGATAATTAGAAAAAGGACTGTGCTTAATGGCCATCGTGGACGAAAGACAGTTGCAATTGATGATAAATATGCCAAGAAGGCCATTTTCTGATAAGTTACACAATTAATATGGATGATGATAAAAAAAATGGAAAATAATATGTATAAAAATGAGCTCTTGGTAAAATTAAATTAACTTTTTTTTTTAAACACATTGTAAGTTCCTGATTAACATTAAGACACAACTTTAATTAAAATTAAATAAAGTATAATGTGTATTTCAGAATTAGGATATTGTTCCTAATTACCCTTTTTCCATCTGGTACCAATATATATATATATGTTCTCCTTGCGAATAAATATCTATTAGCTACAGTAGAGTAACGAGGAGGACAAGAAGCTCACTTTGTAGGCTTCAATCAGCCTTCCAAATGATGTAAAGACTAGGCGTTTTTAATCAACCTATCCCTTCAACGGAAGGCTCTGACACATACCGCTGTAGAGGTATACGGTAGTGTGCCGCCCTATTGTAAAACGCTAATTATGGAAAAGTGCAGTTGACTACACTATCCTATGCAATTAAACAAAAATGCAGATAGATAAGGCCCACTCTTCTGGCATCCAATAGGGCCCAATGGATATCTTCAATGACTGCTCCAGTAGCTATGTCACACCATGTGTCAAATGTACAATGCACCATAAAATACAAACACCGAGTTAGGCAAAAAAGTCCCAGATTGTATCCCTATAAAATATAATGTAAATATAACAAGATACACCCAGGGATCAAAAGCTAAAGACACATAATGTTGCCTACACATGGCAGTGTTGGGAATGTCTCACGTTCTGTGGCTGGTAGTCACCCCTACATTAGAACGACAGCCATCAAAAGAATCACTAAGTGTAGTCCCATTACACTAAGGTTTCAAAGTGCATGTTCCTGCTGCAGACACGTAACCTTGCTGGTAAATGCAACCACAACAAACGGCACTTTTAAACACTACATGTATAGCCCCCGCCATGTGTCACCAGTGAACTGGCACTTAGCCCTTTGACGTTGGGGTGAATACCAACCACAGAAGGTGAGGCATTCTGGTGGGTCTATCTTGTTATATTTTATAGGGCTTCAATCAGGTATTTTTTTGTCTAGTTGGGCATGTCGCTTCTCGTTCATATGACCCCGGGTTTCCGAGGGTCTTTTCTGTCTTTTTGTTTGTTAAATGTACAATGTAGACACAGAGCAGACATAGCCTTCCTGTGTCCTGTCAGCCACATCCAAACCAAGACGACTAAGGGCCCTCTTTCATGGAAAGATTATCATTCAAAAAATCGTTGGATCGTGTGGATTTGAACAATAATCAGTGTAAACATGGCCAATGATTGAAGAATGAAAGAAGTCAACCCTAAAGGAATTTTACCTGTACAATATTTGCACCATCAAATGGTTAGGAACAGGGTTGGCCTTTGGGGAGGGGGTGGGGGTGTGACCTAGGCAACTGCACACAGCGCATCAGTGGACTGGAAGGAAGGCAGTGCCACCAGGTTCGGATTAGCAATTCACAGATTCCCAAAGGTCCACGCTGCTATCTGAGCTCTGTGGGCCACCAGCTGAATTTGCAGTTAATTTGGTCTGCGTCTTAAAGGTGCAGATACAATTAACAATAGCAGCGCCAGTGCAGAAAGGCCAGGGACCCCCTGCACCACTGCCTGGCGTCTTCTATGTGATGTATATGATATAATTGCATTATCTACATTATTCCACAGGATGCCGACTGGAAGAAGACAAGCTGAGGACAGAATGTGCCATGGGATCATGGGGCAAGGTAGTACGTTTTTTATTTTAACATAAGGGGACATTATGGCCATTTATTATTACAGGGGAGAGTATGGCTTTTACTAAAGGGGACAGTATGGCTATTACTATAGGAGCAGCATGGCAATTTTATTACTACAGGAGGACAATATGGCTATTTATTACTACAGGAGGACAATATGGCTATTTATTACTACAGGAGGACATTAGGGCCATTTCTACAGGGGAACAGTACGGCTTCTTATTTGCAACAAGAGCACAGTGTGTATCATTATTACAGGGGAACAGTGTGGCTTGCTGTTCATTACTCGGGGGGGGGGGGGGGCAGTGAGTTGCATGGTTATACAGTATTTAGGGGAAGCCATATGTAGCACCATTAAGAGTTTATCCTAATAGGGATTAAGGATTTGAGAAAGCAAAGAGCCAAATATATCTGTGTGGCAATCTCTGAAGAGACAAGTTGTGTCCAAGAGAAGCTATAATGTTGGTCTGGGTTGAATGAAGAAGAAAAGGACAACACTAAATACAGATGATGTCACGTGTGAGTCACATGTCAGAATGTCAGTGTTTACGAGTCTTCCACTGGCTTCCTTTGATTAGTTCTGTAGTCACTGTACAGTCTGTGGACATACAAACTTAACTAGCAGGGTCAACTTGACTTTACAGTTTATCCCTTTTTTTATCTGGTGCTGCATTTATGTACTGAGCTTGGTTCTGGGGCTGTACTTATGTTATCTTCTTCATATGGCTTGTGCTGTGAATGCTGCAGATTTCCCCAACAGAATCGGCTGTGAGAATTCCGCTGCATTGACACTGTGTGAAGCGGCTATAAGAGCCTATTCACACAGGCATATGGAAGTTGCTTCCGGGATTCTTGAGTACAACTTGCATCGGACAGCACACAGACACGTCAGTGGGCTGCCTGAATTAGCACAGACAGAGAACAATGCACGTCTAATTCTAGTCTTTGATTTTTTTTTTTGATTTTTTTTTTTACACAGGCCATTGGTTCGTGTAAATAAATGCCAATCTGAACAGAGTAATTGGCTATAATGCGCCCTTGTGCTAGCCATAAAATACATGGACAGAGATAGTAAATATACATGTGTGAATGGCCCTAAGAGTGTGTTTACACGTAGTGGATTTTCCACAGCAGAAAAATCTGCAGTAAATCCCCACTAAGAATTTGTTTTAAAATGTGCACCTTTTGGTGAAACAGATTTCACCTTGTCATTTGTGGATCCACACCAAAATGTGTGTCAAAGTCTACACAATACGGTGCAGATTTTGCTACAGATTCGCTGTGGATTTTCCCCTCTACAGAAAACCAACCATGAGTGAACATGTGTGAACATACCCTAAGACCTCCTTCACGCGGGCGACAGTCACGCGATTTTCTTGTGATATGACAATGCTACAAATCGCATGTATGTGAAGCCCATGATTTCCAATGGGTTCCTTCACATTTGCAACATTTTGTAGCATGCTACATAGCGAGTCAAAAACCTTGTACGTTTCGCAATATTCATGCGACGTGCGAGGTTTTGTAGCCCATGTTTTCCTATGGAGCCTTCGTCTTTGTTGCATTGCACAAAAACACTATTTTCATGTGGTGTGATGCAACTTTAACAGTAGGAAATTCTACTGTCAAAGCCCTAAACTAAGCCCTAGCTGCAGGAAAAAATAAAAAAACACATACATCACCTAAGAGGCGCTGTCCACTCCGCCACGTCTTCTTTCCGGTTCCTGGCAGCTGTCTTCAGCATCTACTTTGGCCGGGGATTAGAAAATCCCTGCCTCCAGGAAGCGCTGTGTCTGATTGGCTGAGGGCCAATGAATGGCTGTGATTGGTTCATCGAGAGCTGGCTCTGATTGGCTGAGCATCACAGCACTCAGCCAAAGGCACTTCCTGAAGGTGGGGATTTGCCAATCCCCGGCCAGAAGAGATGCTGAAGACTAGTGGCGGGGATCGGGAAGAAGATGCAACAGAGCTGACAGCGCTTCTTAGGTGATGTATTCAAATTTTTTTTTCTGCAGGTAGGGCTTATTCTCGGGGTAGACCTTGCATTTCAAGCCCCCCTCCCCTGAAAATCTTTGCACGTGGTGCTATGTAATCACGCAAATTTGTAGCACCACAAAATCGCGGTATTGCCACAAGAAAGCGCAGCGATATCACGTGTGAAGGAAGCCCAAAGGTGGCCTATTGCTCGTGGGCCAAAGTTTTGCGCTGTTCTCCATGCTAAAATTTGCCAGCCAGTCCCTGTGCAGCGCTGGGCTTGACTGGTAGAGCTGCAACTCACGTCTGTTGTCTAAAGTGACATCCCGACGCTGTTTCACCTAGCGTGTCTTACTATAATGAGTAAAGGTAGAGGAGGAAAAGTTAAAAAAAAATTTTTGCACAGGGCGCCATCTAACCTAAAGCCTGTCCTGGTTAGGAATACCCCAAGAATACATAAGTAGCAACTGCAAGCCCCAAGGTTGATACTTACTCATCGTGCACAATGGTAGGTCCATCTCGTGTTAGAGCTTCTTCTTTTATCACATTGATAAGTTCGAAAGCACTGCTTATTGGAGCATCTGGGTTTGGCCATTTTGGGCACTGAAAATGACGAACCTCCAAAACATAATCATCCTGGAAGAAAATAAAGGCACTGAAGCACTGAATACCATTCCTTATCTTACATATTTCCATAAACCAGGAGCACCAGAAATACTTCTTTAATATACCGGGAGCATGTGATGGTCCATACCACTTTTTAATTTTCCCCTCATGGTTACCCCATAAAATTGGAGCTAATATGAGCCCATAGTAGACTATGGGCACTCTGTTATGGTTCCCCATAGTCTGATATGGGCCTATATTGGACCGATGCAGGTTGAATTTTATGGACCTTATCTCTTTTTTTCAACTAGGTCATATGAATGTATACAACTTTGATCTGTAATACAGCCAAGTGATTGAGGAATTAGAAGGAGAGAGTAACCAGTGATCCTTTTCTAGGCTGTTCTTTGTGGTTAACTACATCAATGCCACAATTCATAAACGGAGATTTCTCTAGTTCTTAAGAAATGTATCCTGACATAATGCAACTATTTGTTTACCTGTGTGGCTTCAAGGATAAAATCGTGGATGATAATTTGCTCCTCATTAGAGAGACAGAGCCGGTCTTTGCTAATCAGGGTCACAGTAAAGGCCTCACAGTTCATAGATTCTTCGCGACTTGGCCAATAGACAAACTCATCCTCCGTCTGAAAAGAAAAAGTAGAAAATAACCAAACTGAATGTATAAGTTGCACAGCTGGCGCCTAAGCTACACTTTCATACAAATCTGAAGTAATAGCCACAACATTATAATGTCTGGAGTGAGCAGAGAAGCAAAGATTCACTTAACATCTGAAATGTCCCGGTCTTGGCAATTACAAATTTTTTCTCTTTTCTCCTAGAAAAGGAAAAAAAACTTATTTTCTTGCTACGGCAAACTCCCCTCCTTCAAATTAGCTGCTGAGTATCAGAAACGAGCTGCATTATTCATTAGGCGTGGAAAACAAGATCACACTCCTTGACCGATGACATTAAAAAGTACATCTGACAGATGTTCTATTTCCAAGCAATTTAGTGTTCATTAAATACATTTAAGAAACACAAGACAGAGTTAACCCATCACACTGAGGGGATGGGAGCAGAGAAATCTCTTTAATTTACTAAGGGAAAGGAAAAAAAACATGCAGACTGTTTTCATGGTTTAAAAAATAAAAATATAGAATTACATGGTGTTCCTCGGAGATTCCTGGACGAAAATATCAGGGTTCAACACAGTGAATGCCTATTACCATTCCTAACCATAAAAACAGTAGTCAACTCGAGAAAGTCTTTAAAGTAATGCATAAACCCGAGCAGCTCAGAAGGGGTAGCGTTTTGTTTTTTTTTTGGAAATAGGTTGTGGACCATTTAATAGAAACAATGGGGGTCTTGGTCAACTGGTTGAAGGTCCAATGTCTTTCATACATGGCTTTGTGCCACACCACTTCTGGAACAGGATTCTAAGGCATGTGTTTAAGTAGTAGTTACTTCCATCCTCATAGCCAAAGTCCACCACTTCAATAACAACTTCTGCTCTGTTACATCGGTATCTAACTCTTTGGACTTACATAGTTTGTGCAGAATTGTAATAGTGTAGGATTACATGCACTCAAGGGCATAGCTAAAAAGGTATGCAGAGCTAGCAGTCACAACTGGGACTTAAGGGGTTCCAAAGACCCCTCTGCCACATAAAAAGACATGAATATAATAAAGTAGTAGGAGGGACCCAGTTATGGATCTTGATTATGGATTTGGGGTCCAGCAGCTTTAACACAACCATCAGCTTTGGGACAAAATTCTGTCCTTGGACCAGGGGGGCATATTACTTGTTGTAGTTCTTCTCTACTAGCCCTCTGATCCACCAGTTGGTTCCTGTTTTCAACTGTCCAAGATGGCTGGTGCAATTTTTTAGACTACCTAATCCGCACAATGCATTGCTGGTGTTAAACTACCAATGCACTATATCTGCTCTCTAATTAGCAATATTTCCGATATAATTGGGGACACGGTACAAAACAAATCTTGGATGTCTATAGAAAGCATGACGACAGACTAATTCCAGTATAAATGTGCCATCTTTGTTATGGATTCATTAAAGGAACGAATAAGTGTTTCAAATCATGCCTATCTCGAAATGCATTAGATTTAAAAAGGAACCATCAAGAAGAGATTGCCTTTAAACTGGGATTACGGTAATTACCTCTTCACCTACAGGACCAAGCGGCTGGAGGTGATCAGCCCTTTAAGCTTGAGGATTATACTGTGCTATATAGTATGTCTTGTTACTTTGTGAATGTTATCACTTTATTAGTGAGAACAAACATTTAGACAGAATAAGTATTCTGTGCCACAAATGAACCTTTTGTGAAAATGGGGTTTATTTGGTCTTCAAGGATTACACATAAACCTACAGCAGAGTTCTGGTCCCAGGTGCTCAGAAGAGGGCTTTTTGTATTTCACAACCTGGGAGTATTTAATCAGCATCAGTGATTTTTACCTCCTTCACGGGATTATCCGGCCGCTGTAAGAGCAGGAATTGCTGTGTTGAGTTAATCTAGAACAATCGTCCAAGTGATTTCACATTAATGTCGGTAATGTTGTCTCCCCATATTCCTATTAAAAGGTCATCTGCTCGTACTTTAAGCAAGACTCCATTGAACACCTATTACACGCACTTAATTGCGGTTCATGACTAGAAGACACTTGTAATGCTCACTGTGGGGCACTAAGAACATTTTATGCAGGGTTTAATTTCGGTTAAATAGACCTACACGAGGAAAGTGCCTTTGTGATATTTTGCAGTTTACGCATCTCCAGCTAACACCTGGAATTCACTCGAAGAGTTTTTTAAGGAATTAAAAAATAATTCAATAAAAGTTTAAGGAATGCTGTATGATGCTGCCATCGGGGGCTGTGTGCTCTATTTAAAGGGATCCTATATTATACAACCCTGAGTAAACCTTAAAGGGGTTGTCTCGCACCGAAACGTTTTTTTTTTTTTCAATAGGCCCCCCCGTTCGGCGCGAGACAAACCCAAGGGATGGGTTAAAAAAACCCATATATATTACTTACCCGAATCCCCGCTCTGCGACGACTTCTTTCTTCCTTCTCCAAGATGGCCGCAGGGATCTTCACCCACGATGCACCGCGGGTCTTTTCCCATGGTGCACCGTGGGCTCTGTGCGGTCCATTGCCGATTCCAGCCTCCTGATTGGCTGGAATCGGCACACGTGACGGGGCGGAGCTACGATGACGACGCGGGACCAGCTCTCCGGCACGAGCGGCCCCATTCACCAGGCAGAAGACCGGACTGCGCAAGCGCGTCTAAAAACGCCAGAAGACAGCGAATTTAGACGGATCCATGGCGACGGGGACGCTAGCAACGGAGCAGGTAAGTGAATAACTTCTGTATGGCTCATAATTAATGCACGATGTATATTACAAAGTGCATTAATATGGCTATACAGAAGTGTATGACCCCACTTGCTGCCGCGAGACAACCCCTTTAAGTGGCATTCCACACCAGCGTTTTTGCTTTCCGCATAGCTGTTCCATCGTAGGAGCAGCTAAATGGAAAGAAAATGTTTAGTTTATCTGCCATAAAAGTGCATTAAAGCCTATGACCTTCTGTTTCAATCCGTTTGTCAATTTTCCATCTCCATTCCATTTTTTTACACTGGAACAAAAGTACAGACTGCTAGGCTTTTGTCTCCAGTTAAAAAAAACTGAACAGAAGCTGATCTTTTTTTTACGTTGTAGTCCATGAATGACGAAAACGAAAAAAAAAAAATCCATTTTCATCCATTTTTCTTTCCGCACAGGACAGAAGACAATGAAGATTACCAAGCCCAAAACAGATTTGTTTCATGGATCTGCCAAAGAACAGGAAAAAACGCTTTCTGCTCTTTTCCATTTTGCTTCCATTTTGAATATTTTCGTTTTTTGTAAGGCAGGATCTGCCAAAAAAGACGCTACTGTGAACTTGGCCTTGACCTTCCAATATGTTCTAAATAGCAGTCGCCCATAGGTATCTCTCCCAACTCCCTCAAACACATGCATCATCAGCTCGCCCAGAGCATGCATGTCCATGGCCAGGACAATTCAGGCCAGGCAAAGCCAACCAAGATAGCAACTGCAGTCCAGACCTCAAGGTATCTATAGTCCACAGCTCAAGGTCTAAAATCTTACTTCTAAAGCAGAAGGTATGAAGAACCCAACGAGAATGGATGGAGACATCACCAACCACCTCAAAAACGTCTAAAAAGTCTAAAAAGAAACGTCTAAAAAGAAAAATCCAATACAGGACAAAATCAAGTATATTGGAGCTCTGATTATGGCCCTGTGGACTGACCGTGTCCAGGTGAATATCCACCTGGATTCTTTACACAAGAGGAACAGGAACGAGTGCTCTGCGCAAGCGCATGTATTGTCAATCGATTTCATGGTTACAAGGCTAGCTCAATCCTTGGGCTGATGGTTGACATGTTTCTCAGCCAAGCTGTGTATGTGGAGCCAGAGATCTGCAATTGACATGTCTCTTGACCTATTAGTACATGTTAGTGTAGGGATTTGTGATTGACATGTCTCCCGGCCTATGGGTGTATGTTGGGGGATTACTGATACACTGCATCTACTCCCTGTTGGCCATTTTGGGTGGTATAAACACAGCGGGCACTGCTTTTCAAGTAATTAAGTTACATTATCAGGACCAGTTATTCGTTAAGTCACCCGAGGAAGCCACATTTCAGGTGGGTGAAACGTGTGGGAGCCTTTCTCCAGGACTTTTGGTGTGTGATTTGAAGCTGCTTTTGTCTGATGCCACTGTGTGGACTTGACAGCCTGCCTTCAGACAGGTCATGACTATTTATTCAGGCAGAAATGGTAAAACCTGCAGCTTATGCTGTGCTCATGCATCATGGAATTGATGTAAAAGTGAAACCAAAACGTTTCACCATCAAGATGGTAGCAGATAGGCATCAGACAGAGGGCTGCACTGCATGAAAGCAGCTGCAATACACATTGGGGCCTCCAGAGTGTGACAGGCAATCAGGTGAGGGGGCAGGGGTAGAAAAATGTGTTTATGCTGAAGTGGCCCTTTAATATATTTCTGTATTAATAAATATTTTACATGCTCAACTCAAAAGGAAAAAACTTGCCCAGATATGGGGCTTCACTTTAAATCAACTGCTGTGATAGATTTTTCAGAAAGTTTTGGACACTTACGTAGTCATGCTGGAGTCAAGCTGGACATAGCCTGCTGGCTCCACCTTAAGTCATGTCAAAGGTTGTAGTACATAATTAACCTGCATATACAGTACAACTGCAGGGAGCAGAACACTATGTCAAATTAAAGCCCTTCTTTCAGGCTCATCCAAATAGATCTACTTTTATTAGGTGTCAATTAAAGCGGATGGTAATAACTGCAACTATAACAATGCAGTCTGCAAGTGGGATCCTATGAACAGAACCAGTTACTTGACCAACTTCGCCCATGAAAAAGTACTTCTCAAGACAAAAAAAAAGGAGGAAAGGGTGCAAAAGACCAAAAATAGGCCCAACCCCTATGCTGGAAAATGCCACCTAACCCCACAACTTCTCTCCAACCTAGCATCCAGAGTGCACTGTGCTTCTACAGTAAGGCGCAGATGAACAAATTCATACATAAGTCACCGTATTGTGAAGCGTTTAGATTCTGAACACGAGGCTTCTACGTATGTCCATCACTATTATTCATTTTCTTTGTTCTAGAGAAACATTTGGTTTCTGAGGTTTTTGCTGCCTGTGGTAAAATGAGATTTTATTGCTTTAAAATTGTGCTTAAATTCTTTATCCAAGAAAAATGATTTTACCTTCTTCCTGCGGAGGAACGACAAGTGTTCTCCTCCGGTCATAAAAAATACACCTTGAAATGTGCATGTTTTCAAGCTTTCACAACAGGAGACCATATGGATAAATTAAAGCTCTGAATCCGGAAAATTGTCATGTTCTGCCGATTAAGCCTCCTGTGTGGAGATATTCCGAGGAAGAAGCTTCTGAGATGATCAGTCTTTAGAACTATTGTCTTGGGCCTTTGTATTGTACAATGTGGCTGGTGTCAGAAATTCTGAACGAGGTGTTGAAGTCACACCACTTCGGCTCAAGCTTTCCGTTTGGTGGGCCAACTGCCATTTTTAACCTTGGCTTAATAGTAATCGTATAAGCGCCTCACCTGCCCATGGGTTGAGCTTGGCTGCATTAAAGCAAATTAGGCTGAGCCACAATACCATGTAGTACCATGCTGAGGCCACTGATTGGCTGCAGGATGTACCGGACATCACCGTTGCAGGAAAGGCGGAAGATTTAACTGGTGTTTATGTACTTTGTTAAAAATCACAAAATTCTACTTTAATCAGATTTTTCTAAAATTAATGGCACAGTTGTGAAAGAGTGGTAAAAGTTTTTGATCATCGATTTACTGAAAACGCTGTTTGTGGAATTTCCAGTCTCAAGTTCTCAATGGAAATGTTTTATTTTATTAAAAAGAAACCCTTCGTTTAATTTTAGGTTTGAATAGGAGTATATATATTTTTTTAAAGATGTCAGCAAACATGTAATTTAACCCCTTGTGGTTTATGGACATTAAAAACATAATTACTATGCAATGCCAGCCCCATTTAGAAATGTTTTTGTCTCTTGCTTGCCATTACACATGGAACTTGGCCATCAGTGGAAGCCTGGGGCTCTGGTGAATGAGCCAGGATCCATTAGGATGTTGGCTCACTTTGTCCTGGGTATAGCTAATGCACACATGATACTAGTATGCAAGTCACAGAGGTAACTCCTGTGACATCAGTGCACACAGGGGGGTAAATATAGGCTTTAATATTTTTTCCATTTCTCAATTGCAATAGAATTTAGCAAAGTGTTAGGAATTATCTGTTTAGGCATGGAATGATCCAATATACCATGAAGGGTAAGGATCAACTGGATGACCACTCAGTCTTCAGGTCATGGCTTTGTTATATGGACAATGGAAGACTCCTGCAAACATCCAGTACGGTGTAAAGTTTTAGGCAGGTGTAGAAAAACTGCTGCAAAGTCAAAATCTTTTTCAAAAATTTGAAGGTGTCTGGCTCCAAATTTATTCTGCAACAGGACAACGACTGCCATTTGTTTTCCGCGTGCAAATGCACGTGGACCAATCGCGTCCGTCTGCATAGGATTGCGTATTGTAATGCAATCTTATGCAGGCGGGCAGGGGCGGAAATTCTGCGGGAAATCCCGTCCCTGAATTTCCGCCCATGTGCAGGGGGCCATAGACAACTAAGACACGTGGCCCCTCATGTCATGCGCTAGCAACACCACTGGTTGAAACAATATTGCTGCTTTCAATAACATTTTCTCCTAAAACAAAAAAACACAGCGAGTACAGCTTCAAGATGTCCCCTGGTTAAATACCGTAATTGGCCATCACATATTGTGTGTGACAATCAAAGCTGTCACAGCTATGACAGGTGTCACATAAGCTTTCCCTCGCTGCACACCTAGGTAGATTTGCCTCTCAGGACAGCTGTGTGACAACCACTAATAGCGCTCTAATGATGATCACCCAAGTTTCCTAGAAAGAGATAAACCTATGAAAAACAGATGAATAGAATTTTTACCAATTAAAGTTGGAGTTTTCAAAGAAATTTTCAAAAACAGTCCAGGTCTTCTTTGGCTGCTGCAAGGTTGCAGCGGTCGGCTCCCAGTTTGAGCTCTATCATTCAGTTTTCCATGCAATTTTTCTATTTTTCTGCTGCCCTACTGTTTGCAATCCACTTACAGGTGGGATGGGTGGGGGCCATTCTTAAGCAGCTATTCTGCCAGTACTATACTGGATGGGACTCTCTCCCATGCTGTCTTGCACAAGCCTGCTCAAATCAGCTGCAAGGCAGCATCTGAAGGTCGACCCTTCTGTTGCATTTAGCTGCGCCCCATGTCTCTCTTACTACTGAAGCCAAATGCCTAACAACAGGCAGTGGATTACAAAGGTGTTGGAAGGGAGACCCCTAGTGCCAGCCACTTTATACTTGATTTTCAGTGGTAAAGTAAAAAAATTAATGCAAGTATACTACAAGATTGATGATACACACATAGGCTGTGAGGTGAGCAGAAGTTGTGTGTAAAGTTCGTGTCCATTTAAGACGATACACCAAGTCATCATATTTCCTAGCAATTTCTTGATAGGGAAGGGGGGGGGGGGGAATACTTTTTTATCTTTTATAATTTTAAAGGATTTGTCTCATGACTGGTAACAATATTGTTGGCAAATCACTAGTGTCCAATAGGGGGTATCCAACTGCCGTGACTCCTGCTAGTCACCAGAACAAATTAGTGACTGAATTAGTAAAGCACATTGCCGATTTTTTGTTTTCTCTCCTGTTCCATTTTTTCCCCCAAGGGGACATATGGTCTGCCATTAAATAAAAAAAAGAGCAGAGCAAAGATGACAGGAAGGATAGCGATACTGCAATTCAAAGTGGTCCGACCCTTGGTGATTGCAGAACTAGGTAATCACGGTGCTCTTTTGCTTTTTCCAGGCTTTTTAGTTGGTCATGCAGCCCCTGGAGTGGGAATAAAGAGGCACAACACTTTCCTAATACCGCTGCATTAAGCTCTAAGGCAACCATAGCGGTCCATCAACGGGCGATTGACGGCATATCCCATTGTAAATAAGAATTGGAAAAAAAAACTACCAGTAATCATACCCGAGTCTGTAATGATCTCCTTTGTCCTGGGCTTGGCTTCATTGATAAATGGCAGGACGCAAGCTGCAGAATGTGGATAAGACCAGTCTAAACTGCATCCACCCACACCGCCGATAATGATGTTAGTTATAACAACATTATAGACTCTCGGGACGACTGATGTGTGAATGCAGATTTTTTTTTTTTTAAACGTATTCTGCAGCTGACAGCCAAATTCCCAGCTTGTCCTAATGAGGACAGCCTCTGCCACATAAATTACCTGGAGTCTATTTATTGCAGAGCTAACTTAATGTTGCTGTAATTTACCGTAGTAAATTGTGTCTACCTGACGTATTAGTAAATTTGCATTCAAAGCGAACAAAAGAAATCTCATTTGGAACAATTAAAGATAAATAAGCGGATGCTGCCTGTCCTTATAACCTGCCCAACAACAGCCTCCTGCCAAAGCGGGGATGGCGACTATGTACAGAGAGGTTAATCATTACTGCAATATATAGTCTTCTGCTTGGCCACTTCAAATAAAAGTCATTCTTACTAGATAACAACTGCCAAAGAGATACGGTTAGAGGGACCCAAAAGGGTCGTAATGATGAATAGTTACCGACAATATTTGAATGTTTCAATTATCACGGTCAGGTTAAAGTCTTTGCAGAATGACTGCTAGAAAATGAGCACCGGGGCAGAAAATACCTGGAAAATTCAAAGTGAACCGTGATACAATAGAAAACATACACTGAACGCCCATTTTATTAGAGACAATGACCCTTTCACCATTGGAGCTTCCCTGGATAGAAATTACACCCAACCGGAGTGCAGGATAATATCAAATGACAGATTTCTCATGGATGCGCTCCATAGTGACTCCACATTAGATGGGAAAATCGAGCAATCCGAGTCATGGGTCCAATGAGGCCTGGTCATGGGTGCTAGGCAAGCCAGGGGCAGGATTTCAAAAGCTTCCAACCCTGTTGGATTCTCTTGTGCGACACTATCAAGAGTACACTAGAAATGGTGTGACTGGGGAAAACATCTATTGACGGGGAATCCTATGGGCATGGGTGCTCCAATTAATTTGTCCGAATACAAAACTTGCCATTTTCTAGCACGGATGGGCTATAACAGCAGACGACCTGGTCCAGTGAAATTGCTAAGAGGAACTGAAAGACGAGACTCCAATCACCTAAAAAGTGCAAAGATTTGATCACTGTGCAGTGCAAAAAAATCACCTGGTCAGATGAATCCAGATTTTTTTGTTGCACGGTGCTGATGGGAGGTCAGAATTTGGTGCAAGCAGCATGAATCGCTGAACCCTTCCTGCTGCTCAGAGCATGTCAGTACCTTTGTATAATCTGCAGCAACTACAAGAAGCTTCCTGTCCACACGGGCCAAATATGGATAACACAGCGTTTTTAAAACCTAGTGGAATCTGTGTCATTATGAACTGCTGCAGCTCTGAAGGCCAAAGGAGGTCCAAACGCTAATAAAGACGCCATTAGTATACAGAGTCAGCATTGGGGAGGAGAGTGGCACTGTGGTGAGAATAAGCCAAATGAGTCTTGGCTCCTTTATTCTTATGATTGTTGGGGATTCCCTTGGTCTGATCCCCATCAACCAGCAAGTGATAGCACAGCATAGTGATCAACTGCTACGAGTTGTCAAACATTTTACAATATAGTCAACATGGATCTAGTGGGCCCTCTGTGGTCCAGCTCTTTATTTACCAATGGCACAACATGATCCAACATGTCTGGTAGTAGATGAAAAAATGCATTTCATCTTAAAACATAGCATGAATGTTACTTGTGAACTGCATATGATAAATTAAAACATGTATATAATGACATCAGTAATGTGTCCTTACCAGGCTCTGGCTATCCGGTAACATGACAATGATCTGTGCATTATGATCCCAAATCATCCTCCAGAAGTCTTTAGTTGTATGTGGCATGGGGTGCTGTGTGATGATGAACTCATTGCTTCGTAAGTAACCCTAAAAGTGAATGGAACCATTATTACAGGGTAACTTCACTTTCAGAAAACATTTGACACTTCATACCAATATGACAGAAGTATAATGTGGTATACTATAACAAAGGGGCAGGAGTGTTCACTTGAACTTGTACCACTTTGGCTGAACTTGTCAAGCAGCATACAAACTAATGGACTTTCTATTGAGTCCATACATGGCTCGAAGGCAAATGGAAAATGCACAGTCAGCAAAGCAATTCTGGCCCTTCCTTCATTTTAGTGATCGGTGGGGATCTCAACCATGATTGTGGCAACTGAGGGATCAAAAATGGGTCATGTTCAACAACAAACAAATGCACATGAAAGATAGGAGGGCACTATTGCAGAAAAAAAATATTATAAAACTTGCCTCGTTTGAAAGAAGTATAATTTCTAAAATATGTCTGCTTTGCAAGTTCAACTACCCATCAGTAAATCCTTTGGCTAATAGGATGAGGTCCCATTATCAGAGAGAATGAAAAGTGCTACAAAAAGCGTCTCTCTCTGGAGGATGCGGCATGCCTGAACAGTACATTACATGGCCAGCCAGTTGTTTTAAAGGGGTATCCCGGGTTGTGACAAGTTATCTTCTATCCACTGGACAGGCGATAACTAGCTGATCGATGGGGATCAAATCTCTGGGACCTCCATTGATTCTAAGAATGGGGTTCCATTTCCCCATCCTCCTCAGTGCAGGCTTACTGCAGCCCCAGAAGTGAGGAAGAGAATAAATGGAGCAGCGGGTCATGCAAGCACAGTGCCGTTCCATTCATTCTCAATGTGTCTGCCAGAAAGTGCTCAGCTACTTCTGTCAGCCCCACTGAAATGAATGGAATGGCAGCCACACAAGCATACCCTGTGCTTCAATGAGGAGGAATGGGGAAATGGGTCTTACCCTGTTCTCCGGATTGGTGAGGGCTCCAGCAGTCAGACCCCAATAATCTATTAGTTTTCACCCATCCACTGGACGGGTGAAAGCTTGAAAAAACATGAAGTAACTGGAATACCCCTTTAAATGAGGATCGTGTAATACCCCATTTCCTCTGCGGTAGCACTGCAGGAGAGTTGAACAATTTGGGTCAGGCTGCCACATAAGCTACATCTAAATACTGAGCACCTCAGCATCCTGACACTGTAATCAGCTTATTACCACGAGATCCTTATAATAAAAAAATAACTCTCCAAAGAGAGCAACCCCTTTATATATCACCAGATGACCAGCAAGAAAAACAAAACACATTTCTTACCATGATATAAGAAGCGTTTATATAATCTGTTCCCTTCATTCCAGGCAACGGTGCTAGGCCCACTCTTGCACGTTCAGCTGAAGAGGAAGAAATAAATTAGCATAAGTTAAAGTCTTAGTCTTATGGTAATAGTTTTATTAGATGTGTAATATATGTCTAAGACTGAAAGTGACCGTCTGGTTTCAGGAGAAAATTCTGTCCCAGGATCGGAGCACGAGGGATGTAGATTATCTGCAGTAGTTCTTCTCTGTAGACCCTCTGATCCATCGGTAATTATTCCCATTTTTGGCCATCCGCTTACTCTCTCATTGGCCAGAGTTGCTCATATGATCAGCACTGACCAATCAGAGAGCAGCGCACACACTGCATTAGATAGGTAAACAATTGCTACAGCCATCTTGAACAGCTGAAAATTGGGCTTGTAATCGGCAAAGAACAGCTGCAGTTAATATCCTCCACCGCCTGCGATCCGAGGATAGAATTTTATCCTAAAACTGGAGGGTCGCCTGAAACATATATTGTGTGTAGCGTTATGTTCAATATTTATAGCCTCCTGTAAGAAGATCTTGTTTTATGTATTCTACTGGTAGTAATGGTTGGGTCCTATAAATTGTTCCGATGACATATGTGAGACTACAAATTTTGATTGTCATTCTATACCCAGTGGGCTAACAACATTAAGCAATATGTTAGTAAATGTACATGTAGTATGAAACGTTTGTCAATCTATAAGTAACTAATATTCACTATATATTCTTTAAGTCAACACTTAGAAATTGGAAAAAAGCTAGCTCTCACTTTAATTTCCCCTAAGTCAGGACATTTTGCTTATCTCAATGTTCTTTCAGGAATACTGTCTGGCTTTTGTAATAACATGGTATACATAACTCAATATACTGTACCCAAAAGCAAAGAGATATTTGATTTCATGGAACTGGAGCGGCACAAGTGTTATTTAATATATCCAGTGATACGTGATAACATTGTAAGTCCTTTATAACTTCATACAATGGAGCTAACCAAGAAGTCCCCTATCCCAGGAAAAATACATTATTAATGGGCTATCCAGCACCACTCCTATCTATGGGCTGTGTCTGGTACTGCAGCTAATCTACTATTGAACTGAGGGCTTTCCTGCATTACCTAACATAGCTCATGGACAGGAGGGGTGGCATTTCTGGGGAAAAAAAATCCCACCGTCACGATTCACGCAAACAGATTAAAGGGAACTTGTCACTATGTTTTCAATTATTACACCCCTTATACGGTTTAAACAGTAATGTAATGTAAAGGGAATTTACCTGGTTGCTTTGTTGACCCTCCTGTGCCAACTTGTAAAATCAAGGGTTTCAATTTTTCCATGCCGCATACAAACTATTAGTGATTGGTCTGCTGGGCCTACAGGACCATCCATGTTTGGCTGGCTGGCTCATCCTGAGAGGCCTGAGTAACTCCCCAAACATCTCCCCACTCTGCACATGCATGTCATGGCCGCTGTGGTCTACATCTCGTGCAAATACCACAAGTAACGCGATCAGCGCATGCAGTTGGATTTCATGACTCTGCCCACAGCAAGGATAGATTAACTGTTCATGTGCCAATCATACTGCTTATGGCGCATGCGCAAGATGTAGACCGCAGTGGTGATGACGTGAGAACTTCCTACATTACTAACAAAGAGTAGGGAGGTGTTTAGGGAGGAACATAGGCTTCTCGAGATAGTCTGGCCAGCCTACTGGACCGATCACTGATAATTTGCATGTGGCGTGGTAAATGTAAACCCCTTGATTTTTTTACATATGCTTGGCACAGGATGGTTAACAAAGTAACTATGTAAATGCCCATTACATCACTGTTGGCAAAAGGGGGTTCAATATGTGAAAATATGGTGACAGCTTCTAGTGAAACAAGACTGCAACTTAGCTGTGAAAAGGATTGTGGCTTGTAATACAGTAAACTATAGATAAAATTGTTCTCATTGACAAGCTCAATGGATTCCTAATCATGGAGGATGTGAAAAACACAGCCAGCAAATTACAATGGACTTTGAAGGTCAGTGACATTGTGTTGGATGACACATCATGGCATTGCATCACCTTAGTTTTTGTATAGCCCCATACAATATCATGTGCATCAATATTTAAAGGGTCTATGTAGAGTATCTCTTGTTCTGAAGGACCCAGCATCACCATGCATTATATGGACAGCCCATTGATTTTAATTGGAATTGTGTAATACCTAATTTATCCTGTGGTGGCGCTGCAGGGGAATTAAACACTTTCCCTCAACAGACTATGACTGATTGCTGAGGTTCCAAAAGTGGGATACCATGTCATCAATTTACGGGACCCTTCTAAGAAAAATGGATTGCTCCAAGTGGAGAACCACTTTATTAAAGGGGTTGTCCCACCAAAGAGCTTATCCCCTATCCTTTGAATTGAGGGTAAATATCTGATTGATGAGGGTCCCCAATGAATCATGGGAACAAGGGTCCTGAAAGTCCTCAAACACATGGAGCAGTGGTCGTGCATGCACTACAGCTTCATTTAATTTAATGTGACTACTGAAGATAGCTGAGCACTTGTATTCTATCTCTGGCAATCCCATTATAATATATGGAGCGGTAGCATCTACGTGTGACTACTGCTCCATTCATTCAGGAGCCTTCGGTACTTCAGTTCCCATGATTAGTGTTGTCTTCAGCAGTCAGACACCATTGATTACTTATCCCCAATCCACGGGAAAGGTGATAAGTTCTTTTGGAGTGACAACCCCTTTAAATGACTGTTCAGTGGTAAAGTAGAGAAGAATTTATGGCTACACACACACTTGTATTATACATCATATTAAAAAATGACCCCAAAAGCCCAACAAATCACCACTATATTCCTACATGGCACAACTGATGAGTTTCTGTTCTTCTCTTTGTTACAGTCTTTCTGGGCGCTGAAGCATTCAATGTATTTTGCATTACACTGTGTGACAAGCTGAAAGATAAAACAGATTTAGAGATGAAAAAGAATCTTAGGATTACATTTTGGGAAAAGAATAGAATATAAAAGAAGTCTTAAGGTGGCCATAGTCTTAAGACAGCAGTTGGCCAAACTGCTTTGACTGACAACTAATGTATTGCTCCTGAGTCCCTCATAAACAGATCTCTGCCATCAGGAGGCCCCCTTATATGTTAAATCATATGGTCAGTTTCTAGTTTAGGTTACATCATCTTATGACAAGGCTAAAACAAGCACTCTATAAACCTCTATAGAGAAGTCATGGCACCGTGTCTGGTTCAAGTAAGTTGGGAATTCCAAAACAAAAGACTTTGCAAAGTATGAATAAGTAGGCCATTTAAGACAAAACAGAATGGAGTCTGGCATGTCCTAAATGGGCGAACAATGTTCACGTACGCAACGGACAGGCTGCGCTCCATAGTAAAACTGAAAGACTTAATAAAAGTAAGAAAGGAAAGCTGCGGATGTTGATAAGGGCACCATCTGCAGTGGAAGATGGCTTGGACCGAAAGCCAGCCTCCCATTGCAAGAGCGGGGATGAGTGAGTACACGGATCCCCATTGTTAACCCCTTACATGCCGCGATCAATATTGGTCACGGTATGTATGAAGTTAACGGAGAGCTGGCACTTGTTATGTAATCTGATCGACCCTCAATCATGAAATTGCAGAGGGCTGAAGGCTTGCCATGTCAACCGAATGCCAGTCAATGGTGCTTGGATCTGCCAAGATGTGTCCCATACAGATACAGTGATAATACACCAGTACAAAAGTTCAAAGTTCAAACACCTTACAAGAACATGAAAAATTGCAAAACTAAACAAACAAAAAAAAGTTAAAAAATAGTAATCCACACCTTTTTGCACTTTCCCAGTATTTGTTTTAAAAAAACCAAACTATTGTTACATCCATAATGACTCGCAGAAAACATTGATCACACTTTTTATCGCATATGGCAAATGCTAAACAAAAGCAGCAAAAAAAAAATATAGCCAAGATGCATTTTTTTTTTTTTTTTTTTTTAGACATTTTGCCTCCCAAAAAACACAATAAAAGTGATAGAAAAGTCAAATGTACCCCAAAATGGCACCAATAAAAACTGCAGCTCGTCAGGCAAAAAATAATCCCTCAGAGCTCAATCCATTAAAAAAAAAAAAAGTTATGTCTTTAAATGTTGCCATACAAAACAAAAAAATTCAAAAGAAAAACCGTTCATTGTGAAGAGCAAAATAGCTTAATAAAGATAATTTTGTAATCGATTTAATGGTACCAACTCACAAAAAACAAGTAATGTCATTTATACCACACAGTGAGCTGCGTAACACACACACAAAAAAGTAGAATTGATTCTTTTTCACCCTGCCCTCAAAGAAAAATTACATAATATATTCTATGTACCCCAAAATGGTACCAATAAAAACTATATGTCTCACTATGCAAAATATGAGCCCTCATGTGGCGATCTCAATGATAAAGTAAAAATAAAAAAAAGTTATGACTTTTGAAAAGTGGAGATTAAAATCTCCCAAAATTGTTGTATCCAAAATACACCGTCACTAAGGGGTTAAGGTTTTTGAAACATTTTCTTGAGTAGCTACTTCTGTGATGGATTATTTAGAAGCTCTTATTCAATGTATTTTGGTCCTCTTCTTTGTTAAGACCAACCAACCCTCTAGAAATACCATTTTGACTGCAGTTTTGGGTGCCTGATTACATAAGATTAGCAGAGACTGAAGCTCCAGGCATCCTGTGAACAGAATTTATGTCCAGCCAATAAAAGCTGCTGTTTTTATTCTAGCAGATCCGTACTTGCCAACCTTTGTCAAGGGATTCGGGAAATTCTAAAGCAAAAGGTCCCCTTCGCCCCGTCCACTTACTCATCCAGCCAACAGCATCTCCAACACAGAGCGCACATCACACTATCCCATCCCAAGATGAAGACAGACCCCAGCCCAAACTCTGCAGCTACTCACTTCCCCCAATTCCTGCAGTTTGTAAACCGCTTTACTCCCAGGCCAGCGCCAGGACGTCATCTGCGATCAAGCCGGGAGTGAAGAGGACTGCAGGAACAAGGAGAAGTAAATGGATTTTAAAGAGGATGCAGAGACAGGAAGTGTTGTTATAGGGACACAAGCAGAGGAGCTCTTATCTGCATCTTAGGCCAGCTTTACACCAGCGGATTCGCATTTCGGAATCCGCAATGGACGTCTGAATGGAGGATCCGCAGCAAATTGAAAACACATTGAAAGGCATGTACTTTTGGTTTATGGTTCACATTCATGAATACAAATTTTGTATTCTGTTAACGTAGGAAAAATCGCAGCATGCTTTACTTTGCTGCGGACTGTCTCCATTGAAGTCAGTGGAGGCCATCTGACCTGCAGCCCATATGCAATTAGCATTGCGCATGGGCTGTGGGTACCCGTGTCATTGCTTAGCAATGGCGCAGGGAATACATATATTACAAAAAATATCCGTACTGCGCATGATCGACGGCGAGCCACCACGGTCATCCGCAATACAGAAATCTCAGGTACGCAGGGTCACCGGCCGGCCTCACAGCTGGAATCCGCTGGGGGATCCCACCCTGTCATGTGAAGCCAGCCTTAGGCTAGGTACGCACTAGCTGCGACTTCAAGCTGCGGGAGAGAGACCTGCCGCAACTCACATTGGACAGCACACAGACATGAGTCTGTGTGCTGTTCGATATACATGGGCATTGCACTTTCACATGCATGAGCCTCGTGTGGTGCAGAGTGTAAGCTCTCGCCTACGACCTGGAGGTTGCAAGTTCGATTCCCACATGAATCAGGTAGCCGGCTCAAGGTTGACTCAGCCTTCCATCCTTCCGAGGTCGGTAAAATGAGAACCCAGCTTGGTGGGGGGTAATAATTACCTGAAAGCGCTGCGGAATAAGTTGGCGCTATACAAATACCATGATTTGATTTTTTTTGCATTGGCTATTTTTGTCAGTGAAACAGACAAAGCTTTTCTTTTTCACACGGACCATCGGTCTGTGTGAAAAACCATCCATGTGAATAGCCCCGTAGGCTATAATAGGGCCGTGTGCTGTGCATGGATTTACACGGACAGCGCACGGCCCTGAAACACGTGCGCATGCAGGGGGCCTTCCTATAAAAAAGCGGCTGCATCCTAACAAACAGCATGCAAGAGTTCAGTTTAAGCATAAGAGCCGTAGAGCTGTGACATTTCATCTGCAGGGACATGAGTGTTTTCTCGTCGCATGGCTCAATTTAATATTTGATGAGTACAACAAATCTGTACGCCGAGTGCTGACAGGCCGTCTAAATGCATCTACTCAGATGAAGCCGAGAGGAAATGGAATTGTGCAGGTTAATGCTATCAGTAGTCCGCATCCCGCCTTTAACCTGGTATGGATCAATCATTCCATTCATCAGTCAGTAAATGTTATTTTTTCTCGGCTTGTATGATATCATCATTACCCTGAATTGCTTCTCGAGTCTCATCTTGCCTCCTGCTGTAGGTGTCAGGATGGTGTTCACATAACTGTGCAGCTGGTTAGAACATACTTCCGTCTCTTTTCCCAGAATAGCCTCTAAAAGGGCATCGTGAATAAAGATATATTGTTCCTGGATGGAAAAAACATCACAAGTCAAAGCTTCTTCAAAGCAATTAAACAGCAAATTATAAATTAAAGAGGCTGAACCAGATTACAAAAACATGGCTGCTTTCTTCCTGAAATAGTGCCGTACCTGTTCACGGTTGTGTCTGGTATTGAAACTCCGCTCCATTGAAGTGAATTGGGTTGGACTGCAACACCACATACACTATCCTACCAAAAGTATTTGGACCCCCTGTCAGTAGAACGGATCATGTCTTATTAGCATGTCACATGCCCTAAA
The DNA here is from genome assembly GCF_035609145.1 of Eleutherodactylus coqui. Classification (NCBI taxonomy): domain Eukaryota; kingdom Metazoa; phylum Chordata; class Amphibia; order Anura; family Eleutherodactylidae; genus Eleutherodactylus; species Eleutherodactylus coqui. The sequence continues at coordinate 183,951,661 of NC_089839.1, read as the reverse complement.
CCATGCTACATAAGATGAAGACCCTTGGAGATGTCAGCCATGGTTTGTAATGGGAACTGCACGCTATTGGATATACGGGTTATTCCACTGCAAACAAGCCGTCCATCATGAAGTGAAATGCATCAGCCCATGTACAATGCTGCAAGGAGCGTTGTCATTGGACAGTTGACCAATGGAAGAACATTCTATGGAGTAATGAATCCCACTACTCCATCTTCACATCAGATGGAGGTACCTGGGTGTGGAGGATGCTGGGGAACGCCTTTTACCTGAGTGTATTGTGCCAACAGGTAAGTACGGCAGAGGATCTGTTATTGTCTGGGGATGTTTTACGTGGCATGGTCTTGGTCAATTAGTTGTAGTGACAAGAACCATGAACACGGAGGTGTTCCCTGACATTCTAGACAATAATGTGCTGCTGACAACATGACAAAACTCTGGGAATGCTTAGCAATACTTCCAACAAGACAACGTGCCTGGTCACAAAACAAACGCTGTTTTATGTCCCAATCTGAACTTTACTGAGTATCTTTTGTATGAACTGGAATGTTGCGTCAGGAATTATGTAGAACGTCAATCTTCTTTTAAAAAAAACCTCGGCAGACTTTTGCAGGATGAATGGAGGGAAATACCAGCTGAAGTGAATCAGATATTAGTAGAAAGTATGCCACGGAGAGTATCCGATGTAATCAGAGAAAAAGGAGCCTCACTAAGTATTAACCTACGGAAATAAATACTATTTGTGATTCTTGCTCAGGTCTCCAATTACTTTTGGTAGGATAGTGCACAAGCTGTGGACAGAAGGGTCAGTGTTTTTAGAAGGCAGCAGCCATGTTTTCAACTCCTAAACAGCCATTTTACTAACCAACCAGAAGATAAGACAGACTTATAATATATACATAAGTATATACAGTATAACTTTGTTAGTTACGGAGAAGTAAAGGTATTGGCGTTTCCTGGCATTTCATAGAGGATCTCTTTCATGACAGAGATGCATACATAGCGTAGAGCTCAACAGGACCGCACACTACAGATATTGGGTACATGTTCATTAGTTGTATGAACGGCTCTCTGCCATGCAACAGAGCTGCAGGGCAAAACCACGTTAACAAGTTGGCGCCCTCACTACAGACTGCTGACTGGGGAGTGAGGCTGCTAGAGTGACTGTATGAGCCAGAGCCTCTAAGTATCAACGGCTCCCACTTGGCAACGGCAGATCAGGCCATTTATTTGAATGGCCGCTATATAATACTGCATTTCCCTAGCAGTGGCCTAAACTTCCGCAGTGATAGAAACTGATTGGAGGGGGTTTCAGGACTCGGCAATCACCGGAGAACTGGCCCGGCTTCATTAGAAGAAGGGTTCATCATGACAGGGTAAATTCTTTACACAAGTGCCAACTATAGGAATTTCAGTCAGTAAGACAAATTAGTATATAGGGGAAGGTAACAAAAAGATAACTTTGATGGTAAGACCACCCACCTGGCCTATTACACAGCGATTCATGTGGCAGTTATCAAAAAGCATCATTTTTAGACAAGGAATGTACAGCACGAAAAACATAAAGCTGCATATTTTCTTCCCAGAGATGTATACTGCCTCCCACACGACAGCCATGCTTTTATCCCCGGGAGGAAACAACCCACCGCCTTATAGACTAGCGCTGCAAACGCATTACTGTCATCATCAAACAAAAAAAAACAACCATATTTGCTTTTCTTTTCAGCCAGTGCCTCATTTTATGCAATTAAGTGAAGTAAAAAAAACCAAGCATGTTACCTCCGTCTGGACGAGGTAGTTTCGCTGTGTTCTGATGTGTTTCAGAAAGCCCAGAACATTAACGGTGCTCTTGTCTTTTATCTGCTGCAGCATGCTGTCAATCACAATGTATGTTCCCGTCCTGCCGACTCCAGCGCTACAGGGGGTGAAACAAAGGCAAAAACACAAATAGTTTGTCATATGAAGTTAACAAAACCGTTCCCCCCAGGGCCAACTAGAACAGAGTGTCTGTCTAGTCATTAAGGAACATGTTGATTGACACTTAAGATTGTAAATCAATGTTCAAAAGATTTTCTCAGCAAATGAAGATAAACGTAAGGAAAAAGCAACTATGTAAATCACACTGGATATATATTGTGGCAAGGGGCATGCCGAGAAGTCGTAACCGCTTAGGATAACTCAGTTAAGGTTAGGGCTTAGCAACAAGGACTCAATTGTGCCATTGCCACGAGTCGTGGGTAAAAAAAAAAAAAAAAAAAAAGTTAGATTATTTTAGGTCGCTTGCAACTTTTTATTTGCCATAGGAAAACATTGAAATTCCCACGATTTGCAGTAATACATCAATTTTCCCCTAGTTTATAGTGACCCAGTCATACCATGCAGCCCTATCCTAAAACATAAATTCTGGAAAAAACTTAAGAGGTGTCCAGGTACAAGGGTTTTTTTTTCAATTGATCCAGGTCTTTTACGACAAAAAAACAGCAGGTTTACTTACCTGCCCTCTGCCCCGGTGATACAGAGCTGCAGCCCCATGTTCTTCGTTGTAGAACGATTACCACCTGACTTCTGCAGCCCATCAGAAGCCGCAGTGATCATGTGCTGTTTTTGTAGCATCACCACTCTGCACTGGATTGCAGGGGCAGAGGACAGGCAAGTACCACATATTTTATTGTTTTAACAGGCTTGGATCCATTTAAAAAAAAAAAAATTGTCTCATACCTGGGCAACCCCTTTAAATCATTTTAAAAAGTGGGGTCTCCTACATGATTTCATATGGTGTACAGAAGCTCACCTGCAGTGTACTACCACAGGTCCCATGTCTTGTTGTTGAACAGCAGATGATCTCCGCACAAAGGTGAGGACTGGCAGTGCATACTCTGGAACTCCCATATCTGGCCATTGCGTGTAGTGATACTGCATAACCGTTCTTTCATTGTGACGACCTTTAGGGTTCCCCTTCTGACCCTGTCATATCAATAAAAACACAATAAAGCTGAGTATGAGACAACAAGCAACATGTAGAAGGCCCAATTGGGTTATTGGATTCTTCATTGGATCTAAATAGCTAGGACAGGAGTGTAACTATAAGGGGTGTTGCATTAGTAGTAGTTGCACATGGGTCCTTAACGCAATCCTCTGGTTTCAGGAAAAATTGTGCTCTGGGTCCAGAAGGTTAGTGGGTGTATAATGCCTATAACTGCTGTTCTCCCTTTGATCCACCAGTTCCGAATATCATGTTTGGCCATCGAAATGGCCAACAACAATCTGTGCCATCTGCCCTCCAATTGGCCAGAGCTGCTCACATGATCAGCAATCACCAATCAGAGAGAAGTGCACAGTTCACAATATGTAGTTAGAAAATTGCTGCATTCATCTTGGATGGACAAAAACAGGGCTCGGAATTGGAGGATTGGAATGCAGCAAAGAGGAACAACTACAGGTAAGATACCCTCCCCCTCCTGTCCCAGGACAGAATTTTGTCCATTTCTGTTGCTTTAGGCCAGAAAGATCCCAAGGTCCCCCAGCCACATAAGGAGACACCAGTATTATAAATGGTCATAGGTGAGAAAGCGTGTTATAGATTTTGCATTGTGGTCCCAGAGTTCAAGCTATGCCTCTGTGCTAGGAGCATATATTTATAGCCAGCTGGTCTCACCTTTTTCATCTTCACATTCCTGATGGTGAATCTCCGCACTGTGTAACAGGCATACACCTTTGTGCTCTTTAATGTTACCATAATGTTCCCATACTCCTCACTGTTCTCTGTTGGCCAATACTGATCACATTTTCTCTGAAGGAAAGAAGCAGAGTTCAACTTTATTGTAGTTGATTCATTTTATAGGGGATGTTAACTGGTGCAAGTTCTTATCTACCAGGATCAGCGTTCCATTCTAAAGGGATCATAAGCAGTGATGTACATAGAAGAAAGGGGGCTCCACAACACAGATGAAAATACCCTTCACCCATTATGTTGCTGTGTTTTGCCGGTCAGCACACAAAGGTCAGGTGTCCATTTTCCCCTATGTGCCCATATCACGACCACTTGTGCCAACTACATTGTTTGTCAAGAATGTTGTCGCTCTGAAAAGTAGGGCCATGTGGAGGTTCTTGCCAGCCAATAGCAAAGGGGTTTAGGGGTTAGGCTCCCTCTCTCCAAAGGCTCCATAGCATCTACGTGGTATGGCTCGTTTGATCATACATCCTTACACTGACCATAAGGTCTTGTTTACATGGCAGATTGTGGAATTTCTGCTGATTCTACTACAAATCCTTCTCCCATTCATTGGATTCCGAATCTATGACAGTATGGCCTCCTTCCCACGAGCGTGACGGGCTCCGCAGCGTAATATTCCGCTGTGAAGCCCGTCACGGCGCCCCCCAGAGCCCCTATACTTACCTGCGGGAGATAGCGTGAAATCGCTTCCCCGCCCACCACCGCCGCGTCACCGCTCGTCACCGCTCGTCACCGCCCACCGCTCTCGCGTCACCAGCCGTGTCACGTGACGCGGCCGGACCGCGTCATTTGGCGTCATATGACGCTCGGCGGTGGGCGGGAAAGCGTTTTTTCACGCTATCTCCCGCTGGTTACAGCGGGAGATAGCGTGAATGGACGGCTTCCATTGACTGCAATGGAAGCCGTCAGTGCGTACAGCCCGTCCTCACCCGCAGAAAATAGAGCATGCTGCGGGTGAGGACGGGAGAAATCGCGGTGCGTAATTCCGCGGTGGAATTACGCATCGTGAGCATGGAGCTATTAGGTTCAATAGAACCTAATAGCTGCGTGCAACGCAGCGGATTTTCGCCGCGAATTACGCGGCGGAAATCCGTTCGTGGGAAGGAGGCCTATGGCACAAATATTTCTGTGTGTAGATTTGAAATCCCATCATGAAAATAAAAACGTAGTGACTAGAGATGAGCGAGCATACTCGTCCGAGCTTGATGCTCGTTCAAATATTAGGGTGCTCGAGATGCTCATTACTCGAGATGAGCACCACGCGGTACTCGTCTCGATTAAACGAGCACTGACCATTGAATTCAATGGAGCCGGCAATACAGCCGGCTCCATAGAAAGCAATGGGCTGCCGGAGATCGCGGGATGAATTGTCGGGAAGGGCTTAAATATATAAGCCCTTCCCTGCAATTCATCCAGAAATGTGTAAACATAAAAAAAATATATACTCACCTTGTCCCGGCAGAACGATGTTAGCCCATTGAATTCAATGGAGCCGGCAATACAGCCGGCTCCATTGAAAGCAATGGGCTGCCGGCGATTGCAGAATGAATTGTCGGGAAGGGCTTAAATATATAAGCCCTTCCCTGCAATTCATCCAGAAATGTGTAAAAATAAAAAAAATATATATATTCCCCTTGTCCCGGCAGACGGAGTTCAGCTCGGCGGCCTGCAGTGGGTGTGAAGGGGGTGTGAGTCAGACCTGCCCCTGATTGGCTCAGCACTGAGCCAATCAGAGGCAGGTCTCACTCACACCCATTCATGAATTCATGAATGGGTGAGTGAGTGCTGCCTCTGATTGGCTCAGGGGCAGCTCTCAGCTGAATGCCCTATCCGTTTCTGTGTCATTCCAATCAGTTTCTTGAATTTCCCAGGTTTTCACAAATGAAAACCTTAGCGAGCATCGGCGATATACAAAAATGCTCGAGTCGCCCATTGACTTCAATGGGGTTCGTTACTCGAAACGAACTCTCGAGCATCACTGCAAGTTCAACTCGAGTAACGAGCACTCGAGCATTTTGGTGCTCGCTCATCTCTAGTAGCGACATGTCACTTGGCATGGAATCCGTGTTGAGTAATAGACATATGGATTCACGGCAGCTGCTGAATTCAAATCAGTTTTGTTCCATTTTTCCTTTCTATACACGGAGATCAAGAGACATGAAAATAATGGGAGGGAGGGGAAGACACAAGCCAAACACTACAAAAAACGGATCTGCTTAAAATGCTTAAAACAGGAGTGAAATGGAAACTAACTGAAAGCATACTTTCTGCTTTTTGAAGGATCCGATTGATAGGTCTGTCAAAAAAAGCGCAAAAAACTGTAAAGAATGTTTTCCGTTCGTTTCTGTTTCACTTCTGTTTTTTCCAAACAGCAAAAAAATGCTAGTGTGAACTTGGCCTCAGGTGAAATATAAACCACTTACATAATTTGTGTTCTGTAATTAAATATTTTGACCACTAGGTGGCAATTTACATAATTGTATACACATACCTGAATTAACCCTTAAATTTTGGATAGCTGACATGTGTCACTTTAACATGGAATAACTCCGGAAAGGTTTTGCACATGGAAGGGATTCTGACATTGTTTTTTCACCACATATTGTATTTCTTTTAGGTGGTACAAATAGACTGATAGAACTTGTGTATATTTATTAAAAGCATCAAAATTGGGAAAATTTTGAAAAAATTATCATTCTTTCACATTTTCAATTGCAAGCTCTCAACTATGTGCAAACATACTTTACAAATTTTGATAAGATATATTTCCATCTGTTTACTTTATTCTGGACGCACTTTTGTTTTTTAATTAACCATTTAGGGGACATATAAGTTTAACATTGTGATAGATACCCCCGCAAATGACCCATTTTAAAACTACACGCCTTAATGTATTCACTGAGGGGTATAATGAGTATTTTTACCCCACAGTTGTTTTTTTTAAGGAATTATTGCAATTTAGAGAAAAAATAAAATTTCATATTTTTGCAAATACGTCATTTTAGAGGCATTTTTTTCTATAGAGCACATGAAGATGAGGATTTGCACCCCAAAATGGATACCCCTGTTTGTCCTGTGTTCAGAAACATACCCACTGCGGCCCTAATCTTATACCTGTATGCACAGTCGGGCCCAAAATGAAAGCAGCAGCCGGTGGCTTTCAGAAAAGAAATTTAGCTTGAAGGCAATTTAGGCCCCATTGCTCACTTGTAGAGCCCTTGAGGGGCCAAAACGATGGAGAACCCCCCATAAATGACCCCATTTTGAAAACTAGACCCGTTAAAGAATTAATGTAGGGGTCTACTGCTTATTTTGACCCCACAGTTTTTGAATGAATATAAGCAAAACAAATGGAAAAAATTACGATTTTCATTTTTTTTGCAAATTGTGTCATTTTAAAAACAGTTTTATTTTTTGTACAGCACATATATAAATGAAGACTCACACCCCAAAATGGAACCCCGTTTGTCCTGCCCTTCACAGACTAGACTTTTTAAAAAATCTCGTAGATAATTTTTATTGGATAATAGTTAACAGTCATACTAGGGCTACACAACTGTGGCGTGAAGCCTATGGGCACATATATGGGCCCCAACACCCCAGTAACAGACTGGACATAACACAGAACTCAGACCCAGTTACAGGAGAGGAATACTCTCAAGTCAGGTCATAAGAGAATGACCCTGTATATTGGGTTTTGATGGAGTAACCCAATCTACACCATATGTCCGTGAATTGGACAACGAGTATAGTTCTAATAGTATTGACTCAGTTAGTCGGTGATGGATGGGTGTTCATATGTATTATATTCCTCTCTAGTACTGTGCTGACGCAATGCGGCTCTCTTAGCTGTACCTGAATTACAGGTTCGGAGTACTGGCTGAGAAAATAGCTAGAGGAGAGCTTGAAAAGCAAAAGGACTTTTCTATGGCTGCTAGGACGATCCCTATGCTAGCCTATTGATGCTAATAGTGCCTATTGCTGGCTTCAATCCCCACCCTCTTACATCTAGATTAGCCCCTTAGAGATCTTGTCAAAATAAAAAAATGGCAGAGTCCATGGCCTTGATGGTAGGTCAGGGGGGTAAAGGCATTTTAGGCCCCATAGCACACTGGTAGAGGCCTTGAGTGGCCAAAACGATTGAGATAGAGTTTTTTGAATAAATCTAAGCAAAGCATTAAAAAATAATTTCGATTTTCATTTTTTTGGCAATTATGTCAATTTAAAAACAGTTTTTTTGTACATCACACAAATGAATGAAGACTTGCACCCCAAAATGGATCCCCCTGTTTGTTCCGTGTTCAGAAACATACCCATTGTGGCCCAAATCTACTTACTGTAAGTATAAGAAAGGCAGCACACTGGAATAGATCCTCTTACCAGTAGATGTCCATTAAAAGGTTTTTATTCATGATCCACATACAAAAAATTGCGACGTTTCGAACAATTTTTTGTATGTGGATCATGAATAAAAACCTTTTAATGGACATCTACTTGTAAGAGGATCTATTCCAGTGTGCTGCCTTTCTTATACTTATTGCATGCATTCATTTATGGACACTTGGAGTCCAGTGTCCGGATAGGCGTGCACTCATTGGGGTTTTTTTTTTTTTCCCCCATTTTCCCTCAGCTGTTTCTTCAGCTGTCTTGGTAGTGCTGCAGTCTCTCCTCTATTATTGTCAAATCTACTTACTAGACACATGGATAGGCCTATAATGGAGGGAACACCTGTTGGATTTCAGGGCACAACTGAATAAATTCCAGGCCCCATTGCTCACTTGTACGGAATAAAAATTGACTCCCTAAAAATAATCCCCCCGCCCCTCCTCTTTGGCATTCCCTAAATCTTAAGATAAAAGTAATCAAGTAAACTGTGTGGTATGTCTGAAGACAGGGGTAATTGCGGTGGCTTGGTTGGGATGGGCACATGGGGCAATAAAACCGGGTATCCCCCCTCCTCCAATGCTTTTTTTGTGGGGTATTTGTTAACCTCAGTGGCAGGGATGGGGTGTAAAAAGTTACGGTTGCATGTTTTTACGTCCCTGATGACTAAAGCCCACTTAGCTAGGACGTAAAAGCACTATAGGGCCACCACTAAGGGGTTAAAGTTCTTTATGGTTTGTGCTGCACATACACAAACTTCCTTCTTAACAGCACACCATGTGGTTGGATATGGCATTGCATGGAGAAATTATCTATGTCTATAATATAATGAAAAATCTACAGAGGGGAAATTCCAAAAGAGCTATAAAACAAGTTCTACTCCCCATGTTTTAAATCCTTTTTTATGGTTTGCAAACAACATGGTACATCTAATGAAAATTGCATTTATCCAATACCACAAGGAACCCTTAATAATTCATTGTATTACAGTACTTCAGCAGCCTGCGGTCTCACCTTGCTGAACTAGCCCCCATACTCTACTCTTGTACACCTTTCAATAGGGGAGAAGCAAATGTATTTAGAGGAAAAAGAATCTCAGCGTGCACCACCCATCAATTATTCAGAAGTTCTCAATCCCATATCCTCAAGTAAGATTACCGGGGAATTAAACCGCTAATAGCCAATCACTACTTACTCGTCCCTTTTCCACCAAATTTGTGATCATAACAATGATCCCAGTGTTTTGCTCCCAAATCATCCTCCAGAAATCTTCAAAAGTCGACTTTAAAGGTCCCTGGGCAGCGATGTATGCCTTTGCTTTGTTGTAGCCCTTCAAAGACAGGCAAACACAAGATGAAAGCTGCCTCATGGCAAACAAATTAATTATTTAAAGAAAAAAAAAAGAGAAATATATTTTTTGGATTGAAGATGTGATACAAACTGTCCTTTCAAATTTCAAATATGGTAAAGTAAAAAAAATATATATTCAATAAAAAAAATAAAAAAAAGTTAATTATTGCAAACAGTCTTGTTAAATGAAGACGACTTACATCAACATAATTGGCGTTAATGTAGTCACTGTGCTTTGAATCTTTGCCGGGGAAAGGCCTCAGTTTCACCCTACTGTGATCATCTGGAAAAAAAGAAACCATGAAGAAAAATGAGCTCAACGGGGCACAAAACATATCAATATTTTCATAGAAATTATCCTCGCAGCGCATTCGAGCCTAATGTAGTTCACCTCAATGGTCTATGAATTCGGAAAGGCGATTGAGCACTAAACGAATAGAAAGACTTCTGGTAAATTAGAATTATCATGCAGCTTGTATTTTTTAATTTGCAGAAGAATATCTTCAGTATCCTGTTCGTGACGCTACAAGGAAATGTGGCGAGATTAATCAGCAAAGGTTTTCAGAGCTATGAACTAAATGATGTTCAGAGGTGGAGGGACACATTAAAAACTGCATGTGATTATCAAGTTCATCCATAGCTACTATACGTAATCATAATCTATAATGGGTATAGATGAATAATCTTCTAGACTTGGCAGCGGAGAGCAAAACCTTTCACAAGGCCTTGAGTCACATTCGAGTCAACAGGTGGACATAAAATAGCCACAGTAGTATGGTCACAAAGACTTTGCTGCAACTTTACAACATTATGGAATAAAAAGTGAAAGTGCATCTTTCCGACACCATCAAGCCCTCATCAGCAGTTGCCAATGCAGACAGAATCGGATTGGTGTTCTGCAGGCCCACCACAGAAAATTATTCTAAGGACCCATCCAACTAGGTCACTAGTGCAACAATTAACAAGTAGCAAGTGAATAGTTCCAGAATGGGGTCCAAATTAGGCTGTCTTCTGTTAACCCCGAGGACATGACAATTTATCGCTTTTGCATTTTGGTTTTTTTTTGCCGCTTTTAGAAAAAAAACAAAACGAACTTTTCCTTTAATGTAACCATAGGAGGGCTTGTTTTTTGTGGCACAATTTGCATTTTTCAATGGTACTATTTAATGCACTTTATAATATACTGAAAACCTTTCCAAATTCCTATGTGAGGTGAAGTGGAAAAAAAAGCAAAACTTTTTTCTTATTTATTTTTTGGTGGGGGAAGGAAAAATCTCACACAATGTGGCAAAAATGACATGTTAACTTTAGGGCTTACTCACAGAAGCATATATCGGCCACCGTTTTCATGGCCGGCTGATATATGATACTGTCTGAGCTGTCTTCACGCTCCCCTCCAGCTGTTTGCAATGGGAGTGGCGGGGCAGGGTCGGAACGAAGCTCCCCGCCCCTTGTCCACAGCCAGCAATGGGAGGAGCGGAGCGAAGCTCCACCCACTCCTCCATAGCAAACAGCCAGAGGGAAGGAGAGAGGCAGAGAGACGGTGAGGTGGAGGGAAAGGGGAAGACACCTCAGATGGTAGCATATATGGGCCGGCTGTGAAAACGGCGGCCGATATACGCTTGTGTAAATAAGTCATTCTGTGGAAAATTTATATACATTTTTTTTGTTGTACTACTTTTAAAAATAACTCTTTAAATTACTCTATGCTGCCATTTTCTGACCGCTGTAACTTTCCATCAACGCAGCTGTGTGAAGCTTCCGTTTCTGCTGTACAATCTGTAATTTCTATAGGTACTATTTTGGGGTACATAAACTTTTTTTATTGCTTTTCATACTTTTTTTTCTTAGAGACAGGGTAATCAAAATAGTACAAAATAGTCCTGGTGCTGTTTATTTTTTCATATTGCATTCGCCATGCATGAGAAGTAATGCTTTATTTTACCAAATCAGACTTTCACGGATGTGGTCATAACAAATAATGTTTAGTTTTTGTTTTCATTTTTTAATTTCAAAGATGGGAGGTTTTTTTAAGCGTGTAAGAATGATTTTTAGAATAAAAGATACACACACACATACACACACACTGCAATACTTCAGTGTTGCAGTATATTGTATTTTAACAAAGGTTTTACTAAGTCATGTAACAGGCGAGGCTTAATAGGCGAAACAGCCACAACAGGTCTGAAGGCCTTCAGGCTGCCATGAAGTAAGAACGATCTCCTCAGAAGTGAGCCTTTCGGGTGACAGAGGGTGCATTTGTCAGGCCATTTAAATGGTTGACGGCTATAATCTGAGTTACCTTGGATTGCAGCTGCTGAAGCCTGATATCAACTGTTAAAGACAGCTGACACCCAGCAGGCTTGGCTTCGATTTATTTAAAGGGCTTTTGCATGCAAAATACTATTGATGATGTATCCCTAGGATAGGTCATCAATAGTTGATCAGCCAAAGCCTGCCGCTGATCAGCTGAAGGGGTGCCAGGTGTCAGCGCCACTACACACAGACGTCAGAATGGATACCACTGTTATGGCCCTGTGCAGTGGAAGTCGCTTGTAACTGCAGATGCAGCTCTCACTGATATCAATGGGACCTACGCCTGCAGTTACAAGCGCCGGCCATTACACAGTCCGACCCCTGTGTATTGTGGTGCTGAAAGCCATCAATTAATAAGCTCGGGTCCTCAGCAGTGGCCCCAAGCCCATCAACTACTAATGACCTATTCTGAAGAAATCAGCTTTGTGCACGAGCGCACTGGCCTGGAAGCAGTTGATTAGTGGGGGACCCAGCGGTAGACCACCACTGATCTCCTATTGATGGCCTATCCTGCAAGAAGGCCATTAGTAGTATACAACCAGACAACCTCTTTAATATGAGGCCAATTATGATATAACAGCCTGGGCCCACCGGAAGATCCTGTGGTACCCTGATGGGCCATTCCAACTCCTTAGATGAGAAACTCATCCTTGCTCCATTGAACAATGCAGAGCCAAGCAGAATGCAGCACTTGCTAAAACAAGAAGCTACCGCAAAGGTGGGAGATGAAGAATGAAAGACACGTCCATATGACTGAAGACTCAAGGAAAGCTTATGTTTTGTCATTATTCAACAGTATGTAAATGACGATAACGCAACATGATCTTGAATCATAATCTGCTACTTTTCTATGTTCCGCGCAGCCCTGGATGAAAATTATACATTTCTAATTTACTTACAATCAGTGAAAATTGGAGTTGAAATGTGTAGCAGCAGCTAATTAACATTTAATATTGTGTATGGAACAGTGTTGGGAACAAACGTCCACACATTTGGCTCAGGCAGTTGGAGCACAAGCTGATTTTTTTTGCTTCGCTCCTTTAACAATGAAGAATTTCTGGAAAGCGTGCAACCATTTAATATTTCTCTGCGGATGCGTGGAAAAAAGCTATGTTAAAAGAAACTATTTACTGAACTTTAAGAGATAATGGTGGCCAATTAGTCTCCTGTTCATAGAATTTCTCACCTTACATGACTGAAGTAACATTTCTACAGGCCAAAGTGTATTAGAATGAAACCCTAAATGTGGCCATACACATTGGATGTGGATTGGCTAAACCTATGGATTTCAGCAGGACCAGCCGATCTCCTAATATGTTCAGTTGCCTACTGACTCTACCTCAATGTCAGATTCCAGGGGGAAATAGCGATTGATGTTTTTGTTCTGGGGGAGATAAGCTTCCACCAGAGATTCTGCCAGCAGTTTTCTCCTTTCTCTTCAGTTTGAATACATGCATAAAAGAACAAGTGCAGGGCAAGTGGGCGAGATGGCGGTCAGCTAAACTAGCATTCTGCTGGCATCTATCTAATGTATATGACTGGCTTAAGTGGTCCAGCATTATCAAGGCTTCAGAAATAAGAATTGTGAACCATCACCAGAGTATTTGATCCTGGAGATTTTTTCTTGTGTTGGCCATATTTTAGTCAACCTATTGGAAATCGCTTGTCATGTCCCAAACAGGTTGATGAGGAGTTCTATTTCTATCACTTTTTGTCTATAGCTTCCCACTTGATCCCATCATAACATTGTATCAGATCCTTTTACTAACATAATAGGTTAACCCTTTCCAATCCAATTTGCATCCTGGTTTTCCTAGGGGGCTTACTCTTTTTCTGACATTATACAACAGCGCTATATGCTGGCTAAAGCCAGTACTGCATGAGGTGACACATTGGATAGGCTCCAATAGCAGACAGCTGGCCATGTACAGTAAGAGAACCCCGACAGATGTCTTCCAGCATCAGGGCTGTACACTTAAATTATAATGTCTTCAGAGGTCAGACAGTGGATTGGAAAGGGTTAAGCAGACAGGTCACTGTCTCGACAAGATCAGAACACTCCTTTCCTGCTGCTATAAACAGTGATTAGTGAATTTTGGGAAAAAATTTGTTTATGTGTGTCGGTTGAACCTTTGCAAAATGTTTAGTTTGGTCTGAATTCGTTTGAACCGAAAGTTCATTGAAGCCCCTAAAACTGGTGTATAACACTGTCCAAGAGATACCTAAATACCCTATATAAAACTCTCAAAGCGTCATACGTGGCTTTTATGGCTCTTAGACAGTGTTATATAGTAGTGTTCAGGAGTAGTGTTGAGCGAACCAAACCAGTAGAACCCCGTTTTGGGTAGAAAGATAGAAAAGGGGTGGAGCAAACCCGATGTATATGAGAGTCAGGGGCCCGGTGGAATTACCAGAGTCCCGAGGCCTCAAGGAACTGAAGAGCAAAAGATAGGTGTATGCGAAACTAATTTCACTAGGAGGCGCTGCCGACCAGATTGATCCACCGGATGGTGGTCAAATGTGGAGCAAATGAAGAAACACAACTGGTAAATCGGAGCTGCTCTGCAATGCATTCCGACAGACAGTGGGATAGATTTATCCAACTTCTCTTTTGATGCTGCATACAACTTCTCCTGGTGCTCCATAGATAGGTTCACAACTCCATCAGCGGCTTGCTCCCCTCTCCTTCGTCCCACCTTTGTGCTTCTCTCATTTTGAGGTACCACCAGCACTTTTATGTATTCTTATAGCCCCAAGAGATTTATCTTACCCAGCCTGACTGATGAAGGGGCCTACCCCGAAATGCGTATCTTGTGGTTTTATGCCATCAATAAAAAGAGAAGTTGGATAAATCTAACCCATTGTCTGTCTGAATTCACCGATTTACCAATTTTGTTTCTTCATTTGCTGCCTGTTTTGGGTAGAACTTTACTGAAAGCTTGATTCAGGTTTGTGCAAAACCAAACTTTTAGCAAAGGTCAACTAAAACCAGGGTTCTACTGGTTCAGTTCATTTAACACTAGCTGTAAACTTGGGTGTTGTATGTTTGCCAATGTCAAAGTACAGATTCTGCTCATGCAACTGACTATATGAGTATAATCACATAAGTAGACAAGTCACTGTCTCCGACAAGACTACCGCATTCTTCTACTGCCACAGCAAGGCTGGGTTCACATGTTGTGATGTAGTTGCACTGAAGCCCAAACAATGCAGATAAGTAGATTGGCATACTTTCCAAATTGATTGCAGCTAAAAGGAGTTTGTTTCTTAAAGCGGTATTCCTAGAATAAACATCGATCAACTGTCCACAGCAGGGCTGCCAACCTGAATTTTTCTTTTTTTCTGGGCAACTTATTCAAAAATCACAGACAGCCAAATTATTATTATTTTTTTTTTTTTAAAGGAACACCAGAAAACCATAATGAATTATAAAAATAAGTGATACAAAGTTTATAGATCCGATACTGATAGGATCTCGTTACCAGCATTTACTGTGAACTATAAAATGAGAATTGCATAATAAACTGCTCCAATATCAGCAGTCTCAAAAAAATTGTGGACAAATCTTTTTTAATGGGCACTATTTTTATGGAGTGTCCAGGAATTCCAGGACTGTTTGCAACCCTGCCCCACAGTAAAGGTGATAAATGTCTAAATCGGTAGTGGACTCACCAATCACACGAATGGGGATCCCATTAATCCCTTTCCTCCTCAGTGTAAGTAAGTGAAGAGAAGCTTGAACAGAGTGTCATGCATACTACCTCTCTAATCAACTGTCAGAGATAGCCAAGCTCTTATAGCCAGTCATCTCCGGCAGCTTAGACACAGAAGGTGAAGAATGATTACAATAAGATGCCCAGGACACAGTCAATAGCACTTCAAAAAGACTTACATGCAACTATGTTAATATATCTGTTCTTGTGTTTGTTATCGGGGTGATTGGAATGTTCCGCTGTGATGTTCATGTCAGACGTACAGCGCTGAACTTCCTGCAAACAAAAAACAACATGATGGAATTAATACTGTCTCAAATTTAGGAAAGGCTTTCCGATAGGACATGGATCTGACCCCATTCTTGGCTCTAAATATACAGCTCCTGTAAAGCATGGTACACCCATTTTGAGAGACTGAGTTTACATGATCTTTCATTATCATTATTGTATTAATTCTTTAAAAAGTGACACATGGGGCAGATACGTAAGGACTAACAGCTAAATGAGGGAATTGAAGGGTACATGCATCAGGTGCCGAGTACCGGGAGAGCAGAGGCACAAAGGTGAATTCAGACCCCTTCCAACTAGACATACACAATAGCTACCCGTAAGTAGGTATCCAGTCACAAAGGTAGTAGTAATCCTTAAAATTGCTTTTAGTTTATTACTTGCACTGCATTTACAAACTATTATCCAACAACAATTGGATAAATCCTGTTTTCTCCATGTGCAGTGCATAAAAGATGGTATAACAGCAGACTCCTCCAACCAGCTCAGAGAGAACTGAGAATCAGGGATACACAGCCTGTAGAGAGGAAAATGGTGATAAGTGCAGGATACAAGCCATATAATGAGTCTTATACGTCATGTACACACACGGCAGCTTAGTCACCTGAAAGTGCAAGTATGCTTTAAGTCTTACTGGTCAGATTTATTGTGACTATCAGATACAACTTTCCTTTCCTCGTTTTATGTTCTCAGACTCTCACACAGACATAGCCGCACGCGGCACAACTCATCAGTCCACACATGTCCGACACTTACATGCTGAAGTCGGAAAATATGAAGCTGAAAAAGTGGCAGTTCATGTGCCCAGACTTTATTAAAGTACCTCAATTTCTAAAGATTTAATGCTTTTTGTTAAAATTTTGTAAAAAAGAGTCCTGCTAGAGTGTGGTAAGGCAGAATTAGACTTTCCTTGTTTCAGCCATGTTTTTGGTCAACCATTGTAAATAAGAACTGCATGAACTACCTTTCACCGGTATAATTTCATTGGTATATGATCTCATCTTTGTATTAACTAGTAGCTTTTTCAAATCCTTTCCGGGGACCAGAGGTCAACAGGCAATTATCTGATTTCTAATTGTTTAATGTACTTCTGGACAGTATCTGTACGAGCACCAGATGGGCCCCAAGGGGCCAATTTTGTGAAGTGTTGCAGTATATGTCATCGAGTTAGATGTAAATCTCATTTTAACAGACTTACAACTTTCATTAGGGAACTGCTATGGCAGAAATGTAACTCCTTATGGATAACAGATGATTGAAGCCACTGAAAACAGCTATTAATCAAATAGAAGCTTGTTTTGTGTGTAAAGAGGAGTGAGAACTCCTCGAAAATAATCTGTCAGAAGATTAGTGCTGCTTCTTTTTGAAGGAGTCTCAGGTTTGGCCGGTATGGGGCATACTATACTACAAAATGTAATTGGACTCCTGAGTCAAAATCAAAATTAGTATTTATTTACGTATGTTAGTCCTTAGTGGGGCTCTTCAGCGCTAGTGACATTGGATACTCTCTGTGGCAGACTTTCTACTAACATCTGATAGACTTCAGATGGTATTTCCTTCCATTCATCCTGCAAAAGTTGGGGAAGTTCTTTCAAGGAAGAAGGATTCTGTTTATATTTCCTGACCAGACATACCAGTTAGTCCCAAAGATGTTCATTAGAGTTCAGGATGGGACACTGGACAGGCCGGTCCAATAATGCAACAGCCATACCCTCAAACAAAGGTAAAATGACTTGTTGGAAGTATGGCTGACCATTCCCAGAGTATTGCCACATTGTCAGCAGATCATAATTGTCTGGTATGTCAGGGTAAACCTCTATGTTCATGGTTCTTGTCACCACAACCAACTGACTGAAACAATGCCACATAAAGCACACCCACACAGTAAAGGAACCGTTGCCAGTGGCACAACACGCACAGGCAAAAGGCGTTCGCCAGGCATCTGCCACATCCAGGCATGTCCATCTGATCTGAAGATGGAGTAGAGCAAATAGTCACTCCATAGAAGGTTCTTTGATTGCTTAACTGTTCAATGATGACGCTCATTGAACCACTGTACACGGATTGTGCATCTTTTTTGCGAGAACTCACCAGACTTTTGCAGGATGAATGGAGGGAAATACAACTTAAGTGTATCCGACGTTAGTAGGAAGTATGCCACAGAGAGTATCCGCTGTCAGAGGAAATGGGGCCTCACTAAAAATTGACATACAGAAATAAATACAACTTTTGATTTTTGTTCAGGTGTCCAATTACTTTTGATAAGATGTAGTTTTCTACAGTGTAGTTTTCTTCCTATGGGAAGAGAGATGCTTTGCATACTGTTTTCCCCATGGGGCATTATATGAGGCAAATCTCCATACACTGCAGCAACTTTTCAATGACAACCAGTGCCCCCCGAATTTCTAACAAGTGGGCACAAAACAAGTCTTAATTGTGGCACTGAGAGAAGGACAGCCAGGCTCTGTAAACACATGACTTCATCTTGTAGTGGTCCAGCGGGTCCTACAGAACACTCACAGCACACTTGCCCTGTCTCACCTGTCTGTATGCCATCCATGGATACATAAGGTGCCATCTGTGGGAGAGGCCCTGTCTCTTCCCTTCTGCTCTAAGCCTAGAGCTTAACACTGATGTCAGCTGGTCTCTCACTGGCTGAGAATCAGGTTCAATTTCACTGGTGCAGAGCCCAAGGGCAGGGAAGCAGCTTCACAAGTCCCTATGCAGGAGGAGGAGTTCAGAAAGTGCGGGAACTGGGAGAGGTGATAAAAGAGTGCGCCAGTGAGCAGTTAGGCAGACTCAGCCAAGTGTGAGAAAGTAGAGGTTGCAGTTCAGTTGTTGGAGAGGAGGAGTTAGTTACAGCACGTTTGTCACCCAAGTTGGAGTAGGTAAAAACCCACTCCCTTGGCATCACTCAGCAGAGGAAAAAGAAGAACCTTTCTGAAGTCCATCTTCCACAAACAGTGAGTTAAAGCTATCTGGTGAAGTCAAAGCCAGGATTAGCATTAGAGCCACTTATCCCTCTGCTTTATCAATCCTTGACTCAAATCCAAACCAATTATTCAGCTAAATCCACTAGCGGAGAAATGGTCTAGTTAATCAATCGACAGGAAAGGAAGTGAGACAGTGCTGAAGTCAAAGTATCATCAATTCAATACTGCTATACTTTCTTGTTGTATTCAAATTGCTTGTTTTTTGCTGCATTTTGGGTACTTTCTGCAAATACGTTTACAGAGAACTGTGTATCCAAGTTGTCACTGCAGTTTTCAAAGTTAGTAAATCTGCGCATTCAGATTGCTAAACCATTACTGGACTTGACTTTGCTATTTCTGCGGCATATCACCCCGAGGGTCCAGATAGAGTGCTGGCGTCACGTGACAAGGACTAGGCCTCTGGCCATACGTACAGCAAGTTCCTTGGGGCATTACAATTCGACATACCATATTTTGACATCAGTGACCCTAAAGGGACCAGGCAGAGGGGTTTTTAATTGCTGCTACCTTTTTCAGAGTTTAAATGGAACGGTGTGACGATGCAGCAACTGCATAATACCGAAACTTCACCCACCCATAGCAATTAATGGCTGAAAGCGCTTGCTGACATTATTTGTAAGACTGTCCAGCTATTGGCAACCACAGATGGGCAGCACTGCAGCCACACTGGGGTCATCGCATCATTAGATCATACAGCGATACTGATCCATTTACACAGGACGAGCTGTCAGGCAAATGATGCCAGGCACTCATTTCAGTGTTGCTTGCTCCTGTGCTGTTACACAGAAGTGAATATCGCTGGTATCGCTCAAAGCGCTGCCAGCATGGAGGTGGGCCGGCCGGGGAGCATTTTCCCTCCACCCGTCTCCAATCATAGTAAGCAGACTGTCGTTTAGAAGTGACCGACTGCTGTTTACACTGAATGGCTAGTTGTTCAGGTTTCTGCATGAATTTACACAGAACAACTGAACAATTCTCATTGCTGCACGTATTTACACAGGACGATAATCGTTCAAATTTCCGTACTCCCGTGCCATGTAAAAGGGTGTTATTACACAATGCCTTTAACACTAGTGCATTGGAGCTAACTTGGGCTGAAGCCCGGCAATTAAAGGGGTTGTCCCGAGGCAGCAAGTGGGTCTATACACTTCTGTATGGCCAGATTAATGCACTTTGTAATGTACATTGTGCATTAATTATGAGCCATACAGAAGTTATAAAAAGTTTTATACTTACCTGCTCCGTTGCTGGCGTCCTCGTCTCCATGGTGCCGACTAATTTTCGCCCTCCGATGGCCAAATTAGCCGCGCTTGCGCAGTCCGGGTCTTCTTCTTTTCTGAATGGGGCTCCGTGTAGCTCCGCCCCGTCACGTGCCGATTCCAGCCAATCAGGAGGCTGGAATCGGCAATGGACCGCACAGAAGCCCTGCGGTCCATGAAGACAGAGGATCCCGGCGGCCATCTTCAGCAGGTGAGTAGGAAGACGCCGGACCGCCGGGATTCAGGTAAGCGCTGTGCGGGTGGTTTTTTTAACCCCTGCATCGGGGTTGTCTCGCGCCGAACGGGGGGGGGGGGGGGTTTAAAAAAAAAAAAACCCGTTTCGGCGCGGGACAACCCCTTTAACTCTAACACGATAGTGTTAATGCTGTTGTTTAATAGCGTCCTTACATGACTGCCGCTAATACTCAATGTTCAGTACTGATGCTGGGCTTTACCTGAACTGGAAAGTACAACCCAGCAAATATCGAGAAGACACTGGCTCTAACAGCTGCTCCTAGCACTCGTATAATAACGCCCATAAGAAAATATAGTCCAGACTGTCTAAACTGTGCCATAAATTTTCACAAAATATTGTGTGCACTAAAAGTTTCCCTCTTTGCTTCTCACCAAAATTAGAAAGGGATGTGAACAACGGGCGTAATCTTCAAGTTAAATTAAAGAGTCGGAAAATTGTGCAATTTTTGTCACTAATCTACACCTACTCATTTCCCGACGTTTTAAAATGTACCAAATTTAGTAAGAGGAGTGTGCCTCATAGTAGGTTGGGGGGGGGGGGGGGGGGGATAATCACTCCTTAAGGAGAGCACCTAGATGGTGAGTGAGGAGACTTATAAGGTCATCCATGCCCCTGTATGTCCTTAGCAAAAATATCAATAGTAGAGGAGACCTCTCTGCGGCCATTCTTTGCTAACATCTGACCTGAAAGCCACCACGAATTGCTTATCTATGTAGAACTCATTGTATAGAAATCTGTAACCCAACGTATCTATTGTTTTATACCCACAAATGTAAAATCAAGAGGAGAAAATGAGTTTGAGGGAACCTTAATTATGTCATAAGTCTGGAGGTTATTGAGGTCCAATTTAATGAATTCAACTTCTAAAGTGGAATATTGAAAGTGACTGATAAAGGAAATAATTATGAGCGCACAGCTGCTGCACGAGCCGGGGGGAGCGTGTCCGATATATTATTCAAACAGCAGATGTGGCGTTATCCATCTACACACAGCAAAGAGATTATGTACTGCGCACAATGCGGCTGTGTGCACCAAATAAATACAATTACATAGGTGCCTATTAAATCATAAACTATGGATTCAAATTGTAGTGACGGAGCAGCTCGTTCATGAAAATAGGCTTCAGTGGGGAATTCATGGAGACATGTATTACAACAACCAAACAACAAAGTATTCCATACTACTACTAATAGTAATAAAAACTATTACCTATAATATTAAAAAGGTGCAATACCACTTATAACCACTAGATGGACTAAGTGGTCATTTCTAAAACGTATATGCTGAATGGCCACTTTATTAAAAGACCCATCTAGTAGCATGTTGGACCTCTTTTGGCCTTCAGAAATGCAGCATCTATGCGTCATTGTGGCATAGATTCCACTAGGTGATTAAATTGTCCTGCAGGAATATCGGCCCCTGCGGACGGGAAGCTTCTTGTAGTTGATGCAAATTGGGTAGAGGTGCTGATATGTTATGACCAGCTGATAAGAAGGGGTCAATGATTCATGCTGCTTGTGCCAAATTCTGACCTCCCATCAGCACGGTGCAACAGAAATCTGGATCCATCTGATCAGGTGACGTTATTCCACTGCACAGGGATCCAATTTTTGTGCTCTTTTGCCCACTGGAGTTCTGCATTTCTATTTTTCTGATCATCTGCTGTTCTAGTCCATCCATGCAAATGAAGGAGTTGTGTGTTCAGACATGTTAGTTGGAGTTCCAGCATCGTATTTGGCTACTTTATTCTGCACTTACTGTTCATCAAAATGATTCTTGACCACCTCCTCTGACCCCTTTCATCCACAGGATCCCCTTACTCTGGATGTTTTTCCTCAATCACACCATTCTCAGTATACTCTCCACACCGCTGACTAATGGTGCCTTTACACATCGCAACTATCGTTCAGATAGCTGCACAGAAAAGTCACTAGTGTGTACGAACAGCAATAGTTAATCTGTTTTTAAACAGAGCGCTTATTATTCATTAGCGGTTTGCTGGCACATCAGTCATAAGGGGAATCTGCATGCAAATTTGTTCTAACATCATGCAAATACGAATAACTACCAGACTATTTTCAAATCAACCAGGGACTACTTTTTAGGTAAGCGGAAACGAAACAACTATGGACTAGTGAGTGAGTCATCACTCGTCACCCTGTTGATGGCCGTATCTACACTGAATATCTTAGCATTTGCTCTTTCTAGCAATTATTTGGCCAATAGTCCTCTCATATAACAGTACCTTGAGATGACCCTAGGATGTTGGCAGTGTATGAAATCCCGGCCTGGCTAGTCTAGCATCGATGACCAAATATCGTTGGAAGTCCCTCAGATCGCTTGATCTTTCTTTTCTAATATAAATTTGCACAAACTGATCCACGGAAAAAAAGTATCACTTGATTTTATGCTGCACTCCAGTTCATGTGTGTAATTTCCATACAGGGAAGATAAAATCGTGAAAAAGCCGGTGTCCTTAATAAAGTGGTCATTCAGTGCATACCGGATGGGCACAGCAAACCCAGTGGGAAAAGAGCCGAACTGGAATCTCTCCCATTAGCTGCAACAGTGAATTCTGGAAGTCTCAGGCAAAACGGCACTGCCAAGTGTTTGGCCCTTGTTGGAGCACATATGGAGTCCCCTGGGGCCTAGCAGCAACGCCAAGTGAGAATATTGCCAAAACCCAGCATGTGATTGAGTACACCATAATTTCTTTTCTTGGGGACTGAAACTTGCGAGGTGGAAAACAACGGTTCAGTACGGAGAACTCTTGAGTGCCGTATTACGCCTCCATAAGTCTGAATAGAAGACAATCTACAAGCGGTTTTCTTTTCCTCTTTGATATACAGTATATGCCCCCCATTGTGCCATCCCCTAGTTCCATGCCAGTGACTCCCCCCTTCCCCATACATACACAGAGGATTCATATACTTGCTGTAACTACACTCACTTGGTCTGTATGGATTACTTGACACTACGCAAAGTGTGGCCCTAATTAGAGTCCACTCTGGTTCAGAGATGTGCCGTTGATTATTATAAATAATTAAACGGTGTCAAAGGCAGCTGTGAGATACAACGCCGGGGACCGCAGCTCATAAATAATGGAGGGGATGGCGATGCATGTGATCAGCCTGATCACATCCCACTCCCTGGACAATGAGTGTTTGCCTTGAATACTATCATCACAGTTACTGCTGCTCAGCCAGCCAAATTAGCATCGTCCAAACACAACCGGCGCTCAATTAGCAGGACGCAGAATTTGTAGGGGGTGGGGGCTGCTCTGTGCACATTACTCAGTAACAGATAAAACTGCAGAGTCAGAGACTTGTTAGATAGTGGAGTAACAGGGGGTGGGATTCATTAAGCCAGCAGAAAAGAGATCTATGACCATTACAAGGCAGGGGCCAATTTACGTGAAGCTGGAGCTTAGTTGCATAAGGATGTGCATTAGCATTCATTAAGGGTAGTTTCCCAAAAAGTCATATGCACTTATTGTTTTGTACTGCGTTGATTACCATAGTACATATAGGAGATTGTATCCTTAGGAGGAGTAGGATCAGAGGAGTGCAGATTGCAAGGATTGCAGAAGAGTGCAAGGGGCTCAGATGATGTTTCCCTTGGATGATAGAAGAGTGACCTCTACTGGCCATCATACATTACTGTTTTTTGTGTATTTCTCTATGGAGTGTTTTGTATTACTTCCAGTTGGCTGTAGAGATCAGTTGTCTGGAGGACTGGAGATGATAGGGAGGTGTGCACGGGTTGTGTGTATTTGGGTGTGAATTGTAGGGGCCGGTACCCAGGTGAAAGCGGCAAGCTGTGTAGAGTGATCTGAGTGGAGCTCAGCCTTGAGAGAGCTGTCAGGGAAGTGAGGATGCAGCTGAGGGAGCCAGGTGAGATATGTCCTGGAGGTTTTGTGCCTGATAGAGAGGGCCAGTGACACAAGAAAGGAGGGAGCCTGTAAATGAGAAGTGCGGCCTCATGATGCATCAGACCAACATCAATAAGAGAACAAAGCTGCAGGGTCCACAGCTAGAGAGACTGCTACAGAGAGGTAACTGTCTTGGAGCTCTGTGCAGTTGGGCACCCCAAAAGATACTCTTCTCCTACAACATGGTACCAAACACGCTGGTAATACGTAAGTGAGGTGGGCCCTTAGAAAAAAAAAACGACGTGTGCACACGGACAGTAACTAAAGCACAATCCTGCCAGTTAAACTATGCAAGCTCAAGCCAATGCCAGAGAAAAACATTCATCTGCCAGTTGCAGACAAAAATTTGGACAACATTTGCATTACCTCTGGACTGTGTGTGGGCGAACGCCACTGCCGGGTTGGAACGTTCAGTGGTACTACAATGTGTTTTATAACTGAGGTATATTGCTAATCTTTATGATCTGTAAAAGATTGTTATAATATTCTGTGTACATTAGAGTTGTGCATATCCTTAGTTAGGGTTAGCAAGGCTATCCAACGGATCTGTAACAGTATACCACTTATCTATTAAAGGGGTTGTCCCGCGAAACAAAGTGGGGTCATACACTTCTGTATGGCCATATTAATGCACTTTGTAATGTACATCGTGCATTAAATATGAGCCATACAGAAGTTATTCACTTACCTGTTCCGTTGCTGGCGTCCCTGTCTCCATGGTGCCGTCTAATTTTCAGCGTCTAATCGCCCGATTAGACGCGCTTGCGCAGTCCGGTCTTCTCCCTTCTGAATGGGGCCGCTCGTGCTGAAGAGCTGCTCCTCGTAGCTCCGCCCCGTCACGTGTGCCGATTCCAGCCAATCAGGAGGCTGGAATCGGCAATGGACCGCACAGAAGACCTGCGGTCCACCGAGGGTGAAGATCCCGGCGGCCATCTTCGCAAGGTAAGTAAGAAGTCACCGGAGTGCGGGGATTCGGGTAAGTACTATCCGGTTTTTTTTTTCAACACATGCATCGGGTTTGTCTCGCGCCGAACCGGGGGGCTATTGAAAAAAAAAAACCCGTTTCGGCGCGGGACAACCCCTTTAAGGAAAGCTTCTGTTTCCAACCTATTCCTCAGAGGAGTGAATACCGGTAATGTGTTACACCCTAGTCTGGCTAAGTTGTTTGTACAGTATTTCTCCTCTCCATGATAGGCCCACCTTTAAGTACATAGTTATAATGGAAGATGTCCATGTAACCTTTGTCAATATTGTGGCCAGATATGCACATCTGTATGTATCGGAATCTCCATGCTTGTTGATAATGTACTTTATTTCCACTGTGAAAATTAATATAATATCTGTTCAAGTATTTATCCTCTCTATATATTTCTTGGTGACAAAATGATTCAAAGGACCAGATATGCGAAGTAACACTATGTAGAAACTCCGACATGCCACCACCCAACTCCCACCTCCATCTCTCTTGAGCCTATGCTTTGGTTAGAGATCGGTGACACAGGAGCCTCTTGACAAACCTTGGATCGCTAGGTGCCACACGTTCTGTGTTCTGTTTGGCTATGAACTGCTTACTGGTTCTCATTATGGCTTTGCAACCTAGTTATTAAACATATCCCAAATTCTCCAATGCACCCCTTTGTAGCACTGCCCTCTTTCTGACACCTAATGGACCCAGTGTGGCCTGAGCCCGGGTCGGAACTATACTTGGCAGCATTACCTATAATGGAGGAAAGAGACGCGCTAAAGTACGAGCAAGGGGTGCTTGATCTGACAGGTCTAGCGAGCCTGAGAAAATGGAGGCATCTGTTACTGACATGTCTACACATCCGCCTTCCTTCCCTTTCCATATGAATGGAGGGGATCCAAATATCCTATTTTTGTCTTTGTCTTATGTTTATTGTTAGATGTTTTGTTATAATTAAACAGGTGCCTTTAAAGTTCTGGATGGGGTGTGACTAAGGGAAGATACATAAGGGGGAGTGACCATTGACATGTAACGGCCTCTTCTAGGAAGTTCAGGAAACTGTACAAAGACCATGATGACGAAGTAGTAAAGAGCGAGAGATAAGACCCTATCCTTCAGGCTGGTACCAGGACACAGAAAAAAATATATTGATATAAAAATCAGCAGTTATTATAGGGGCTGTAATATATTGATGGCCTATTCTCAGGGCAGGCCATCAATAGTAGATCAGCAGGGGACTGCTGCCTGGGCACCCCCACCCATCAGCTGTTCACTGCACCAATGTACTTTTGTAGTGAGCCGATTTCTGCAGGAAGCAGACAGCTCCGCTCACACTACAGTGGCCAGACTTGGTATTCCAGGCTTCAATGAGAACTGGAACTGCAACACCAAGCCTGGCCACCGCAGTAAGAATGGAGCTGTCTTCTTCCTGCAGAAATCAGCTTGGTGCATGAGTGTACTAACTGAGCAAACAGCTGATTGGCAGACACCAGCCAATCTACTATTGATGACCTGTCCTGAGGATGAGCTACAAACAGTTTACAAGTGGACAACCCACTTGTGGCATTTTGGCTCTCCTGCGACCCACTCCAATGGAGTCCTGAGATTTGAACCTAGGACCCCAGCACTGCAAGGCAGCAGTGCTAACTACTGAGCCACATTCATTGAAGAGGCACCACCACCCTCATTCAGAACGCATTTTTGGGAATCCTATTTTGCAGCAATTTTCACCAAACATCGGATTTGGCTGACCAAATTGGAATCTGCGATCAACCCGATTTTACTTGCATGATGAGCAACCCTATTAATTTTTATCCATATCTATCCGAATTCGTTTCCACCCAGATAGCAGGCAGGTTGGATACGAATTGTTACTTACGAACAATGTAAGTGATAGCAATTTTGTGTACAGCGCTGTGGAATATGTATGCACTATATAAAAGTCAGTAAAAAACTATTTCTTCCTTCTTTGGAAAGCCAAAGTTTAGAAAAAAAAATGAAAGAAGTAAAAAGCTGTAAAGTGTTACATTTTCTTCCTTTGTTATTTTTTTCCTTACGATCCATTTTTGGTGGTTCATTCCTGCTGTGACTGGACAGGCATTTGGCAATGTTCAGAGAAGGAGTATGAAAGGAGCATTTATCAGGCAGCACCATTCTTCAATTGTTAGTCTGAAGAATCTCTTGTGACGCCAGGCCCCAGATTGCCCATGTGTGGGTCACATCTGCATTCAGCTCAAGCCGGTTACAGCATGACAATCTATCTCACTTAACTGCAGCCCAAATGATTGAGGACATAAAGAGAATTTATGGCAGCTCTTTTAATTGTGCGTTCCATAAGGTAAATTGCGCCATAAAAAAGCCGCATATATAATTACAGAGACATAATATTTGCATTTTAATTTTTTAACACATTTGGATTCAGTAATAAACTTTATTTGTATTTAACGCCAAAAAAAAAGTTACCTCAAATTCTTCGGAGAATCCGTGCTGGTTGTTGGAATACAGCTCGCTGATGTGTTTGACGAACTGCTTGACGGGAATAGCTTCCATGTCATCTGTGGAGATGGAAGAAAGGCAGCTTGGATTTAGGATTCATAGACAATCAAGCAAAATTAATTACCTTTGTTACCAACTTAGGGTGTTATTGCAAGCGCAGACGCAACCCGGCAATTAGCGCTATTACACAAGTATTAACGGTGCTCTTGTTAAAGAACCCTTAAAGGGAATGTGTCATAAGAAAATGACCTATTCTATGAATCACATTTGTGTTAAACATTTAAGAATTTTTAGTGATCTTTATTTTTAATTTCCGTTCACAATCTATAAAAATCATAAAATCCTGCATTTTTCACATTGACCACAGAGGCTAATTCTAGTCGGTCTCTTCCTGATCTGTAGAGAAGGCTCTGCAGCCATCATCACACTAACATTACAGGCTGGATTACACAGAACATGGCTAGAACAGTCTCC
This sequence comes from Eleutherodactylus coqui, assembly GCF_035609145.1. Taxonomy (NCBI): domain Eukaryota; kingdom Metazoa; phylum Chordata; class Amphibia; order Anura; family Eleutherodactylidae; genus Eleutherodactylus; species Eleutherodactylus coqui. Next base: position 183,923,505 of record NC_089839.1, on the reverse strand, counting down.
CATACAAGTCAATGGGTCCCCTCTGACCATTGCATGAATGGCCCATGAGACTGATGTAAAGCATCTCTCTAAATGCTGTTAAATGCAGCTCAGGAAAGCAAAAATCTACAAATCAGAAGAAAAAAAAAAAGATTTGAAAAATGGAAAAAGTTTCATTATCTGGTTTTAATTTATACAAAAAAAAAAAAGGGTGATATGGTCCCGGTTGTGTAAACCATTGATAGCCTATCCTTAGGATAGAGCATGAATAGGAGATCAGTGGTTGTTTGATGCCTGGAACCTGATCAGGTATTCTCTGAGCTGGTGTGTCATGGACTGAGTTGTTTTATGTAGGAAGCAGACAGCTCCATTCCCACTGCAGTGGCCAGTCTTGCCATTTACAAGCATTGAAGTCAATGGGAATGTTAACTGCAATACCAAGTCTAGCCACTACAGTAGTAATGGAGCTGTCTGCTTCCTGCACATATCAGTTCAGTGCATGAGCATACTGGCCTGGTGAGCAGATGATCGGCTGGGCTCCTAGATGGCAGATCACTACTAATGAAGGCTTATCCTAAACATAGGCCCTTAATAATTGATAACTGAACAACCCCTTTAAAGAGATTGCATAAGATTAGAAAAACATGGTCACACCTGGCATTCAACAAACAGTGCCCCACCTATCCATGGGTTATATTTCTGGTATTGCAGTTTAGCTCCACTGAAGTGCATGGCGCTGACCTGCAATACCCACAGCCTGCGATGCTATTTTTGAAATACTGTATAACCTCTTTATACTATAGCAACATAAATTGACCTGGTTCAGTTTCCCACCAGGACAGCCAGCAGGTTCTCTAGTACAGATCACCATTTGTCAGTCCCTTCATACACAATGTGCATTTTCTGCATTTTAGGAGTCAATTTGTATGTAGCTTCTATACTTTTCACAGGAGCAGCATACATCTGTACACAGATCACCCCCCCTAGTGGTGACAACAGGCGGCTGAGACTTTCACGAGAACATTTGCAGGTGGATAGAAGGGGGAAACATGGGGGTGTATTAAGTTACTTGTGCTAGTTTTATGACAAATAAATGTTGTAAGTCATGGTGCCCTCCATATTTGCGCTATAATTTGTGACTGCTCTCCTCTCGCCACATTAGAAAAGTGAAGAGAAAATCGGACGTGGTGTAGCAAAGGTGGGTGGGGTGGGGTTAATGTGCTCCAGAATATCTTCAAAAGAAAAGTGACAATTAGAGATGAGCGAGCATACTCGCTAAGGGCAATTGCTCGATCGAGCATTGCCCTTAGCGAGTACCTGCCCGCTCGGGAGCAAAGATTCAGCTGCCGGCAGCGGGCGGGGAGGAACGGAGGGGAGATCTCTCTCTCTCCCTCTCTCCCCCTGCTCATGGCCGCAACTCACCGTTCACCCGCACAGGCAGCCGAACCTTTTCTTCCGAGCAGGGAGATACTCGCTAAGGACAATGCTCGATCGAGTAATTGTCCTTAGCGAGTATGCTCGCTCATCTCTAGTTACAATCTTTTCAATGCCATCAGTAGGTAAAGGGTATTCTGTCACCAGGTTCATGAGGTTGGACTCAAAGCTTGGCTCTGAGTCATGGACGTGGGGCATGCCAGCATGCAGAGTGACAGCTCCCTCCTTATACACAAAAGGGAACATAGGGGAGAAACCAGCAGGGCCTGCCACTGTGACTCGGAGCTAAGCTCAGAGTTCATTTTAATGAACCTGGTGACAGACTACCTTTAAATATTCACTTGTGCTTTTTTTTTTGTTTTCACAGCTCTGCAATGGGTTCTGTCATTCTGAATAGATGAATGCCAGGCAGGATCTGCACAGTTTTAGCTTCTTCTCTAGTGCACTCCCAGGTCAGTACAGGCAGGAAGGTAGGCAATAAGTAAACATATTTTCAGATAGGATTCCAACACTTTGCAAATAAGTTTAAGGCTGGGTTCACAGGGGGCGGGTTGTCCGCAGCGGGACCACACGGAACTTCTGCAAGATTTCTGCAGCTGAAGTCCCAAGACATTTGGTGTGGGTTTTGAAAGCGGCTTATTCTGCTGTAGCCATCTCTCCCCATAGAGAGGAGAGAGCAGGCAGTGGGAACGATTGACATGCAGCGGCTTTAAATTCCGTGCCGCTTGTCAGTATCAGCGCGGCTTGGTCGTAGCGCGTGGATTTTGGCAAATCTCGTCCACTTTGCTGCTTAGTCTCAGGGTTAAGACTGCACATTAAGATTAGGTCTGCACAGAAATTCCGCCCCGTGCGAACCCAGCCTAAGGCCTCCTGCACGCGGCAGTCACGGATTCTGCAAGCGGATTTCTACTGCGGAATACCAGCATATTGTATTAAATGTATTTGCAGATCTTACGCATTCCATTGCGGTTCAAACTAATTAAGACTGAACCAAACTTTTTGCAAAAGTTTGACAAACCAGCAAAACCAAACTTTTCAAAATTTTGCTCCTCCCTAGTCAAGAGCAATCATTTCAGAACCATAATGACGGGTGGACCACCTTAAACACTGAATGTGTGGACCCATCTAATAAATTATGTATGGTATTTGAACGCAGTGAAAACATTTCATACAGTACACTAAAGAATGATATTAGAATAAGTCGCCACGTCAGGAGAACACTCTCTCTCGCAATCTCACCAGCTAATGAATTGGGCGCCCCTCAGTAGCCGTTAAGTAAAAACCTTTAATGGTGTTTTTAGGCAATTATTACAATTTTCTGAGGTTTTGAATTGCAGTAAAATACACACGTTATCAGCCGTATATTTCAGTGAGTGTTTCATACGGGGTATTGAGACTCTTTAAACCGCTTTTATGATTAGAATCAAAACTAATATCCGTTTGTGCTATTCAGCCTCTTCACAGGTCAATTATGCAGCTGTTGTTCTTTCCCAAATGGAAGCAATGTATTTGAGGTGTACTCGGTAAATGTTCATTTAATGATTTTTTCCCCTTCAATAAGGCAGAGAATGGTTATATTATCTGTATGTTATGATTTTGGTTCCAACAGATTTAAAGTGAAGCACACGCAAACACGCATATTGTGGCTCTGAGTTGTATGGGACCATAGTGTACAACCATAGAAGTCTATGATGCCATACGGCAATAAGGTGGCATATTTAGACATCTAAAAGCTGCTCTCCCATGTTCCTCCTACTGGATCACTTTCCAGCTTCTCTCAGTTGCTTCTTTCCCACCCCCTCTTAAAGTTCAAATAGAAAATGGTAACACTTAACATGTAACAGACTTCACCCCTCACCATTACTCGCTATTATCGCCATTACTTATCAGTTTTTCAGTTTTACGTTTGCTTTACTCCTGCTAATACTTAGGAACTGTCAACCTGCTATTGACTGATCTGTTCTTCTTATTATGGGTCTATGCCAAGACCCTCGCTGATCTCTGAAATGAGGGGGCTGCAGCGCTCACCTGAGCCCCTTTGGATGTCATTGTTGCCCGTTGGCTCCGCTCGGCAGCTGAAGATGGATGCCTAGACTTCTATAGACATCTATGTGTCCATCTACTGCTGCCAAATGGAGCCAACAGGCAATGATGACAGCCAAAGGGGCACAGTGCTCCAATGCCTTCACTTCAGTGATCAGTGGGGATTTCAGTACCTTCGCCTCAACTGATTTAAACTTCTGTCATGTCAAAAGTGTTTTTTAAAGTGCAGTTACTCTTAAACAAGTATTAGACGATTGGGACGTGATGTGATTTCTTGCAGATTTTTGTTGTGGACTTTGCACTAAAAAATCCACTTAATAGTAGACTCCAATGTAAGTGAATGGATCTACGAAATCCGATTCACACCCACCTGCATGCTGGCGTCAGGTATTGTTGTGTGCTTCTAGCACTTCGTTTCCGGCATTGAAGGAAGAGCAGGATTTCATTAGTTGGGTAAATATTTGTCTAGAGGAGACCACCACAATTACTTTTTTCACACCTGCCAATTCGTCAGTAATGTCCAGGAGGCTCCAAGAAAAAGGGAAGACCTTCCAGACTCTTGAAGAGCTGGCACATCTCCTGGGCACCACAAAAGCCTCCCAGAAAGCAGAACTCCATGAATATTTACAGTCTATGGTGCCAGGAGAATGCATCTTCAGACTAATCTAGGTTTCCAAAGGCAAACAGGAGGCTGGTGGAAAAGGATTTGGCTTGTGAAAACAGGTCATGCATATGGCCAAAGTTTTCAAAAAGTTGACAAGTATGGTTTTTCTTATCAGAGAGGTAAATTGTGCACAAATTGAAAAATTGAAGGGCCAAAAACAACTACTTTATTGAACACATTCATTTTCAGCTGGCAACAGGCTGAGGAAGAGGCTTAGAAAAGTGGTCAGGGCTCCACCTTGTCTGCTGCTACAGAAAGCAGAGGGCGGAGGCTCCTGCTGCAGGCAGTTCTTCTATCGGCGGACACCGGACAAAGATCTGGCACATGGAAGATTTCTTTAAGCTTTTATTGCAATGTAGGATTGACACAGAAGAGAAAATTAAAGGGTACCTTCAGAGATATCCTTCACCTGATCTGAAATCCATGCAATACTTGTTGGGAGTCATACGGTTGCCTTGGCAAGTGTATCACCCATTACATAGCTGCGTCTTTCCACACCACATGTCAGATCAGGTCGGAGCATTTTCCTGGAGGTATACTTTATGGGTGGGACATCTAGATTTTCTTTTTATTTGTTTGTGCAACTTAGACATGTAGAATTTAAGCTGTGCCTGCAATTACCAATGCAAACCATGGTATTGTTGTATCTTGTCTCCACCAGAAGAATGGGTGGAGACAAAATGCATGCCCTTTACCAATGCCCACAGCTTAATTAGCTGGGCAGGAGAAAGGGTATCCATCATCTCCTTGGCTGCGACATCCCATCTCCGCTGCTGATGACTCTGTTACTCTCCCTACGCCAGGATGCCATGTGCACTCTCACTGCTGGCAATCCTGTAAGTGACTTTCCTTGCTGCTCTCCCATTATTGCCTAGCCGGCTTCAGGTCTCCTGTGCGCTCTGCCATCTCCCCTCCTACCTCTGGCGCTGTGATTCCCCCCCCCCCCCCCGCCATTCCATTTTCGCCGCTGTAACATCATCTCCCCTCCTGGAAGCTGTGCCCACCGGCTTCGTCGCAGTGCATTCCCCGAGGAGACTCTGCCCGCCAGCCTCCCATCAGTGCTGCAATGTGTCTGTCGCTTACAGACTTCCCATCCCCTCACCTGTCACTGTCCCTGGCACTCTGCCTTCTCCCCTCCCTGCTCCAGCGCAGTCGGTCAGCCACTGTCAGTCTCCTCGCCAACTGGCCTCGCAAAATGGCTGCAATATGTGACGGCAGCGAGGAGACTGACAGCGCAGGAGTCAGGAAGGGGAAAAGGGGGATCGGCGGAGGGGTGAGTGACACAAGAGGGGAGATGATGGGCATCCATTCTCCTGCCCAGCCAATTAAGTTGTGGGTGTTGGTTGCAGGCGTGCATTTTGTCCCCACCCATTCTTCTGGTGGAGACAAGATACACCAGTACCACCAACCACTACACAGGGGTCGTAGCTTTTGGCTTCTGTTCCGTACCCTGTGTTCTGGAGCTGCCAGCAGGCACCTGCTCAGCTGATCGGCCGGGGTCTTAAGCGGCGGACTCCAGCCAATCAACTATTGATGATCTATCCTCAGGACTCTAATATAAAGTGGAAGTATTCATAAGGATAGGTCATCAATGGTATTTGCTTGAAAAACTCCACAAATGTAAATAAGAGCCTAGTTAGTCAATAGACAATCTGATACATTCAAGCAGGAGGTAGCAGTCACAACTTTGCTGTTGTGCATGAGGGGGCCAAAAGTCCCCTTTGCCACAGAAGACACCAGTATTATAAATAGTACATAAGTGGAGAATTTGCTTTGAGGTCATTACGCCTTTGCATTCTATACACCTGGGGGTGAAGTTTCCCCTTAAAAAAAAACCTTCCTCAAACTTCTAATAAAGTTTGTCCTGTGAGCGTAAATACTTTTTGAAGTAGGCGATGGTGTAATTTGACCACAGAATAGCAAATCGAAAATGTTTTGAGAATGTTGCGCGCAGTCTGGAAATAGAAGCACAAGGTGAAGGTCGTGTAAAGAGTCCTTTAACTCAGTGATGGGAAACATATTGGAACCAGAGAAAATTGGATAGGGCTTTATTTTCTGCTTTTCTAATGGCTTCTAGAGTCCGGCTTTCAATCAGCGTTACAATCTGTTCCATTTAACTACGGAAGGAAATACTGGAGTGGGTGCAATAGTGAGGAAGAACGACGGAACATCACATCTGTTAGAACAAATCCTACCCGCAATCCTTTCCAATGTCTGTAAGAAACGTCATGTACGGAAACTATGCAGCATAACAAGTCGGCTGCAGTACATTAATCCAATGTGATGTCACATCACTGGAGATTTAATCCCGGTCCTGTTCAAGGCCTGAAATCTCTTGCGCTGTCACAGATAGACTCCATAGAATGACGGAGAGAACAAAACACATTAATCGTACTCAAGATACAGTATATTAAGACTTACGAACGAGTCATATGGGATGACAAAGCTTCACAGATCTGGACGGTAGAGATAGAATGTTGCCATTGACAGTTTTAACTTGTCTTATGTATCTTGTATAAAGCAAGGCCGATGCATGGTGATGTCTATAGCACAATATACAACATGTACTTGCCAAAATTCCCAATTTTGGGGGATTGTCTCACAATCCAGAAAGCAAAAGTGGGTTTTATAGGGGTTGTCCAGGGTCAGTAAAACATGGCTACTGTCTTTCAAACACATCGCCACCCTTGTCCATAGAGTTGTGTGTGGTATTGCAGCTCAGCTCCATTGGAGTAGAAAAGAACAACGGTGGTGCGGTGTTTGGAGGAAAGCAGCCACGTTTTCCTAACTCTGGACAACACCATTAAGTCAATTATCAAAATTGGAAAATTTCTACTTGATTTTTGGGGCGTTTCCAGACACTATGCGGTGAGGCTTAAGAAGACTCACAATCTATTTGTAAGTATATGAAGAGGTAAAAGACCCAAATCCCTTCCTCATTTAAAGAAATGGGACTGCTGCAGTTCCTATACTGCGCTAATTTGCAAGTGGTACTAATCAAAGGAGAAAGTCATACAAAAACCCCAGCACTTCCAGCAAATAAATTAATGTAAAGGTGCATGTAAGCCATGGCGGTGACAACTATTGTAACAGAAACCGATGCCTGAGCACTCATACACATTTAATATCAGAATAAAACTGCAGAAATGTTGTTTATACTAACCTCATAAAAATTCAAAGATCTTAGCTCATATCATGATCAAAACATGGGGCCCATCTGCCACGTCCAAAGGAACCGTATTGGATAGGCTCCTAACTCTAAAAGATACCCTTCTTTGGGCCAAAAAGCCTCTAATTGAATGGGAAAGCTGGATACTTTCAATGAAGCACCTGGGATAGATGGGCGAATGGACTGAACAAAAGTGTAGACAGCCACTCCCACACTAATGCAATGCATAAAAAAACACTAAGTCAGCACTTCAAGCAAATACATTTAATAATGTGCATGTAAGCCATGACTGTGACAAATACTGTAAAATTAACACATGCCTCAGCACTCATACACACTGCTAATATCTATATCGGATTTACCTGGACATGGTGGATGGGCACTAGGTTTTGACCAAAATACGTGCCAAGAACCTGGCATTTTTTATGTGGTTAGCAGTAACAACAGTTGTGCAATTTTATTCAGATATTCAATATGTGTGTGTGTGTATATATATATGAAGCGTGTGTTTCTGTTACAATAAAAAGGAGAAAAATCTGAATAACCTGATGTATTTTAAAGGGATTGTCCAGGATTGGAAAAACATAGCTGCTTCCATCTACTATCACAGCTCTTCATGGGATGCGTCTAATAATCCAGCCCAGTTCCATTAAAATAAATGGGGCTGAGCTACAATACCACAAATAACGTGTGAGCTGCTGTGGCACAATTTTTTAGAAAAAAGCAGCCATGTTTTTCTAATCTCAGACAACTTCTCTAAGGCTGGATTCACACACATATGCATTTTTACATTCGCCCGCCAGCAACGTAAAAACGCGTGAATGGGCGCACGAATCTAACATTTGTGCGCCCGTTCAGATTGTACACTTACGCCGAGGCTGCAACATTGTTGGGCAGGGGAAGACAGTTTAGCTCTGCAGGGGAAGACAGTTTAGCTCCGCAAGGAAAGAAGGGGGGAAGGGGGGGGGCTGGAGCTAGTGTGCCAAGTCCCCAGCCCCTATCAGCCTCTTGTCGGCAGCCAGCAATGAGAGGGGACAGGATGGGGCGGGAGCTTAGCGACTCGCTCCCGCCTCCCCCAATTGCAAACAACTGGCAAGGGGTGGAGAGGAGGAGGTAATGGGGTGGGAGTGTAGTAGTCATGCTGTTAAACTCCCTCCAACATCCCTTCTCCGCCCGCTATCAAAGGCTCCCATAGGAGTCAATGCAGCTGCCGCTGGGTTAAAAACACTTAGACGAAATACGCTATCTTGGCCGGCCGGGCGCTTTTACGCTGCGGGAATACGCCATGTGAACTGATGCATTGTAAACCAATGCATCAGAGGGGCAGTGTATATAGGCTGGGCGTGAAAGCGTGGCAGATATACGCTCATGTGAAGCCAGCCTAAGGCTGCTGCTCTTCAATTCTCAGAATTGTTGGGGCCTCGGCCCGTTGACATGTCGTCAATTATCAAAAAGCTGGAGACTCTACTTAGTTGTGTCAAACTGGTTGCTAGTGGTCCTTTTACACAGGCAAACCTTCTGAGCCAAATGTAAGAAGCGTTGATCAACATGCACCTCAATCGGGGAATGTTTCATTTTCTTTTACATGGGCCAAGAATCTACTTACGGGTGATGAGTGATCGCTACTACAATCGTATATCCTCATAGCTCGGCTGTACATCTCCCTGTTCACATGTGGAGACAGATCAACAATCGGTTTCATACTTGCCGAAACGGAACAATCAGCCAACGAATAAGCAATCGGTCAATTTTCAGCTGATCGTTGGTCCGTTTCCACGGCCTGATTGGCGGGTGAACAAGTGTTCAAGGAATGTTCACATCAATGGGGCTACTGGAAATAGGTGCATGTACTCCTCTATTTTACTAGAGTGAATGGAGCGGAGGTTCGCATGCGAGTCCAACACTGCGCCACACTTTGGGACACGCTGGGACTGCATTCCAAATAAAGACTTGAATATTTCCTTTATGTGCCTTTTCTACATCATTGTTCCTTTAAAATCCCCTTCGACCATCTGAATCCTCATTGTATATCCCAATTCACAGCTTCACCTGCTGACAACAGGATGTTGCGTGCAAAACTTGAACAATTAATAAATTCCTTTTAAATAAGTCATGGAATGGAAATCAGTTCTCTGATCCTGTGCGGCGACACAGCAGCAATATTTAAACATCATTAAATATTAACTCCCACTAATGAAGTAGCAGCGTAGACTTTATTAAGCCGAAGAATACAAAAGATAGACATCTGAGTCTTAACTTCAAGTCTCGGGCAAAAACGCCCACTTAAAAGACAGCACTTTCTATTGTGGGGGCTTACTTAAGAACATCAAAAGTCCCCGCCGCAGCTCAGATGCCGACTGAAATGACATTGTCTTTACCCCCTTTTAAACTTTTGATTTCCCATACAAACAGGAGCTCCTAAGGTATGATTATATAGACAAAGGCGGAAGGCAAGATGTGAATCAATGCAAGCTGCCGACATTGATTAGTCGATGAGAACAGCGGTGAGAATTTTAATTACGACTGGGAGTCAAAACATTGTCATGGATTCAAACAGCAGCATCTAATTAGCAGATTCCCTTACGTATAATGATATGAATGCAGGGAGGACAACGTATTATCATGCCCGAATTTTCCAGGTGGCTTAAAAAGACCGAAATTGCTTAAAAAAATAAACCGCACAAAACCTTAAATGAGTCAATGAAATAGTAGGCGCAGAATACAATGTAAAGAGGAATTATGGAAGATTAGTGCATGAAAATACCAAATACTCCAAACTTTTATATATTATCAACAAATATTATACTATACGACAAATATTATTGCAACCTTTAAAAGGATTCTGTCACCAGGTTCATGCTGCCAGAAGCACAGACAGCATGAACACGGGACAGGTATGCTGACGAGACAGGTATGCTGAGCTTTGCATGATGCAAGCCCAGCATGGTCCGTCTCCATGACTCAGAGTGACAGCTCCTTCACCTGCCTGTGTATAGGGAGAGAGCTGTCAGTTAACATTCTGTGGGCGGGAAGAGTCCAGCATGGCCTACCTCCAAGACTCAAAGCTCAGCTCAGAGTCCAACGTCAAAGTGTGTTTGTTCTGAAACACTGTAATTTTTCAGAATAAAACATACATGGGGGAAATCTACATACAGATAAGACAAATATTACCTGGATTGCGATAGCATGGCACAAAAGTTATCTCCTCTTAACCCATTAAAAAGTTATATTGGTCTTATCTTAACACAACAAAACACATTGTAATGATGGTCAAGTCATTCAAAGTGTAAATAAACCATCCCGATAAAACCGCTCACTGAGATATCAGGTTAGGAGTTTGATTGGGTAGTCCATCAATTCCTTAAAAAAGGTCCTGTCATGCCCACTCAGGTCAGCCACGTAGCTTTGCAGTCACAGCTCTGCTGACTCCCAATGTCATCTTTTTTATTTACACTCACCTCCGTTCCCTCGTATGGGTTCTTCTTAGATTTTAGCTATCGACGCCATGGATGTGTCAGGTGGGCAGAGCCCAACACATACTGTCAATCAAGTCTGAGGTTACCCATTGACAGTGCTGTGGGGACCACCCATATGACACATTCACAAAGCTCGAAACTCCATTTAGTTGGATTTTGTCATATGATGGTTCAGTTTTGGCCAGGGTGTGCCATTTTCCAGCTCCCATGAAGGAGCAAGACAACAGATCCCAACAGTGGGGATGTGAACGAGCTCTTACATAGTTATATACAGGGCTATTCAAAAAGAAGGGACAGATGTGGGGATTGAGTTACAAAAACTACAAAAGAGAGGGCCACAATCCGCACATCACTGAAAAGAGGAAGGTTCAAAATTTATGACATACCAATAAGCTCTATTTTTTGTCACACCGCAACGCTGTTTCTTGCGGTTTATAGGAAAATGGCGACACAATAAGAGAAATTGTTGTGTGCTTCAGTTTGCCAAGTGTGAATCTAATGTTAAAGTGCAATATGAATTCCGGCGCCCTTGTCACAAGCAAATTTACAAGTGGCACAGAAAATTTGTTAAACAGAACAGCACTGGTTTACCGTGCATGTCTCGTGTGGAGTGCATTACAGGTGCTTTTCGAATGGAGCCCAAGAAAATCTGCATGTCATAAAAAACTTTGAACCATCCTCTTTACAGCGATATGTGGCTTGTGGACCTCTCTTCTGTAATTTATTTGTAATTAAATCCCCAAATCTGCTCCTTCTTTTCGAATAACCCTGTATTTGAATAGGCATCATGTTATATGACGTTACCCCTGCTGTTGCGAAAACCTCTACTTAACCCCCAGTGTCACATTAGTCTGCCATGGTAGAATATAAGGATCCTTTCTTAGTGTTGTCACCCTCTTTACCAGTCAGGCAGAATATGTGCCATTTGGTTGTCAGATGTAAAGGGGAGGTTTGTTTCTTCTTTTTTAAATGCCTACTAAACTGCATTCACATATCTGTATCCAACGTGCATTGGACAACACACGGATGCCAATCTCCCATGAACATTGCAGATCGCATGTCCTATTCTCATCCCTGAAAACACATGTGAATGGAACATGCAATGATTTTTGGTCCATGTGAAAAAAAAAGCTTGAAGATAGCCCTTAATCAGTTATAACGGCACCGTGTGCCATCCACGGAATATACAGATAGTATATTGTATGGCTCAAATATACGGCCGTCCAAAAGGGGCACTAAAGAAAAGAGATTCACACATCAGTTATTTCATACGTACGCACGGATCGCGTGAAAACACAGCATGAACCATTCTGACCCAATTCTCTCATTCAAGTTTAGGAGGATGCAAAAAAAAAAAAATCACATGCCAGCGCACACAGACCGTCTTTGTGCTGTCCGTATTCCAGGGATTCATTGCTAAGAGATGAAGAAAAATTAATCCAGGCTGTTTCAAGTTTTTTTTTTTTTAAGGAAATGTGAAACTAGACTACAAGCGCAAGCAAAAAGGAGACACATGGACTGCGTGGGGATGGCATAAGGAAATGGAAAAAAAAAAAAAACACGGATGAGTTTTTATACGCACATGTGAATTTGGCCTAAAACAAGACATGTGTCAGTTCCAGGATCGTATATTTACTGGATCTGGATCACAGAGGTCTCTTCTCATTTTAGTTCTAGATATGTGCGTGTACTGCAGATACCGGCGTAAGTAGTATACATGAACTCTGCACATGCTCAACTTTCAACGCCATGTTCACGTGGCGTGCACTTATACAGAAAACCTGCAGCATTTGCAGTAGCATCAAAATGAATGAGGTTTTTTAAAATCTCGTCCACACGCTGCGTAAAAAAAATCGGCACATAACGCCTGCGAAAATAGGCAAGCAGTGTTCGTTATAGCACTGGGTATACTGCAGATTTCAGCCAGTAGAGGCCGAAATCCGCGCCAAATCAGCAACAGAAACGGAGGTTTTGTTGCAGAATTTTCACAGCAGATATTCTGCATGGAAAATAAGGAGATAATCCGCAGGAAAATCAGCAACAAATCCACCGCAAATCCCCTCTGTGTGAACGAAGCCTCAGCGTACCTTCACATGGGACGGAATATTATGCCGGATGCTGTAGGATATTCTTTAGTCAAAAGCCACATTAAAATCTACATGTCTAACTTGGGGATTTCGACGCAGAATTGCTGACAGAGTTCTACAATTTTCAATTTTGCATCAAAATCCACAAGTTAGTTGTGCAGATTTTGGCGTAGATATTTCCACACAGCTAAATACTTCCTCCCTGTGCCCTTATGAGGGGTTCTACAAACTGGCACTTATGACTGTAAAGTGCTGGGTGGCCTTTTCATACTACCCACGACGGATCAGCTAACCGGAGCAGCAGAGCAAAAAAGAAATTCCTTTTTCAAGCCTTAGAACTCCAACACTGCAAGGCAACAGTGTTAATCCCTGAGCCACCATGCTTGTTCTTTCATTACCAAATAAACAGAAGGAGGAAGAACAAACACAAAGAGAACATAAAAAGCCAATATAGACATCACCCTCCTCACACTTGAACCTACAATTCCAGCACTGCAAGACAACAGTGCTAATCCCTGAGCCGCCATGCTTGAGAAGAAAGAAAAGAATAGACACAATCTCCATGCAGATGTTGTCCACGGTCAGACATGAACAGAGAACCCTAGTATTACAAGGTGCGGTGGCTCAGTTATTAGCATTGCTGCCTTGCAGTGCAGGAGTTCTAGGTTCAAATCTAACCAAGGGTGATGGCTGAATGGAGTTTGCACAGGTGTTTGCACAGTTGATGTTGAGATCTGAACCCCAGCATTGCAAGGCAGCAGTACTAATTGACTGAGCAACACTCGTTGAAGAGCCCTCACATCCAAACTGCTGAAAAACAGATGCAAGCGGAAAGCTTTATAAATGCTTCCCATTTCACTTCAACTTTCTGATTTCCATCAAAAAACTGCTAGTGTGAACGTAGCCTAAGGGCTTAATCACATCAACGCATTTGGCGCTGTGTATTACGTGTGCAAAATTTTCGCGTAAAATACACAGTGAACAGAAACCGTTGGTTTCAATGGGTTCATTTACATGAGCGTATTTAACGTGAGCATTTCATTTACGCAAAAAAAAAAAAAAAAATACACATCAGGTTTTACTTTTGTGCGTATTGCGCATGAAAATAGCTCCTATTAAGGCTAACTTCACACAGGCGAGCGCAAAATGGGGCAGCGAATTCCCCATGGATGTGAGGCCTTGCATCACTTCGGGGGTATGGCGATCCTCTGCCGAGGCAGTCAGCGGCGGTGGAGGATCGCAGAGTTTCTCCCATTGGTTTCAATAGGAGACCTCACATTGCATGCACCTAGCACGTGGTGTGCTGCTGCCGCCGCCGCCATTCAAAGCAATGGGCACTGTGATGTCAGAACACGCAGAAAGATAGAACATACGACTTGTTTTCCTGTATGTGAAGGCAGCTTTAAACTCATTAAATGTAATTGCCCATTGAAATCAATGGGAACATGCATTTTTTTTCTTTTTGTGTGCGCAAATCTGCAGGGCATGAATACGCAAAAAAATACAGTAAAATGCACACAGACGCACAAAAAAAAAAAATCCATTGTGCAAAAACGTAGCGCAAATGTGTGCGTAAATGCGCTGACGCCTGTGTGAAGCCGGCCTAATTCAGGGGTCTCCTTTCAGGAAATGTATAAGAATAGAATAGCATTTATTTTCATTCTTCTTTCCTTTTTATTCAGATTTAGTCAATTGTGTGAAAACGCGCTTTGCAGTGTAAGGGTTAAACCCGAGCACACTTCTGTCAATACTGGCATCCATACTACACAGGGATTAGCAGGAGTCCTGCCCACAAATGCAGAATGATGCATCATGAAAGGGTTCTGGGAGCGCAATCCCAGCGTAAACGAGGAACTAAAGTATCTTAATTCACCAGCAAAGATCAAGGGGCCAAAATGATGGGATTGCCATGAAGTGATGCGTGCGCCCGGCGACAGACGGAGCTCATCTGGAAAATAGGATTGGGCAGGTGCTGGACTGAAGCCGGGGATTACATGGAGTGGACCGACTCTTTACTGTGCGGCAAATACTACACCGCAGACATCACTTCAAGTGTAACTCCGCCCAGAATAGTTACTAGAAAGCAGGAGCGTTGGATGCGCGCCATTGTTTTAGGATGCATTTACACAGGCCACTTTCCCACACGATATCTGTGCGTCATGAGCTGCACAGAAAAAGAAGCCATTGTATTTAAAGGGCGCATTTACAGGTCCGATTTTTTTTCTCGCAGAAGAGGCAGTGAGAGAAAAATTGCAGCATGTCCTGTTTAGGCAATACAGCCCAAATGAAAGTTTTTAAGTTTTTTTTTTTTTTTGTGACCACATGTACATCCGAGTGCCATGCATTAATTTTTATTCCCATAGGGAATAATGGGCATTTTTCACATGCGAGAAAATCGCAAGCGTTGTGTTCTAGTAAAACGCACCGCACTTACATAAAAATCGCATTTTTGCAAGAGTAATAATGGCCTGATCTTCTAGGACCGATATCGCACTCGCATGAAACTCGCCCATGTGGATGCGCCCTTAAATGCCGGACGCCCTCATTCAGGAGATGTTCACATGGCAGAATCTGACGTGGGATTTCCATGTGCATTCCATCTTTAAAAACGGCGGCAGAAATCCACAGCCGGTTTCCGTGACGGCTATTCAAAATCTATCACCACGGATCTGCATGCATAATTAGAATCTGCGTCTAGAAGTTACGCATCACTTCTCACGGACAAAATCTGCGCAGTGTGCGCTACGGCAGGGATTCCCGCTGGACACAGATTTGATGCAAAAACAGCCGACATTCCACATGGATTCTGCTTTAGATCCGCAGCAAAACCCACGGTGTAAACACGGGCGTATTTGCACCGCATACCATGTGCGCAATTTTCGTGAGCATAACACTCACAATATGTAGCATATCCTATCTTGGTACGTATTACGCACCGTAGTAGAATGTTAAAATCAATAGGTGCGCGTAAATACACGCAAAATATGCAGGAAGCTGGCAAATTCACTGCGTATTTACACAGAAAATCAATGCAACGCTGCGCTTTTTTTTTTCTCGCATGCAGACTCCACAGGTGAATCAGTCATGTTAAAACGCAGCAGCCGAAATGTGCTCACGCCTGTGTGTACGAGCCCCAAGCCTTTTTGGTAACACACTTCTGGTAAAACCCTATGTAAAACCCATCAGTCAAACTTTTTAACTATTTTTTTTCCTTCAAGCAGCGTTTTTTTTTTTTGGTGGCTCGTTATTTATTTTACTTTTTTTTTTAATTCACAAAGGACTTCATTATCAAAAACGGTCTTTGTTACCCATAGCAACCAATCAGGGCTCAGCTTTCATTTATGAAACTGCTCTGGTAAAATGCAAGCTGAGCCCTGATTGGTCGCTATGGGTAACAAAGATATGAAGCCAAAAATGTTTAAATGCCACCAAAAATAAGCTAACACACAGACTGTAGTGCGGTTCCGTATTTCCCTATCCACTAACAGCGCACATCTGGCTGCCGTGGTTTTCACCGGATACACACACCTGCAAATACGCCACTGAAAATGCTGCATTTTTCAGAAAAAAAAATTGTTGAGCGTGAAACCTCCTTTGGGGCCCGTTCACGCGGGCGTATTCACGCAGCGAACAGAACCCATTGATTTCAATTGGCTCGTTTACAGCTACATATTTTTTACTCGTATTTTGGTCACGTGAAAAAATCCGCAGCATCTGTGGTGCGTCTCATACTTTGGCGCATATCATGCAACGAAAAAGAGCACAGAAGGGAATGGGTGCGCGGAAATACGCAGGAAACCTACGTATCTGCTGCCGACTCACACAAGGAATTAATAGGATATGGGTTTGGGGAGTTTTCTGACGCGTAAAACCACTGCACATTTAAGCATGTAAAAAAGTGCAGATAGGCAGAAATACGCACGGAATCCGTGTATTTCGGTCCGTGAACAAGCCCTAGGCAGATTTTTTGTCACTAGGACCGAGATTGGCGATACTGACAGATCTCGCTCGTTAGTGACACATGGAGCTCAATGTGGTTATTCGCATGAGCAATTTTTCTTTCGCAGTAATCCTGTGCGATTACGTCCCATTCTCGGGCGATTGTTTGTAAGGAATCGGTCATTTCCTAGGTGGGCACTAAAAATATACAAAATAATAAAATAAATAAATTCCACTCTCCTCCCATTAAACTCTATTGGAGGTACTTGTGATTTTTTCACGCATGTAGACGTACACGGGTGAGATGGGATGCATTTTAAAGCTAAAACACATTGTGTTCGCATCCAGAATCGCATTTTTACAAGTGCGATATCGGTGTGAGCATCACCTGACCGGCGTCCACAGCACTTAGTAGCCGTTGCGAGCTACTAATTGTGAGTGGGAAGCGGAAATCAGCATCGGCCCGGCATCTAATTTTGTTTCAAACTCCGCACAATGGATTTTGACTCTGTTTTTTATAAGGAAATACTGCACATGTTGCTGCAGCATTTTCGGTAGGTGCGAACGTACTCTAAACGAAAAATGGTCTGTTGCTCATATCAACCAATCACAGCACAGCTTACATTTTACCTCAGCTGTATAAGAAGCAACAACCAATCACAGCGCAGCTTTCATTTTACCTCAGAAGTATAAGCAACAACCAATCACAGCGCAGCTTTCATTTTACCTCAGAAGTGTAAAAAGAAACCATCAATCACAGCGCAGCTTTTATTTTACCTCAGCAGTATAAGAAGCAACAACCGATCACAGCGCAGCTTTCATATTACCTCAGCAGTATAAAAAGCAACAGCCAATCACAGTGCAGCTTTCATTTTACCTCAGCTGTATGGGAAGCAACCATTAATCACAGCATAGTTTTAATTTTACCTCAGCAGTATAAGAAGCAACAACCAATCACAGCGTAGCTTTAATTTTTACCTCAGCAGTATAAGAAGCAACAACCAATCATAGTGCAGCTTTCATTTTACCTCAGCTGTATGGGAAGCAACAACCAATCACAGCGCAGCTTTCATTTTACCTTAGCAGTATGAGGAATGAAAGCTGCACTGTGATTGGTTGCTAAGGGCCACAAAGACAGATTTTGTCTCAATTTCATAAATCTCCATCAATATCTGAACAGTGGGGGACCTAAATGCTGTGACCCTCGACAGCGGCGCTAGAAAGCAGCACCGTATGCCCCTACAGCTGTCCCCAAAGGCCATATAATCGGTCGACGACTACTGTATAACTATATGGCCTCCAAACGAGGCCAGACAAAACGGTCAAGAGCCAAAAGAGTGCCGCCACATTAATTGGACATCCACTGTATATCCTTCCAATATGTCAACGTCTAAAGTAACCCTTTCAATGCTGCACCGCTCGCAAACTCCGTAGAATAATGCAGTAAGCAGCCATAATAGCTGCAGCAATACAGTCCTATGACTAGCTGTACTGTGTGACAAACTCAGCTCTGCTACATCTGAACACATAGCATCATTATTTTTTTAACCCTACCTGGAATGGGGATGATGGGCATGTTGTCATTGGGGACGACTCTTGGCGAGCTGCTGTCATCCACGTAGAAGTGCGCGGTCTGAAAACACTTCCTGTAGAAGAGAAGACATAAATATTAACCATCGCAAAATCGCAAAGTCGCACGCACCAACTCTGGTTTGATGGAACGTTTCATAACATTATGCTGGCGCCCTCGCCGCGGCCACCACGGACTTCTCAAACACATGACTCAACACCAAAAACTTTTGCCCAGTGCGGAAAAAAATAAAAATCACTGATAAAGCGCAATTATTTCATGTGTTTTTATTCGGATTCTGGTGACGTTTTTTCGGTATCGCCATACGCACACACGTCCGTTATTTGCCCTGGGGTGGGCATCAGATGCCCCTCACACAGCTGTTAGAGAACACACAGACCCGGCATTACAACAAGAGAAGTGGTCTGCTCGGGCCTTTTGTGATGGGCTCTGCAAAAAAAGGCCCCAAATGACAAATACACAGCGACACCAAGAAGGGGCTGACAACAAGACGGCGACAAACACACAGCAGCGGGTTACCTGTACTTAAAGCAGAGCAGAGAACACAGGCTGTTCATCATAGACCAGGCACTGAGCAGCCAGGCATTGAGAGCTCCAAGCAGCTTTTGCATGGTGAAGTTGAATGAGGCTTGACTGAGCAGCGTCACCGTTCACTGCTGAGCAGCCAGGGGCCGGAGCTGAATATATAATGAGCCAGCGCTGTGTGAGCCATTGTTGGGGGGGTCTTTTCTTGCCTGACTGCAGCCCATAACAATGGACCTTTTCCTATGCAGAGATCCTCCTTCTCCTGCACTTTAATGAACTGTGTGCAAACCTCTGCCTCATCCACCCTACAGTACCGAATATACAAGACCTTCCCAAAAGATGGACCTCATGTCCAAGCGCTACATTTCACCATGACACAAAAAGTTGCAAACTGTTTAACGAGTTATTAGGCTGCTTTCACATCTACGGTGGGGATTCCCTACTCCGTTCTGGCTGACGAGGTCCATCTTACGACAGAGCCGCCGAACAGCACCGAACGGACACAATTCCGTTTCCGCTCAGCTGCACGACATTTAACCAGAAGAAAAGGTGCTGCCTGCAGCGTTATTTCCTCCAGATCTGCGATGGAGCCTCCGACAAGACATCCCAGCGCATGTGATGGCAGCCTTACTCGTAGTTTTATCAATGCGCCACGTCCCTCCGCCTGCTGTACAGACAATATCGAGACGACTGTTGAATTTGTCTCGAAGGCCTCTCAAAGGGTCTTCATCCACTGAGGTCACCGCTGTCGCCACTCTTTTTCAGAGCTGCAGAGTGCAGGGTCTGGGAGTCTTGTGGGCCAAGAGTGTAGTATCAAGTCTCGGGATTCCGTGTGACCTATCCAACTGTGAGGAAGTGTGTCATTTAGGAAAATGTCGAAATTGCCAGGGCCGATGTGGCGGCGCTCCGTCCGCTGAAAGATGAAATTATCGGAATTTTCATTAAAGGGGTTGTATCAAGATTGTAAGTTATCCACAGGATAGGTGATAACTTGCTGATAAGGGGGGGCTCCCTGATGAGACCCCTGCCGATCTTCAGAACGGGACTCCAGTGCCCTCCACCGACTGCCACTGTGGGGTCACTCCCCCCGCCTTTCTCTTGGTAGTGACATCACTGTAAATGGAGCACTGGTGGAGCATACACAATCAGAGCTCCATTCATTTCAATGGGGCTGACTGACATAACCAAGCGGGTGCCACAGGGGTATCTCGGCAGTTGCATTGACAGTGAATGGAGCGCTAGTGCACTTGCCCCACCAGCTCTCTATTCAGTCTTCTGCTCACTGCATGGGGACAGGGGAAGGGATGCACAGTAACTCCGCAGCAAGGGGGGCGAAGTACACAGGATCCCTGTTCTTAAGTTCAGCGGGAGTCAAAGCAGCAAGAACCCTACTAACCAGCAAGTTATTCCCTATTCTGTGTATAGGGGTAACTTGCAGTTTTGGTCCAACTCCTTTAAGTTCTGCATTTGCCTTGTAACTAGGTTCTCCTTAAAAAATGTAAGGCATAAGCTTAAAACACGTTCACTTTCCAAGAATTACGTTCATGCTCTACAGTTTGGTCTGGATTCTCTAATCCCCAAATGCGATACTGGGAAGATTAACGCTTAGATGAAACGTTGCTTCAATCACTAAAAATCAAATACAGCAAAAAAGCCATCATCCTCCATGTTCTGTAATGTCACATCACTAAATCCAAATAAGGGGGATGGAACACCACCTTTGCAGCGCCACCTATTAGAAGGCAGCATTCCTTCAAGTTAATGTTAGACTCTTTATACAAGCCTTGTAAAAATGCTTAGGAATTGAAAGCCAAGCCAGAATCCATACACAGCTGTTTCAGGTTTTTGCCCCTCATCAGTGTACAGTAGGTTTCTGGCTTGGCTACCGAGAGGCCTGTGACGTGGGTCAGGAACGCCAGCTTTCCTTACTCATTCACCTAGGTGCTATCACCAAATCCTACACGCTTTCCTTTGTCACCAATACAAAGAGATGATACTAGTTGCAGCAAGCATGGCCTCCTGATAAAATCTTGTGCTCCTCCCCTTACATAAACTGACAGTTTCTGCAAATGGTCAGTACCAATGACAAATGCTCTTTGGAGCTGGTGGACCAGTGACAAAATGCTGATGAAAAGCACACTATCTCAATTACGGATTTAATCTTGCGGAATTGCAAAACTCCTTGGCTTGCTGGGTTGCCATACTGCAAATAACTGAGGCTACAGGCTGCTTGTGCGTTGGGAGAGGCGTAATAAGAGTTTCATTCATGGGCGGTCCGTGCTTGCAGAGCTATAGCCATTTCAAATTGGGTCCATCTTTCTGAAACACCCTGTATATATTATATTTCAAGTTATAAAGTTATTCCCTATCCACAGGATATCGGATAACGAAGCTCAGTCGAGGTCTGACCACTGGGATCCCCACTGATCTCAAGAGTAGGATTCAGTCTATCCCCAAGTGATTGGTGCAGAGGTCACACAGATGTGATGTGCCACCACACCATTCATGTCAATCATAGTGCCGGTGGTTACTGAGTTCAAGTGCTTCGGCAATCTCCGGAGCAGAGGTGAGCCTGTCTGATCTCTGCTCCATTCACTTGAGGATCAACCGAACCCCGTTCTTGGGATCAATGGAGGTGCCAGCGATTGGACCCCCATCGATCATAAAGTTATATTCTAGGGGATAACTTTATAACTTGGCACAACCCATTTAAAACTTCTGACTTCTCTCTATGATGTGACAGAAGTTTTAAAGTTTAGTTACCATTTAACTACAATGTAGTACAAGGCTGTCAATCAAGTTATCACAATGCACCAGTCATGTTAGCGACTGCTACATACGGTAGGTGCCCATCTACGTATTGTAGCCAACTACCTACCAACTACCTCTTTATCTACAAACACATACCTTGGAGTGGTGGACTTTTTGATATCTGTTCTAAATTTTTCAATTTTATACCCAACTACACAGATTTAGCAGTTGAATGCGAAATTTCACCACTCTTACACATAAATTGTGGTTTACTTGTAATCTTGCAGACAAGCACATAAAACATTGTGATATCATCATAGGCATAACCTTGAGGCTGCAATGTAAAAATGTGTAACAGGAGGCCCTGAATGTAATATATATATATATATAGTACTGGTCCGCTTGTATGGAAAAGAAACGTTAAGGCCTCATGTCCACGGGGAAAACCAGGCCTGCACGGATTTCTGCAGCGGGCGCACTATAAGGGCTTCTATCCACTAGCGTTATTCTTAACGCTGCGATATCGCTGCATTTTTTTCAATGGGACTTTCTAATGTTAAAATTGCATCGCACAAAAATCGCAAGTTTGTGCTTTTGCGGTTTTTGTGCAATGCAATTTTAACATTAGAAAGTCCCATTGAAAAAAATGCAGCGATATCGCAGCGCTACAAAAAAAACCCCCAAAAAAATGCTAGTGGGTAAAAGCCCTAATTGTCTTTTTTTCATGCTTGAAATCAATTGAGATAGAGCTCCCGCATGAGTGATCTGCATTAAAATGGAGCATGCCGCATTTTTTCCCCCCACGCATGAAATCTGCAAATCACTTAAAATACTATCCGTGGCTATTTAATTAACCACGGATGTCAATTCATTCCTATTGGATGCAGATTTGCATTTTTAATCCCATGCGGATTTCCTAAATATAATTTCCCCGTGGACATGAGCCCTAAGGCTCCTGGGCCCTTGTACAACTGCACCCCCTGCACTTCAGAATGGCCTGTCCCATGTGACAACCTCAGCTCTGCTGCATCTCTACATACATGTACGGAAAGTAGATTGTGCTCTCTGGCAGACTTGCCCGTCCTAACTACGATTGTTTATCCCCGAAACGGCCATCAATAATTGGGCTGTGTGAGAGGCCCTAAACATCCATAATGGGCCTAGATAAATCCAGTTTATATTTACACTCGTAAATAAAACAATCCCCCTAAAAGGAGTTGTCGGAAAAAGTGAAACTTTCTCACACTTTTTCTGTGTGACTGTAACGTTGATATAAGTGATTATGATGTCAGTGCAAAAAACAGAATTTATTGCTGAAAACTGAACACTTGAAAGAGGATCTTGTACCATGTTGTACCGCCTCTAGCTTGGATACAAAATGTGATACAGGCAGGCATAGAGGCTCTAGTACCCTGTTGTACCACCTCTAGCTTGGATACAAGATGTGATACCAGCGGGCATGGAGGCTCTAGTACCCTGTTGGGCCACCTCTAGCTTGTATACAAGATGTGATACAGGGAGTATGGAGGTTATAGTACCTTGTTGTACCGCTTCTAGCTTGGATGCAAGATGTGATACAGGCAGGCATGGAGGCTTTAGTACCCTGTTGGGCCAACTTTAGTTGAATGCAAGATGTGATACGGGGGTATGAAGGCTCTAGTACAGTGTAGTACAGCCTTTAGCTTCGATGCAGGATGTGACATGAGCAGGCATGGAGGCTCTAGTACCCTGTTGGGCCGCCCATAGCATGGATACAAGATGTGATACAAGCAGGTATGGAGGCTCTAATACCTTGTTGTACTGCCTCTAGCTTCGATACAAACCGTTATTTGGGTGGCCATGGAGGCTCTAGTACCCTGTTGTAGCGTCTCTAACTTGGATGCAAGATGTGATATTGGTGCACATTGAGGCTCTAGTAGCCTGTTGAGCCGCCACTAGCTTGGATACAAGATGTGATATATGTGGGCATGGAGGCTCTAGTACCCTGTTGGTCTGCCTCTAGTTGGATGTAACATGTGATACGGGGATATGGAGGCTCTAGTTCCCTGTTGCGCCACCTCTAGCTTGGATGCAAGATGTGATACAGATGGGCATGGAGGTATACAAGTCTCTTATAGTATCCCGAGTCATATCGGTCCACATTTGCTTTAACTGAGCTTCTAGATCGTGCAAACTTATAGGCTGTAAAAGTTGGTGTCCCAGATGGTCCTATGTATGTTGTATTGGCGATAAGTTGACTGGGCAGGCCACGGAAGCGTGACAATGTTGTGGAGGTATTCCTGTGACGTGTGTGCGGCTGAGCAATATCCTGCTGGAAAATGCCTCTTGGAAGCCACCATGAGAGGAACACAAGTGGCTGCAGGATGTCCTGAACATATCGCTGAGCTGTCATTGTCTCTCACACTACTACTAGTGGTGACCAACTGGAGTATGCGATGCCCCCCCCCCCCCCCCCCCCGAGACCATCCCACTAGCAGCGGCGGCAGTGTTCCGTTCCACAGCAAAGGCAGGATTGAGGCGCTCACCCGTAGATCTACAGAAACGGACATGGCTTTTATCAGTGCCCAAAATTAAACCTTGATTTATTGATAAAGGCAACCTGGTTCCACTCTGTAGCAGTCCAGTTTCATCGTTGTCAACACCACAGCAAACTGAGAAGGCGAAGGGTGGGTGTCACAGGCAATACACGTAACTGGCGCCGTGAGATCAAATATCCCTCAGCCTGTAATCATGGTGCCATCTCTCTCTGGATAGCGGAAAACGAAACAGTTGGAACTGCTTGTGCTTGTTGGGCAGTCAGACAATCCTCTCTACTGGTGATCTCTCGAGGGGCATCCTGAGCCCGCTCTCATTGTGTGGGCTCTCACACATCCATGGATCCCAACACCTCCCAACAGTCTGGTCAGGATGACCATCCAGCTTCTTGTAAACCAATAATGCCCCCACTAAAATTCTGTTAACTAGCAAAATCTCTTCTCTGCCTCGTAGAGGTGTCTAGTAGTCAACAAGCTCTACACAAGGGGAAAAAGAAGTCACCACACACAAGGAGCCTCTGAGAGCCTTTTATAGGTCATAGTTGGAACCACTTTGAGGACCTCAGGTGGCAGAAATGTTCATCTAATCACACCGAAACTCTAGTCATTTGCATATCCTTCTGAGATGTAACTACATGCTGAGTTTTACAGCAAAGCGATGACTTCTAGGTGCTTGATTTTTTATTTTTATTTTTGACGAAGTATATCCCAGTGGCAATGGATACATTAGCAAAATATCCATGAATAGAAAGCCGTACTTCAGTCATGCTTCACAAAATGTGGTCACTGACGTCTTTTGCCACCTTACACTGTATTTGTACCTAAAGAAGTGACTTGAATGTATTCCTAGTTCGAATGTTAGAATACATGTGTAAATAAACAAAATCAATGGAAATGCCCGTTTTCATTGGTGAAGTCCATACTTGACAACATCAGACTTGCTTTACATCTTGTTTCTGGTTCATTTTCCCTATGAACCCATAAACAAGTCAAGCTTGACTCGCTGCTTTGGAGGCGCACTGCTGTCAAATGAAACCAATGAATGTAAGACTTGTACTGGAGGCAAAATGAGCCGCCACACTACCGTCCAAAAGATTGGATTTTCCTGGCTGAATCCTAAGCTTTTCCATTTTGAGATGAATGGTACCTAAGGTGTCTGTGCCCATGCCGCCCATTTCTTATGTCACTTGAGTCATTAAAATGTATCTGTCACATGCACAGATCCCTTTAAAATAGGGTCTCTGTAAGAGGCGTCATTATGGCTGCATTAGTACTTTTTATACAACCCTCATATACAGCAACGCTCCGGAAGCAGGGATGATTGATCAGGGGACAGAGGGAGCCCTTTCCCTTCATCAAGCGGTATCTAAATAGTTTAACTGCTAAAATCGGAGTTATGTCCAATCCTGGCTGCCATGGCCAAGTGTCAGCTTTTTTTTGTAACCGGCACTGGCCACATATGAAGCAGATTTGACTCCTGGTCAAGCTCCATACAATGGCACCCAACATCCACTGTACATATATGGCAGATGTTGGGTAGCGGCTGATCACCAGCATGTCAATGCCGTCAGTATTTTGAACCGATTTTGATGGCAGATTTTGATTATTGCAACGTGTTGGGAGTGATCGCACCAAAACTTGCTTGCATCCACGTTGGAAAAACATCTTGAGCATGTGGAATTTCTTATTTCTGGTTGCTGTCAGTGAATGACAACCTACCAGACAACTTGCAACATGTTGCTAGGCTCTCTCCTGATGGCCTGCCCATACTGGCATTGTCACGTTTGTTTCACGAAATGTGAAAAATGTGCATTAAAAAAAAAACATGTACTTTTTGAAATTGTATGCGCAATATACATTTTAACACGATTGATCCGTTTTTACTGTCCTCTTTATTCAAGGTCAATAAGTATTAAAATTCAATACATGCAATGCTGAGAATTTGGGGTCTTTTGTGATAGAATGGGTGTTGACAACTAAGAATGAGTGATTAGAACTAAAAAAAACAACCCCCCCACCCAAAAAAAAAAAACTGTATGCAAATTCAAATCCACACGTTTACATACATTTTCCATTGACTTTTTTTTTTGTGGGACAGAAAAGCTACACTTTTCAATTCCACAAAAAGAAGAAAAAAGGTACAAAAGTAGTCAAATGTATTAACTGTTTGACTACGTTTAAGCCATTGTAGCCTATTGGTCCGTGAAACGTTACTACTTCGTCTGTTTATTGGAGTATAAACGTATGCATTCGCGGAGGACCATATGACAGGGCCGTAAAAGAGGGAGCAAGAGAAAGTATGCTTTGATACACTTATAAGGGATTAGAAAGTCATGGCACTACTCCTGCCCAGCTGAACTGCAATACCAGATACAACCACATTGACAGGTTTGGAGCTGTTTCCTAAAGCTTCCCATACAATCCCTTTAACAAGCTCTGTGTCAGACACATATTTTCCTTCACTGATAATAGTGAGGAATTCAAGCACAATAGTATAATTGGAGGTTTTATAACCTGACAATGTTTTTTCTATAAAGCAACTTCTTTAATCAAACATTTTCATATACTCTATTAAAGAATTTTGAATTAAAAGGGCTTCACAGGAATAAACTATTCATGGCCTATTCTCAAGGTAGCTCAAGTTGATAGGCGATGGTCTGATGCTTGAGATCACTGCCAAACAGCTGATTGAAGAGGCCGCTGTGCTCAGATGAATGCTGTGACCTCTTCTTAGACTTGTGACATCACGTTCATTGGTCACATGGTCAGGAGTGAATGGGATTAAGCTGCAAAACCAGGCACAGCCACTATACAATGTATGGCACTGTGCCTGGTATGGACTGAAGGCTATAATAAACTCCTATGAAACCTGGTGCTGGATTTAGATATACAAAAATTGGTCTAACAGACCTACTGGCTCTCCGAAGTCTCTTGCCACTAAAATGTAACTTATTTCATTTGCTATTAAAATATTCACTCTTCTTAAAATTCCAGCTCTAGCCCACTATAAATGTCATAATTGATTTAACCAATCATCTCATATTTACAAGGGCTTTAACTGCAGATAAATCCATATATGGACACAATGCTTTTGCTGAAATTAAAATAACCTCAAAAATCCTCAACTAGTTTTACAGTGTATATGGGTTCATCAGGGGGTAGCGCTTGTCATTTTGTGCCTCCCATAACTGGCTCACATATATAGCATGCTAATGTGCGTCACATCAATTGAGCCAATCACCATTCCAATGTGGTGCCTGGCACTTCCGAAGAACTCCCCATGGCTCAGGGTAGAAAATGTTCGCAGCGCATGTGCACAGATGGGAGTCATGTTGCCAAGTAACCCATCGGCGAGATTAGAAAGGAGGCTCTTGTATCATGGCAAAGACGATGATTCATATGAGGCAATTACGCTCTAATAATGCAGTCCATGGATTCAACATGGTATCCCCATGGTTACAACACTTGACTTACGTTATTTAATTGATCAAATAAAGAATTAAAAAATTGCTAGTCTGTCATGCTTCTGGGGTAGAGAACCTCTTGGTATCCATTGGCTCATATTGAACAGTTTTATAGTAATCCATACTGACCATGGCAAGTATAGAATTTAATTAGACAGATCAGAGTGATCTCTTCCTATCCTAATTCCAATGGAACATCGCAGGAAATATATACTCCCTTATCATATTCATAATTAAACACTATATAAAATCAATTTTTTTGGGGGGTCATCATATTGTATTTGTGATTCAAACAAAGTTGTTCTTCTCAAATGCCTCATTCCTGACCCCAACAGATCTAATGGAGGATACAATGTAGACAGGAAACAAAGAAGTAGTAACAAGAATAAAAATATCCCAACAAGGATGCAGAATGATTTACAAAAAGACTGAGAAGAAATATCCTTCATTCAATCCTTTTTGGTTTAAGCAGTCCAATTTAAATATCCATTTGACTTCCATTTAAGTAAGGGCTTATTCACATGGGCGAGAATCTCACACGAATACGAACCCCATTCTTTTGAATGGACTGATTCACCTGAGCTATTTTTTCCCTCGCAGCGATGCTACGAGGATTAAATTCACAGCACATTTTATCTTTTGGTCTTCCCTCCGAACACCTTGCACATTGTTTTCAATGAGACCTTGAAAGACGTGATGTGCATGTGAGTGCGATGTGATGTTTCCCATTGAATGCAATGGGAAACACTTGCGATCCTCTGATGCATATGTAACTGCACCTGAGGATCGCAATTTCACAGAAGTAGTGTGAGGCGTTATCCGTATGAAAAGCGCACATTGGAGTTTCTCAGCCCGATATCGCATGTGAATATAGCCCAAGAGTGTATATTGTAATAGCAAATGAAATAAGTTATGTTTTATTGGTGAGGGATTTAGGAGAGCCAGTACCTCTGATGGACCAATTTTTGTGGTATGGACTAAAGTGACAGAAACGCTCACCTGTGCACCAGTGTCACTTCAATCAGCTGATCGATGAGGATCCCAAGCAGCGGATCAACTACTGAGGACTTATTTTGAAGGTAGGTCATCAATAGTTTACTTCCAGAAAACCCCTTTAATAAAGAGCAATCTCTCAATCAGGACTATCATTTTATAGCCAAAGTTGAAAGGGGCTACAGTTCGGATATCTGCAGGACGTGGTTGTAAGTTACATGGAAACCCCATTGATTTCACTGTGTAATACTTCATTTGTCCTGTGGGTGCACTGTTGGAAAATTGAACACTTGCTGTCAGGTTCTCTAGAGATTACAGCTGAGGACACGGACCAATTTAGGCTCCTTTTAGATTAGCCAATTCTCATCTGCACGGGAGGGTGACATTATTACTAGCTCGTTCGCTCTTGTGCAGCCTGTGTAGGCATGCAGACTCATCAACCAGATTCGTTCAGTCATTGGCTCGTGTTTAGACTGACCGTTTGAACAATTTTTTTAAATCAACAATTGTTCCAACTAAAAGCACCTTTACTTTCTAACAAAAAGGAATTCTCAAAAATGGAGAACTCCTTCAAGAGTTACGGTACTTGCATAAAATCCAGAAAGGTCTTGACTTA
This sequence comes from Eleutherodactylus coqui, assembly GCF_035609145.1. Classification (NCBI taxonomy): domain Eukaryota; kingdom Metazoa; phylum Chordata; class Amphibia; order Anura; family Eleutherodactylidae; genus Eleutherodactylus; species Eleutherodactylus coqui. The sequence goes on along the minus strand of NC_089839.1, from coordinate 183,894,240 downwards.
TGACCATGGCTGGATGCAATGAAAATGCTCTTCCCCTTCATGGATCCTAAAGCAGAAGACACTTCTGAATGCCATCACTTGTACTCACACAGTCTTTGCTCGCTTTTCCTTAAATCATAGTCGGGATTACTCACAGGAGTCGCCTTGCTCTGTAAAATCGTCTGAGCATATGAACACTATGAGGCACCCGCTCCCTTTAATAAATCTACCTGAATAGGTTTACAGTCACATCCCGCCTCCTCTCTATTTCCCTTAATGCCGCCTCAACAGAAAATTCCTGCTGTAAATTCACAAAGTAAAATGTCTTCAGTGCAGGGAAAAAAAAAAAAGCTTTGCTGAGAAATCTAGTGAGATACTGTCAGCTAAACAAATATTTCCACTAAATAGCAACAATAATTCACAAGAAAGCAAATGTTTCAATGTTGTGTGAAGGTCACAGCTGAAGAAAAGCGCAGTAACAATGTCTTCTGCGGTGTAACGGTGCCAAGGCAGAAGAAAAGTGACAGAAGCATCCTGAAGTTATGTGCTCACTGATCACAGTCAGCCAAAAAAGGGGATTAAGGCTACGTTCACACTAGCGCTTTTCCAACTGATCCAGTTTTACGAAAAGAGGAAATCAGCAAAACGGAAGTGAAACCAGAAACATGCCTTCCATTTTTTTGGTGGATATATAACACAGGTCCGTCAAAACATTTGACAGAATGCTTTTGGTGTTGGTTCTTCAGTAATTGTGGTTTGGTGGTTAGCACTGTTGTCTTGTAATGTGGGGTCCTAGGTTAAAATCTCACCAAGGACAGCATCAGCATGGGATTTAAAAAACTCCATACAGATGTTGCCCTTGGTGAGAATTGAACCTAAAACTCCAGCACTGCAAGACAATAGTGTTAATGATTGAGCCACCATTCCACACCTTTTTCCTTCTGCTCTGTCTTCCTTTTGGGGAAAGCAGAGAAGGCCGACGAGGAGACGGAGAGGGAGGCCGACGAGGAGAGGGAGGCCAACGAGTAGAAGGAGAGGGAGAAGGAGGCTGACAAGGAGGAGAGGTAAAAGGAGTCTGACGAGGAGAAGGAGAGGGAAAAGGAGGCTGACAAGGAAAAGGAGAGGGGGAAGAAGGCTGATGAAGAGAAGGAGAAGGAGGCTGACAAAGAGAAGGAGGCTGACAAAGAGAAGGAGGCTGATGAAGAGAAGGAGAACATCTCCACTTTCTTCTTCTTCTCTGTAGGAGGAAGCATGGTGACTCAGTCATAAGCACTATGTGCTGCAGTTTTAAGTTCAAATCTAACCAAGCACAACATCTATGTGAAGTTTTTCAAAGTAAATGTAGATGTACTTGGTGGGATTTGAACCTAAGACCCCAGCACTGCAAGCAACAGCACTAACCACTGAGCCACATTCACTGAAAAGCCGCAAACACCACCAGGCAGGTGTCCCGAGGGGAGCACAAAAACCTTTTGTGGTGCTCAGTAATCAAAACGGATGTAAAATGGAAAGCAGTATGTTTTTTCCTTTTAGTTTCAGAGTCCCATTTGCTACAATGCAAGAAAAAAAAATTGATCCATGTTTATACATGGAAACAAAAGCGCAGCAGTCTGCGCTTTCATTCTAGTGTGAAAAAAAAGAAATGGAGATGGGAAATATAGAAATGGGATGAAAATAAAGGTCTTCAATTTCAATACATTTCTATGCGCTACAGAAGTGACACGTTTCTTTACATTTTGCTGCTCCCGTGACGTAAGTGAATTTGCTTGAGTCCTTAGCCAGATGACCAAATATGCAATGCTGCATTCATGTGAAATCTAGTGCTGAGGTGCAGCTTGAAGTTAACGAGACCCAATGCAAGATCTAACTTGGGTCTCCGTGAACCATCACCTAACATTCACAGTACTGCAAGTACCAGGAGCCAAGTGTGATCGCTGGACTTCAACACTGATGAAGGGGGTAGGTGAGGTACCCCAATGTGTGGGATGGAAGGCACCCACTTTCTATTGGGGCTTACATAAGCATGGTAGAACCCTGTGCATGGAGCCTTATATCCCCATGTGTTAGTACCGTATACAAACACCACTGGACTCTATGTAGCACATCTATTAAATGGTTTTTTGCCAATTTATGTACCCAAGTGAGTAACTTATTTTTCCTCGCCATTTTTAAAAAGTTGTGAGAAAAAGTAGAAGTCACTCATTTTGGTGCAAAAAGGTGGAATTTAGCAGAAGAGGGCATGGCCTTCTGCAGCTCTCAGATTTACTATAATTTACACCAGAAATTGGTGTATACTATAGCTGAAATTCATGCTGGATCAAAGTGGACGTAGATTTCAGATTGGGTGCCCGGGCGGGCCTGAAGATGCGCTGAATGTATTAAGAGCTACAAGAATATCCCCTACAACTATGCCCCTAAGCAGAGGGGACAAGGTGTAATAAAAGATCTTCATGCACAGAGCAAACATAAGCCTTCCACTATAGCGTACGGAGGACAATGAGCTTACCTCATCAGATACTTGCTAGACATACCACAGACCACGAATGCATGCTTGTGGTCAATAGAGTTTCTTAAAGGAATTGTCCAGCTTGGAAAAAACATTTTCGTTTACTTTAGGCGATTCGGAGTTCATAGAGGGTGTCCCCTGCTCAGGATCCTCATCTCGACCAGAATGGAGAGCGGTTACAAACCTTAAGACCCCCACTTAAGGCCCTTTTACATAGAGCGATTATTGCTCAAACAAGCGTAAACAAACAATAATCGTTGTTGTAAATGCAGGCAACAATCGGAAAAAAAAGCAATAAATCATTTGCTTTTCATTCATCATTCATTTTCTGCAGGCATAAAAGTCATCGTTGGCTCATTCACTAATTGTACAGCTTACATACCGATCGTTCAGTCGTTCTCAGTCACATAGGTTGCCTTCACACTGGCGAGGAGATGCGATTTTTCAGCGATGCGAGGAAACACAGAATTGTGAACCCCATGATGTTCAATGGCTTCATTCTCATTCATGATATTTCCTCTTATGCGATGTTTCAAGATTTGGAAATCACTGCATACCCTTTCTCCGTTTTGCGATTTTTTTTTTCTCGCCCATGTTTTCCTATGGAGTCTCTGCTTTATCACAACGCAAGAACTTGCGACTTTAACATTAGCAACTCCTATTGTTGTCTATCGCACGAGAAAATTGCAAGTGGCAGCGATGCAAGATTATTTTTAGGAAAAAGCATCGCTGACGCGCAAACATCGCTAGAACACAAATGCGATATTGATGCAATTTTCTCTAAGTCGCAAATTCCGTACGGACTTTGCATATGAAAGTCTTGTAATAAAGATGCTTAGAAATGGTTTGCGAACAGCTGAACAGTCATTCAATGCATATGTTTAACCATGTTTAGTAAGGCATACGTTCACGTGTTTTTTTTGGGGGGGGGGGGGAACTAAAAGCTTAGACTGTAACATTAAAAAAAAAAAAGGTATATAACATAATAGCGTGGCCCTACTATGCTTTTCTTTCCCTCAAAAACCGTATGGAAGCATATACTTTTAGGCCTCATGTCCACGGGCAAATTAAGATTTTAAATCTGCAGCGTTTTTCCTGCACGCGGATCCGCGCCCCATAGGGATGCTTCTGTTGAAGCCTATGGAAGCCGTCCGGATCCGCAGGAGACCCGCGCCTGAATTAAACTCACCTGCTCCGGGCGATGCAGGTCTTTCTACCTTCGCGACAGGAAACTTCTTTCTTCGGCCCGGCGGATGTGCCCGGCACGCAACCGGCGTGCCGAGCACATCCGCCGAGCCGAAGAAAAGATCCGGCCGCGAAGAAGGGAAGACCTGCACGGCCCACAGCAGGTGAGTTTATTCTTATTTTCAGCCCTCATGCCCGCGGGGCAGGAGGCACCCGCTACAGATTCTACATGGAGAATCCGTAACAGGCCTGATTTTCCCCGTGGACATGAGGCCTTATTTTAACCTTTTCAGGACCACCTAATGTAAATTTGGTATCACCATAATTGTATTGACCCACATAACAAAAGTTTGTCATTTTTACTGCACCGTGGATACTGTGGGAATTCATTTCTTCACACTTAGAAATTTCTAAAACTTTTTCCATACATTATACATTACATTACAAAACCGCACTATTAAAAAAATACATCCTGCAGAAAAAACAGGGCCTCATAGAGATATGTCAAACAATGGAAAAATTAAAAAAAGTGACAGCTCTGGAAAGGCGAGGATGAAAAACTTTTTCAGACGCTTAATTATAAATTTGTTGTGATTAATTGCTTTGAAAAAAAAAAGTGTTGAACTTTAAAACTTTAAGAAAAAAAAGGTTTACAGTGAAAAATGTATACATTTATATCGATCAAAGACTATGTAAAATGTACATCACATACATGATTTAAGAAAGTAAACTCATGATAAAAAGGTGTGTTTTAAAACATCTTTTTTTTCATGCACGTTTCTCACATATGTGGAAACCTACGCAAAAGTGCCAGGACGCTTACAAATTTGAAAGCATTGTACATGAAGTTTAAATGTCAAAAAGAGCTCATTATGTACAAATCAATACAATGTCATCACCCTTGGCTGGAAGAGGAAAAAACTGCAATATTGAGCGGGGAATAGCTGTGTATTATTTAACAATATGTCACTTTTCATCATGCTGCCTTTTGTCCCAAATTCCATATACCCTGGGGGGAAAGGATGGGTAATTGCAGGCAGAGAAAGAATGGTAGGAGGATGTCTAATGCATCCCTGGAAACAATCAATGAGCCTGGAGAGACTGTTCTTCCATGGCTTCAGCCATGTACAAAATATGGTATTAGCTATGATTCGGAGAGGCGCCCTTCATAATAAGCGATTTGTGAAATCATCACAGTAGAGGGGGAATACAATATAATTTTTGCCCACTTGTGTTAAAATGTCTTTGAAACACAACAAGCACAAAAATAAACAAACAAGTTACACTAGCAGGATATTTATGGGCGAGGTACATCCACTTACATGCATACATTGTACTGTATCTAAGCCCCTTGTACACGTCATGATTATCATGCAAATCCCTCGTTAGATCAAGACGTTTGCACGATAATTGTGCAGGGTGAATCCATGCAGTGAACGACTGGATCGGATGTTTCATGCAGACCTAAAAGATAATCGTTGCTCTATGACTGCATTGTTTCGTGTAAACCGGCCATTGTTCATCTACAAACTGTGAATGGTGGTGGGTGGGCCGGACTGATCCCCAACCCACTCGGTCTCCGTTTACCGAGCGCTGATCCTCCTGTGTAAAAGTAAAGTGCCTGACAGTCGTCCCGTGTAAAAGGGGCTTTAGGCTGCTCTCACATAGGCATCGGTTAACACACCACGTTTTAAATACCCCCTTTCAAACCATTTTTAAACATTTTTTCTCAAACGCGTTCAACAGCATTTTTTAAATGCACCCCATCATTACAATGGGTGATGAGGTGCGTTAAGAAGTGCTGAAACGCACCTCATCATGGCTATACAAAACGATTTGTGAGAGTGGCCTTATGCTACCCACACAACTTCAATAGCTTTTGGCTGAACACTTGTTCGGCCAACAGCCATTTCTCCGGATACCACCATACACTTGAATGCTCCGTTCAGCTGGGAGTTCCTGCGTTTTCGACTGGGAAAGGAGTAACCCGCTACCGGACAGCTCTGGTGGAGACATCTTCAGGGAGAACAACAGGATTGGAAGTTGGAAGTCAACACATCAGATTATATCCCTGACATAACCGGTTGGTGGGTAGTTGGGTGATCACAGTATGCATGTGATAGTTATAAGTCTCATTGAAATTGGTGGGTCCAGAAAACTTAATCCCTAAGGTCTATTGGGGGCCTTCAATTCAATTGTGAAACAATGGGAGGATCCTATAGAGAATCTTAAGTTATCTCGGAACATATAAGGAGTTGACCATGAACTTGAAGGGGCATTCCCATGTTCTGGTGGTTTAACATAGGCAGATTATCTGCTTACTCATGAGCACCAATTGATGATATAGAACCTCTCTCAGCACTCAGTACTGCCTTTTACAAGCGGCAGATCATTGCTAGGATGGGCACGAATGATTGTTAATATGACTTGTTCCCATACAGTTTGCATTTCTTAGCAGCAGATTCACAGTTTACATGGTGAGATTTGGTGCCGATGAGCCAGGTCCCCCTACCCCCATAACACCGCCCACATAAGTGCAATCATCCAACTAAAAAGCATTTGTGACTGACTGCTGATATATTTATGATGGCCAATATCCGTATAAAGGGCCTTTAAACAGTTATGGCATTAACTATATATGACAAATGTCTGATAGAAACAAGTACCACCTCTGGGACCAGCACCTACCCCATCTCCAGAAGAGGGGGTACCCTGACCCACCTACTTCTCCATAGATGCACGTAACTAAGCTTTCCCCATGGCTAGAGGCGTGTACTGTATGGCTTGGTTGTAGAGTCCAATGATACCCAGGCTGTTTCTTCAGAAAGCATAGACACTTTATTGTACCGTTACATATGTGCTCAGTGGAATCATTTACCATGATTGAACCAACAACAAAAGGCAATATACTCTCTTATACAATCCAGACAAAGAGAAACTGATCGGTTACATTTCATTACAGTATTAGGCCGGTCTCACACCAACAGGTCGGATTCAGCATGCGGAAGACCACAGCGCAATCCGACCCAGTGCCTGGCCGAATTTATCTGTACTGCGGATGGTCTGGACAGCTTGCTGTCAGACATGCGCAGTACAGTTTTTTTTTTCAAATCTTTTTCTTTTCCCATGCAGTCACTAGGCACTGACGCGGAATCTATGACCTTTCCGCAATGTCAATTGCGGAAGGTCTATGGGTTGGACGGCTTCTATAGACTTCAATAGAAGCCGTCCGTGCAGAATCCACGCAAAAAAATAGAATATGCAGCGATTTAATTTCCGCAAGCCGAAATTACAATTGCTGTCTGATGTTGTGAGCGGACATGCAAATGTTCTATTTCCTTGAATGTGTGTGGAGTATCACAGATCGTCAGTGCAGGTAACTATCGCGGATTCTGCAATTCAAACTCGACCGTGTGAGACTTGACTTACACAGGTGTAGTAATTTTTTTAACTTTACAATTGCTGTCTCATCTCTTAAATAGGCATACTTCCGCCCTCCATTTTACAACATCTAGCTTGTGTTAACTAGAGATGAGCGAGCACCAAAATGCTCGGGTGCTCGTTACTCGGAACGAACTTTTCGCGATGCTCGAGGGTTCGTTTCGAATAACGAACCCCATTGAAGTCAATGGGCGACCCGAGCATTTTTGTATATCGCCGATGCTCGCTAAGGTTTTCATGTGTGAAAATCTGGGCAATTCAAGAAAGTGATGGGAACGACACAGCAACGGATAGGGCAGGCGAGGGGCTACATGTTGGGCTGCATCTCAAGTTCACAGGTCCCACTATTAAGCCACAATACCGGTAAGAGTGGGCCCCCCCCCCTCCCAACAACTTTTACTTCTGAAAAGCCCTCATTAGCATCGCATACCTTAGCTAAGCACCACACTACCTACAACAAAGCACAATCACTGCCTGGATGACACTCCACTGCCACTTCTCCTGGGTTACATGCTGCCAAACCCCCCCCCCCCCCCCCCCCCCCCCGCACGACGCAGTGTCCACAGCACACAACAAACTGTCCCTGCGCAGCCTTCAGCTGCCCTCATGCCACACCACCCTCATGTCTATTTAGAAGTGCGTCTGCCATGACGAGGAACCGCAGGCACACACTGCAGAGGGTTGGCACGGCTAGGCAGCGACCCTCTTTAAAAGGGGCGGGGCGATAGCCCACAATGCTGTACAGAAGCAATGAGAAATAGAATCCTGTGCCACCGCCATCAGGAGCTGCACACGTGGGCATAGCAATGGGGAACCTATGTGCCACACACTATTCATTCTGTCAAGGTGTCTCTGCATGCCCCAGTCAGACCGGGCTTTTTAATTCATAGACACAGGCAGGTACAACTCCCTATTGTGAAGTCCCTGTCGACCGACAGCATGGGTGGCTCCCTGGAACCCACCGGCGATACACAAAAATATCCCATTGCATTGCCCAACACAGCTGAGGTAGTAATGTCGTGCTTAATGCAGGTGGGCTTCAGCCCACACTGCATGCCCCAGTCAGACTGGGGTTCTTTACAAGTGGAAACAGATGCATTTATAATTCCCTGTGGACCCACAGCATGGGTGGGTGCCAGGAAGCCACCGGCGGTACATAGAAATATCCCATTGCATTGCCCAACACAGCTAAGGTAGTAATGTTGTGCTTAATGCAGGTGGGCTTCGGCCCACACTGCATGCCCCAGTCTGACTGGGGTTCTTTACAAGTGGACACATGTAGGTTAGACTCCGTGTGCACCTACAGCATGGGTGGCTCCCTGGAACCCACCGGCGGTACACAAAAATATCCCATTGCATTGCCCAACACAGCGGATGTAACGTCAGCTGTAATGCAGGTGGGCTAAAAATTCATTTGATTACACTGTAGGCGAGGGCCCACAAAAATTGCTGAATCAACAGTACTAATGTACATCAAAAAAATTGGCCATGGCCAACCAAGAGGGCAGGTGAAACCCATTAATCGCTTTGGTTAATGTGGCTTAAGTGGTAACTAGGCCTGTAGGCAGCCCAGTTTAACGAAAAATTGGTTCAAGTTAAAGTTTCAACGCTTTTAAGAGCATTGAAACATATAAAAATTGTTTAGAAAAATTATGAGTGAGTCTTGTGGCCCTAAGAAAAATTGGCCGTTCAGCGTGATTACGTGAGATTTCAGGAGGAGGAGCAGGAGGAGGAGGAGGAATATTAGACACAGATTGATGAAGCAGAAATGTCCCCGTTTTGGATGGTGAGAGAGAACGTAGCTTCCATCCGCGGGTGCAGCCTACGTATTGCTTACGTATCGCTGCTGTCCGCTGGTGGAGAAGAGAAGTCTGGGGAAATCCAGGCTTTGTTCATCTTGATGAGTGTAAGCCTGTCGGCACTGTCGGTTGACAGGCGGGTACGCTTATCTGTGATGATTCCCCCAGCCGCACTAAACACCCTCTCCGACAAGACGCTAGCCGGAGGACAAGCAAGCACCTCCAGGGCATACAGCGCTAGTTCAGGCCACGTGTCCAGCTTCGACACCCAGTAGTTGTAGGGGGCAGAGGCGTCACCGAGGATGGTCGTGCGATCGGCTACGTACTCCCTCACCATCCTTTTACAGTGCTCCCGCCGACTCAGCCTTGACTGGGGAGCGGTGACACAGTCTTGCTGGGGAGCCATAAAGCTGGCCAGGCCCTTAAAGACTGTTGCACTGCCTGGGCTGTACATGCTGCTCGATCTCCGCACCTCCCCTGCTACCTGGCCCTCGGAACTGCGCCTTCTGCCACTACCGCTGTCGGATGGGAATTTTACCATCAGCTTGTCCGCCAGGGTCCTGTGGTATAGCAACACTCTCGAACCCCTTTCCTCTTCGGGAATGAGAGTGGGAAGGTTCTCCTTATAGCGTGGGTCGAGCAGTGTGTACACCCAGTAATCCGTAGTGGCCAGAATGCGTTGAATGCGAGGGTCACGAGAAAGGCATCCTAACATGAAGTCAGCCATGTGTGCCAGGGTACCTGTACGCAACACATGGCTGTCCGCACTAGGAAGATCACATTCAGGATCCTCCTCCTCCTCATCCTCCTCCTCAGGCCATACACGCTGAAATGATGACAAACCTTTATGGTTTGCAGGGAACTTCTCAAGATGCATAGCAGAGGAATGGTGACGCTAATGATTGCAGCATCGCCACTCACCACCTGGGTAGACTGCTCAAAGTTTCGAAGGACCTGGCAGATGTCTGCCAACCAGGCCCACTCTTCTGAAAAGAATTGAGGAGGCTGACTCCCACTGCGCCGCCCATGTTGGAGTTGGTATTCCACTATAGGTCTACGCTGCTCATAGAGCCTAGCCAACATGTGGAGCGTAGAGTTCCACCGTGTGGGCACGTCGTACAGCAGTCGGTGCACTGGCAGATTAAAGCGATATTGCAGGGTGCGCAGGGTGGCAGCGTCCGTGTGGGACTTGCGGAAATGTGCGCAGAGCCGGCGCACCTTTCCGAGCAGGTCTGACAAGCGTGGGTAGCTTTTCAGAAAGCGCTGAACCACCAAATTAAAGACGTGGGCCAGGCATGGCACGTGCGTCAGGCTGCCGAGCTGCAGAGCCGCCACCAGGTTACGGCCGTTGTCACACACGACCATGCCCGGTTGGAGGCTCAGCGGCGCAAGCCAACGGTCGGTCTGCTCTGTCAGACCCTGCAGCAGTTCGTGGGCCGTGTGCCTCCTATCTCCTAAGCTGAGTAGTTTCAGCACGGCCTGCTGACGCTTGCCCACCGCTGTGCTGCCACGCCGCGCGACACCGACTGCTGGCGACGTCCTGCTGCTGCTGACACATCTAGATTGCGAGACAGAGGTTGAGGAGGAGGAGGAGGGTGCTTTAGTGAAAGAAGCAAACACCGCCGAACATACCACCACCGAGCTGGGGCCCGCAATTCTGGGGGTGGGTAGGACGTGAGCGGTCCCAGGCTCTGACTCTGTCCCAGCCTCCACTAAATTCACCCAATGTGCCGTCAGGGAGATGTAGTGGCCCTGCCCGCCTGTGCTTGTCCACGTGCCCGTAGTTAAGTGGACCTTGCCACTAACCGCATTGGTGAGGGCGCGTACAATGTTGCGGGAGACGTGGTCGTGCAGGGCTGGGACGGCACATCGGAAGAGTAGTGGCGACTGGGAACTGAGTAGCGCGGGGCCGCCGCCGCCATCATAGCTTTGAAGGACTCCGTTTCCACAACCCTATACGGCAGCATCTCAAGGCTGATAAATTTGGCTATGTGGACGGTTAACGATTGAGCGTGCGGGTGCGTGGCGGCGTACTTGCGCTTGCGCTCCAACAGTTGCGCTAGCGACGGCTGGACGGTGCGGTGCGAGACATTGCTGGATTGGGCCGAGGACAGGGTGTGGGTGCAGGCCATGAGACGGTCGTGCCTGTGTCCTGAGAGGGGGGTTGTAGCTCAGTGGCAGGTTGGGGGCACAGGGGGAGAGGCAGCGGTGCAAACCGGAGGCGGTGAACGGCCTTCGTCCCACCTTGTGGGGTGCTTGGCCATCATATGTCTGCGCATGCTGGTGGTGGTCAGGCTGTTGGTGGGGGCTCCCCGGCTGATCTTGGCGCGACAAAGGTCGCACACCACTGTTCGTCGGTCGTCTCTGTGAAAAACTGCCAGACCTTAGAGCACCTCGGCCTCTGCAGGGTGGCATGGCGCGAGGGGGCGCTTTGGGAAACACTTGGTGGATTATTCGGTCTGGCCCTGCCTCTACCCCTGGCCACCGCACTGCCTCTTGCAACCTGCCCTGCTGCTGTCTGTGCCTCCCCCTCTGAAGACCTGTCCTGTGTAGGCGTTGCACACCAGGTGGGGTCAGTCACCTCATCGTCCTGCTGCTCTTCCTCCGAATCCTCTGTGCGCTGCTCCCTCGGACTTACTGCCCTTACTACTACCTCACTGCAAGACAACTGTGTCTCATAGTCATCGTCCTCCTCACCCACTGAAAAGTCTTGAGACAGTTGCCGGAAGTCCCCAGCCTCATCCCCCGGACCCCGGTAACTTTCCAATGGTTGGGCATCAGTGACGATAAACTCCTCTGGTGGTAGAGGAACCACTGCTGCCCAATCTGAGCAGGGGCCCGAGAAAAGTTCCTGGGAGTGTTCCCGCTCCTGAGCATGTGTCATTGTAGTGGAGTGAGGAGGCTGGGAGGAAGGAGGAGCAGCAGACAGAGGATTCGGATTTGCAGCACTGGACGGCGCAGAACTCTGGGTGGATGATAGCTTGCTCGAAGCACTTTCTGCCATCCAGGACAGGACCTGCTCACACTGCTCATTTTCTAATAAAGCTCCCCCGCGTGGACCCATTAATTGGGCGATGAATGTGGGGACGCCAGAAACGTGCCTCTCTCCTAATCGCGCAGCAGTCGGCTGCGACACACCTGGATCAGGAGCTCGGCCTGTGCCCACACCCTCACTTGGCCCTCCGCGTCCTCGGCCGCGTCCACGTCCTCTAGGCCTACCCCTACCCCTCAGCATGCTGTATTACCAGTGATTTGATTTCCCAGGCAGGAAATAAATTGGCGCAAGCCTGCAGGCCAAATATAATTTTTTCGCTTTTTTGCAAAGGGAAGGCCCCACTGCGGATATTCAATGAACAATACGTTTAATAACTGTGGTGTGGCCCTGAAAAAGTGTCACACAACTTTAGTGTAGCAGAGTTATTAACTCTGGCAGAGCAGGTATTTGCCAGTCAGGAAAGACAATGGCGCAAGCCTGCAGTAAACCGTAGCTGGTTGCGTGTGATTTTTGTACGTTCTCCACGCAGCACACACGTACACGGAGACCTTAGGACTGACACAGGCAGGCCAAATATAATTTTTTCGCTTTTTTGCAAAGGGAAGGCCCCACTGCGGATATTCAATGAACAATACGTTTAATAACTGTGGTGTGGCCCTGAAAAAGTGTCACACAACTTTAGTGTAGCAGAGTTATTAACTCTGGCAGAGCAGGTATTTGCCAGTCAGGAAAGACAATGGCGCAAGCCTGCAGTAAACCGTAGCTGGTTGCGTTTGATTTTTGTACGTTCTCCACGCAGCACACACGTACACGGAGACCTTAGGACTGACACAGGGAGGCCAAATATAATTGTTTCGCTTTTTTGCAAAGGGAAGGCCCCACTGCGTATATTCAATGAACAATAACTGTGTTGTGGCCCTGCCTACACAATTCTGTCCCTGTAGTATCAATGGAGGGTGCAATGCTCTGCACAGACGATTTAAAAAAAAAATAAAAAAATGCAACACTGCTAACAGCAGCCAGCACAGTACTGCACACGGTTAAATTTGGCCCTAGAAAGGACCGTTGAGGTTCTTGAAGGCTACACTCACTCCTAACACTCTCCCTGCCTAAGCACCACTTCTGTCCCTAATACCGGGTGCAATGCTCTGCACTGCCGATTTTGAGAAAAAAAATAAAACATTTTCCACTGCTAACAGCAGCCTGCACACACGTAGATGTGGCCCTAAGAAGGACCGTTGGGGTTCTTGAAGCCTACACTCACTACAAACACTCTCCCTACAGCAACTCCAATAGAACAGCACTTTCCCTCACTAACTCACACGGCATCTGAGCCGAGCCGCGGGAGGGGCCGACTTTTATACTCGGGTGACATCTGATTGCCCCAGCCACTCACAGCAGGGGGGTGGTATAGGGCTTGAACGTCACAGGGGGAAGTTGTAATGCCTTCCCTGTCTTTCAATTGGCCAGAAAAGCGCGCTAACGTCTCAGAGAGGAAACTGAAAGTAACCAGAACACCGCGTGGTACTCGTTACGAGTAACGAGCATCCCGAACACCCTAATATTCGCACGAATATCAAGCTCGGACGAGTACGTTCGCTCATCTCTAGTGTTAACCCTTTCTTATCCAAATCACAGCTACCACAGCTTATCTGAGGAAGAGGCACTACCCTCGAAATGTTTTCAATTAAGAGAAGTCCGATTTTATTCCTCAACTCCATGATCTTCCTAGGCAGAAAGGTTGTGCCAAATCCCACTGCTTTTGCATCAGCCTTGCAGCCGTTTCCTTGACTTCCAGGAGGAGACTCCTGTTCTGCAGATAGGTACAGACCCACATGGCAAAAGGAGCTACACTGCAATACGAGACACTACCCAAGTACAGATATGGGTTCCCTTTCTATAAACCATATTTTCTAATCCTGGACAATCCCTTTAACATCAGCACAAAGAAAAAGAATGGCAAATACAGCATCTACAAGTGGTAGCTGGAGGTCGCTAGCTTCACTGCAATGACATTATATACCGAATTACCGTGACAAGTTGCATTTTAAAGTGAGGGCTTCAACTTTGCAAACAGAAGTCTGAACAGGAACCACCGGGACGTGACATCTCCCGGCCAAGTTTTCCCCAGAACTAATCCAGCATCGTAGTTTAAAATGAATAATCACCCGGCGCTGAAAGTTTCACACATAAGAATATCCAAGTCGCGCGCAGGAATACTAAAAGGTTTCAATGGTCTCTCAATAAGGAATGAACGACAGAAGCGATTACAGAAATGCTTGCACCAATAAATCTTAGCCAGACATTTAATGTGATGTGAAAGGCTTCTGAAGTCTACAAGATACAGTCTTAAAAAAATGCATAATGCATCAAAATGGGAACCTTGGATTAAAAGGCGGCAACATTCAATGCATGGCTCTCCTTACATGTCGCTATTAGCTGACCTTTAGGATTTTTCTTCTTTTGATTTACCATTTTGGGTTTACTCGGCAAAAAAAAAAAAAAATCTTTGTTTTATTATTGGAAGTGCGAAAGATAAAGCCGTACCGTGTAAATAGCCTGGTCCCTCGTAGATAAAGCCAGCAGTCAACCAAGTCAAATTTATAAGAGGTAGCTTTGGGATCAGAGCTTCAATTTAACTTTCACCCGATAGCAATGACGGATTTGTAGCATAGCTTCTCCAAAATAAATAAAGACTGCAGGTTGTGGATAGAGGTGAACAGTGCAGACATCAAATGCCTCCGACACAGTATCTAAACGGATAGAAAAATGCAGAACACAAACCCTTCTGCTCCGCATGTAAATATTTGTAGAGGGAAGTCAGGGCGAGAGGCAACACGGGATTTTTCACACTATGCTTTGTACATAAAATTATATCTTCTGGACTGAGGCGTGCACGGGAAGTGGGAGCCGCTAGAGATGGAAAGTTATACCAATTATGTCGTCTGTATTTGGCCTTGACAACTTTTTTTTTTTTATATTATCCAGAAATATGCCCAGAGCGATTGTCAATTTCCTCCGCTGAATGTATTTGCATTACGTATTATGCGCGTAATGTATACGGTAAATGGCGTCAATGAAAGTACATTGATTTCCATTGTTCCACTCACACCTGCATAAATTTATTGCATATGTTATGCGTATAGAAAAAGTATGCTAAATACAGAATTCAATTTAAACTCGCTACCGTCATCCACAAAGCCCTCCACAGTGCAGCGCCCCCCTATATTGCCTCCCTCATCTCAATCCATCACCCAGCCCGGGCTCTTCGCTCTGCTAACGAAACCAGACTGAGCGCCCCTCTAAAGGGGTTGTCCCGCGGCAGCAAGTGGGTCTATACACTTCTGTATGGCCATATTAATGCACTTTGTAATGTACATTGTGCATTAATTATGAGCCATACAGAAGTTTTAAAAGTTATTCACTTACCTGTTCCGTTGCTGGCGTCCTCGTCTCCATGGTTGCCGTCTAATTTTCGCCGTCTAATGGCCAAATTAGACGCGCTTGCGCAGTCCGGGTCTTCTCCTGTTCTCAATGGGGCTCCGTGTAGCTCCGCCCCGTCACGTGCCGATTCCAGCCAATCAGGAGGCTGGAATCAGCAATGGACCGCACAGAAGCCCTGCGGTCCACCGAGGGAGAAGATGCCGGTGGCCATCTTCAGCAGGTAAGTAAGAAGTCACCAGAGCGCGGGGATTCAGGTAAGCGCTGTCCGGTGTTCTTTTTTAACCCCTGCATCGGGGTTGTCTCGCGCCGAACCGGGGGGTGGGGGGGGTTGAAAAAAAAAAAAAAAACCGTTTCGGCGCGGGACAACCCCTTTAATTCGAACTTCTCATTCCCGCCTCCAAGACTTCTCTAGAGCAGCACTGGTCCTCTGGAACGCACTATCAAAGGATAACCGGGCAATCCAGGACTCACAGGACTTCAGGCGTGCTCAAAAAAGGCACCTCTTCAGGGAGGCTGCATTTCCTAAACAAACCCCTCTGTACTTTTCCTGATAACATGCTCCCTGACCTACTGACTGCAATCCCTGCTAGCCATCATACACCGCTCTTGCAGTTATACCGATTCAGCCATCACATGACCAAATGTCTGACCATTGTCTATGTGTATAGAATCCCTCACTCTCCACCTCGCCATACCGTGCACATCTCCAGCCCCTTTACCTTCTGTATCGACCCATTACTTGTAGTATGTAAGCTCGTTGGAGCAGGACCCTCACCCCCATTGCTTCTATCAATTGATTACTACATGTAACCGTGATTCTGTAATTTTGTAGTTTTTTCTTTCTGTATTCCCCCTATGTAAGCGCTGCGGAATATGTTGGCGCTACAAATAAAGATTATTATTACACAACGTATTCTATTGTACCGCGTATTAAACATGTATGAGCCCTCTTGTTAAAAAAGCAGTGCATATGCAATTATATTGCGTATGTGAAGCTTTTTTTTTACGCATGTTGCTGGAAAACACGGGAAGGGAATAGAAAAAAAAGAAGAAGAAACCAGTGTAGAAGAGCGTGCTTAAAATACGCTGTACGTGCGCAGGCATACGCAAGTAAAAACGTGACAACACGCAGTTCCCTACGCCAGTAAAATGCTACGATTTTCACACAACATATTACCATACGGTCGTGTGAGCTAGCCGTAGTCATATGAAGAGCATTCGTCCGCAGTAGGCGACAGAAAGTAAGGTTTTGTTCACATAGTGTAAGTTTCATACAGTGCAGACTTTCATTGCAGGAAAAAAAATAAGACATTACTAAACCGCTCTCACATGGGCATATTGTTATTGCGCAACATGTGATGCCAATAGCCCATTGATTTGCATTGGGACACGCACACCAGTGTTTTTTTCATACGCGTATTACTTGCATGAAAAAAAAAAAAAAAGCAGCATGTTTTATTTTGACACACCCACACATCAAGATAGTGCATGAGGACTTACGGTATGCAGAAAGTACACGTCATTTCATACTTGATGTGTGTCTGTGCGTGGGAGATTCGTCGTGGCATGCCGGAGCCTGGCCTTATTGATGCAGAATCTGCGTTGACTTTGGCATTTTTTTTTTCAGCATGGATTTGAAACATGCATCGGGAGAAAAAAAAAATGTGGATTTCACATCAAAAATTGAAATGCCACATCTGGTAGCCACATGCAGATCCGCAGCAATATCCAAGGTTCAGAGTCTAATTTCTACTGCTAAAAAAGTCACCATGTAAGCATAACCTTAAAGGGGTTTCTAGGTCATTAATATATGATCAGTGGGTGGCCATCGTTTGGGATCCCTGCCTCATGTGAGCGCCACTGCCACTTCAGTCCATAGTAGGCACAACGCCGTACACCATATAGCGGTTGTGCCTGGTATTGCAGCTCAGCACCATCCACTTGGAAAGGACTGAAGTGCTTTGAGGCCATGTGACTGATGAAGACACAGTGCTTACCCTAAAGCTGCAGCCTAATTAGCGGATTGGTGGGGATCTCGATTAGTAGACCCCTGCTGAATATACTCAGGATAAGTCTTCAATAAGGTATCAATAGTTTAGTCTTGGAAAACCCCTATAAAGGGAAAGTGCTTTTTGGAGGCTCTGCGATCCATCCTGAGTTACTGTCTTGAAGGTGTAGTATCAGGTGGTACAGAGGTAGCAATTGCACTCAGATCCTGGTGCCGGATAAGGTCCAAATATTCCCCTGCCACATATAATACCAGTATAATGACTGGCACATGGTAGGTGGGGGACTTGTTACAGTTCTGCATTGAGACCTAGGAATTTAAATTTACAGTACTGATCTTGAAACCTGAGGCGAACCACTGATGTTGCTGAAGAAGCCACCCATGAAGGCTGTTCAATGCAAAAATGGCCAAAGTCTGGCAGAACGGAAGCCACTTAAACAGAGTAGCTCTCTATTTTGGCTTATATAAGGGGGGTCCTGAGCAGGAGACCCTCCATCTACAACTATTTGCCCTAATAGGGTGTAAGGGACAAAGGTCATCTTCACGAGACAACTTCTGTACATGTAAATGTACAAAGCCCACTATATTTCAAGAGGGATTACACAGAAGTATCCTCATCCAGACTTTTTGATTTGTGTGGTCCTTGTGTGTGCGAACCAACCATGTTTAACTAAAAATGGAAGCTTGTGTTTATAACTAATCTAATGCTCACCTTCCATTATTGTTCAAATAGCATCCAAGTGAGGTAAAATCATCAGCACACACGAGCAAAAAAAGAAATAAAAAAAAAACAAAACATCACTTTAGTGAGTTTGTACAAGCTGTATAGTTAAAGGTACTCTTTAGACAAGACTGATGTGCTAGGTTATGCCAAGTGCAGGATGTGATAAGACAGCGCAAGGCACAAGAACTCTGCTGTTTAACTCTGTGTCATGCTCCACCCCTTTGACCCTGCACTAGGCTATAACACCCTGCAAGTTTCGCCCAGAGTAAGCTATGAATCAACCATGATCAGGTCCGGCACCCAATCCCAAGGTCTGTTCCTTGTTCCTACAAGCTGTATTGGTATTACAAATAGGTTGCAGACACGTTATCATTCTTTCCAGTCACTGGTTCTTTAAAAATGTATATGCAGCGATAAGGAAACTTAAATATTTATACAGTTTACAACTTGGCTGTCCTATCATCTTCAGGGAAGCCAAATTTATTGGGTTAGGAGAACAATGAGAGACGACAAGCTCTGAGTCTGGTAATTGATCACGTTACAGTTACATAATACAGTATTTCAAGTGATCTATACACCTTTACATACATGACTATTAGCTATACAATATCAACACTCTCTAAAATTGGCTACTTAAGAGTTATATGCTCCACTCCAGGGCATCTGTTGTGAACAATGCACAATAACTATTTGCTTTCTTTGCAATGATGCTGCAGCTCCGGCTGGGGCCCAGAGCAGCTCCGGCTGGGGCCCAGAGCAGCTCCGGCTGGGGCAAACATTTTGCTAAAAAATCCTATCGATGCTAAATTAGTTAACACATTGTTCAAACTCCCATTTCCTCTGAAGTGACATGAAGACTCAATCAAAACTGAACACTTCTGGAGTCATTTTATAAAGGCCTCAGTTCCTTTGTATAACTGTAATTTTAAAGTGGTTGTCCAGAAAGGCAAAATTCTTACCCAGACTGGAGGTGTCAGAACTTTACTTTCAGCCTGTTCTCACACTAGGTCAGATGCTATGGCCCTCTCTGTATCCATAACATCAGAGGGGACTGGCTGTTCAGCTCAACTTAACCAGCCCTTTCCAATTACATTATAAGCACAAGGAGGAGCCATACCACATAACCCAGTGTCAGAATCAGGCCAGAAGTGGATGCTCCGACACCACAGATCCTGGTAAGGCCTTCACCTCCCTAGATGATCCCTCCATATAAATAAAATGTTAAAAAAAGCTAATGTAAGTTTCCTACATGTAACCAGTTCCTAAAAAATATCTCCTTCAGTCCCATCCAGGTGAGCTCCCTTCTACCTGAAGGATTTTCTGCTCTCAAAATAGGAAATTACAGCCGGATGGGTATCGTGCATTTATTCTGAGAGTACAATTACGCTTTGCTTGGCATTCTCTACTGCCACATAGACTAGAACTCATAATGTGCGTCTCAGTTGAGTCTTGTAAAATAGCTCAAGATTTTTCTTGGATTTACCTTCAAGAACATCACTACCTTTTGTGATTGATTTCAGATAGCATTTCACACAGCCAGTGAGAACCCTACCCACTAATAAAAGAGTAACAACTGCAAAACAAATATGGGTTCCCCTGGTCTGTCTGACTCAAGGCAAAGTTCTTTAAAAGGGTTCACATTGGAATACAGGGTAGTCACCTATATGTGGTTTTGGAGAAGCAGATTTCTTCCTTATGGAAGAAAAGTTTATTTGTATATTTTTCCCAGGGAGCATTGTTTAAAGATCTCCATGAGGCAAATCAATCTTGGGCAAGACCTTGGTAATAGGTAGGCTTTATGCCTGCTAACAAAGGGAACATCAACAGGCAAAGAAGCCAACACTGTTCATCCATACATAAACACAAGTTGAACCTGTAGTTATGATTCCCCAACAACGAGCTAAGGGAACATTGACTAGGTCTTCCCTTCTCCTACGTAAACTTCACTGACTAAGCAATGTTTTTGTATTATCAACACTTGGTCTTCACCAATAAACCCATTGGTGAACCCATTAAAAAGTTCACCAACATTGATCATCCACTGATGTTAGCTGCAGATATATGCCACATGTTTTGAGTCATTATTTCATGTCTTTATTTCATTCTCTAAGATACTTTTAATCTTTTTAGCTTTAAGTTACCAAAAAGACAGACAATATAAGTAAATATATAGACGAGACCCTGTAGATTAACAG
Source organism: Eleutherodactylus coqui (assembly GCF_035609145.1). Classification (NCBI taxonomy): domain Eukaryota; kingdom Metazoa; phylum Chordata; class Amphibia; order Anura; family Eleutherodactylidae; genus Eleutherodactylus; species Eleutherodactylus coqui. The sequence continues at coordinate 183,873,964 of NC_089839.1, read as the reverse complement.
GCAGCAGAACCGCTCTTGGCATTGGAAATTTAACACCGCTGCTATTCAACCTGTAATGAATGATGACGGAGAGCCAAGGTGCATATACAATTTATGTTCCAGAGTCTCAAAAGGGTCAGTGGAGCCAATGCTGCTTTAATAGAGGTCACCAGGGAGCTGGGGAATTTAATTTTACACGTAATGCAGCGTCTCTCAATTCCTGTATGAAATTGGACGTCTGTTTCTGGGTTTGATGTAGATGTTTTACTCCTGAGCAGCTCATCAATTAGCAGCTTCGGGAGATGTTATCAGGTGCTGATAGAGAATTCATTCTGTGCAGGCAGGCGACAAGGTAAAATCAAGGGGTTAAGGCTGACAAATTCATACAGCTCTGTACTGTAGTCCGTAGAATAATTAAAGTTACAAAGTCACTTTGCTAAAGTAAAATATAAAGAACTCAACAGGAAGAAGAAGGGGGCAAGATGGCTGCCATTGGACCCGGAGTTGAGGTAGATATCCAATTTTTTTTGGTTAAGGCTTTGATCAGGTTGAGGATGTACTTTCAGTGGAAACAATGCCATACCCCAAGGGGGTAACTATAGGGGATGCAGAGGATGCATTTAAACTCGGGCCAGGGAGCCTTAGGGAGGGGTCCATAAAGCCTCTCTTCTCCATATAGTGAGCCCAGTACTATGAATAAAGCATTATAGTTGGGGGCCCCATTACCTAGGAGCTTCAACTTACGACTCTGGCCATACCCACAGCATCTGAGAGCCAAATGGTACCGCAAAGGAGACCGATTGGCTGGTACACAGACTACTCAGCTTTCATCGACATCTCAACAGAAAATCTGTATAGTTATCTCCATAAGTCTACGATTTATGACAATACTGGTCGGCATTCAGCTTTTCCAGAATGAAATATACCTGAAAGAGCAAAGTGTTTGGAGAGCTCTTCAGAGATGGAAATTTTCTGGGCTCACCTGGTGTGGACACCTGGGCGCCTTGCCTATGATCCTATGTATAGGTGGTAGTCAGCTGGTTCCTCTGCTGGACGCATCCGCTTAGTCAGGGGAGGGCTGCAGGGATTATGGGGCTTGGGGGAAGGGAGCTCACATAGGGGAAGAATCCCCGGCATATAGAATATGAAAAAACAAAAAAACAATTACAAAGAATCCCGCACTCATAGGACGGCTTTAAGACACCATCTCAGGTTTTCCCAAAGGATTATCACTTGGTAAATAACTGACACTCACTTTGAAGGAGGGGGATATGGTACCACAGAAGCCCCCTCCTAGTGTCAATACTTCATGTAGTAATGGTGATAAGGCCGCGATATTTCGACTAGTGTTGGATGGAAGACAAGGCTACGGCATTATCACCATTACTACATAAAGTGTTGACACTAGGAGAGGTCTTCTGTGGTACCATACCCCCCCTCCTTCAAAGTGTCAGTTATTTCCCAAGTGATAATCCTTTGAGAAAACCTGAGATATTGTCTTAAAGTTGTCCTATGAGCGTGCGATTTTTTGTAATTTTTTTTTTCATATTCTATATACCTGAAAGAGGTATTTCAGTTTCAGACAAAGTTTATTTTTCATATAATGAAAAGTTATACAATGTTCCAATACTTTTTAAAATTAAGATCTCTGCTTTCCGTCATTAAATAGGAATTTTGAAACTTTTTTCCGCTTCCAGAAGATAAACATCTGCCCTGGTCATGTGATTGACAAAACAGGAGAGTGGTTCCTTAAATCTCTGATACTGTACTGTAATGAGCAGTGCACAAGTGTCCCATCAAATGGCCGGAACAGATGCTGATCCCTACAGGTTATGAAAGTAACTGCACTTTCCTAAAAAACTTAGTATGTCATAAGGACAAGTCAAAAGTATTGATCAGTAGGGATCCAGGTGTGGAGAAGTCCATTAATGGCGGAAATTAAGGAGCTGTAGCACTTACCCGAGTGCTGTGCCCCTTTGCCAGTATTCGTTAATTTTCAGTTGTTCCTGGCAGCTTAAGACTGGCTCATAGAAGTTTATACTTGATGTCTATAAACTTCTATCAACCTGTCTCCAGCTGCCAAGAACAGATGAAGTGTAATGAACACAGCCAAATGGGACAGGACTGCAGTGCAGTGCCTTCAGTTCAGCGATCAGTGGGGGTCTCAGTACCCGAACCCCCACTGATCAAAACCTCCAACCATGTGTCAGAAACAGCCTAGAACTTAAGCCCTATGCGGTTTTCAAAGTTCTCACTAAAGTGAATGAGAACAGAAACAGCATAGCACAGCTCGCTACGCCATTTCCATAGTTCCCATTCACTTCAATGGAGGCTACAGAAACAGAGCTGGGCTAAAGCGCCTGACACTTTTCATAGTTGGGAATACTCCTTTATGATTCCTAAGTAATCATAGATCTTGCAAAGCCAAAGGGGAATCATACAGAACATTTACATGTTAAGGAGGAATATTCCACAAAAGGGTTTTTCCAGGACTTCCTTAGGATAGGCCATGACTGTGAGATAGTGGTGGTCCAACTCCATTTATCCTACTGATCAGCATGTTTAGCATGCACAGCACCATGTTTTTTTGTAGTGGTTATGCCTGGTATTGCAGGTTACTGCAGCTGCATCCCATTCAAGTAAAGTCTAATTAGTGAGTCTAATGCTTCCAGCACAGTCAGTGTGAGTTGAGCCCAAGAGACTTAGGTGCAACTCACATCAGACAGCACAGAGACACCAGTCCATCACTGCGCACAGCATCCTAGGTCTATAATGGGGCCATGTACTATTGCGGATTAGCATGGACAGCACACGACCCCAAATACAGTAGCATGTACCTATCCTTAACTGCAATACCAAACAGAGCTGTTCTCAAATAGGCCATAGTACTCATCGGAGTACAGTAGTCCCCTTCAAATCAGCTGATCAATGAGTGTGCCAGGAGTCACTCTTCCATCAATCTGATCTAGGCGGTCTACAAGCCATGAGTATAAAAGTCCTGGAAAAGTCCATTAAGTTCCCTCCAACATGCATTAGAAAAATGTCCCATCTTTAAAATATATGTTACCGTATGAAAGCTCCAATTAGACTTCCAACAAAATTGCGGTGGAGACTATTATGATCGACGCCATGAATGTGCGCGCTCCGTCTGTCTCTGTGTTCCTTCTCGCCTCTAGTAAATCAAGGTGTTTATGCAGCGCTAATGTGTTTACAACCAGAACGGATATTTAGAGAAACACAGCTGCAGCTGTTAAGATAGGGGGACGAGAACATAGTAAGAGTTTCTTTGCCGCACAAACCGTAACAATGAATTCGAGTGATCTGCTACCCCGAGCTCAGAAATCAGAGTCACTTCCACAAATCACTGCTCAGAGCCATTTACTTGCTGTTTGATTTCCCTCCGTGTGAAATATGAACACAGAGATACAGGAATATGGCTGATTTACCTCTTCCACTGAAATTGAACGCCGCTATCAAATCAAGCGCTTAAATGCAAACGACTCCAGGAAGGTAATGAAAAGCGCGCCTGTTTCCGGGTAGTTCTGAGCCACTTTATTACTACTTGTCCTACTTCTAATTTATAAACACTTGCAATTGGTTTTGAGGCTTATTTGGATCCTCGTTGTGACCTTCTAACACCCTCCTGTAATGCACATCTGTCTACAAAGTAAATCTCCATCTATTATTTGTGCTATGATAATACGGCACACACTGACAGTATACAGCCTCCAGCTAGTGGCATATGGCGCAATTTGCATGTTTAACAACACAAATACTTGCAGGTTTAGGTGAAACTGTGAAATATCAACATTTCTAATTACAAATGTAATGCAGAAGAGGAGACGGGAAGTTTAAAGGGTTCTCACGCCGATTCATTTACTTGCTAAGAAAAAAAATGCTACCTTATGTCTAATTTTTACGGACACATTGGCAAAGACTTATCAAAACTGGTGCAAAGAAAACGTGTAGTATAGCTCATGTAGCAGCCAATCAGGTTTTTACTCTACTTTCCTTGAAGGGCACTACTGCACTGTTCCTCTTCACAAATTTTAAACATCTCCCCCAATAAAGAAAGGGAGTCAAGCTAAAATTATTTTTGACAGCTCATATCTACACGATAAGACCCCATGAATGAAGTCTGATCTTGGACCACCTCTGATGGCCAAAAAAATACCTCTATACCCCTGCTCAGAGATTTCTATTACAAGCATGTAAAACTAAGGTTGTATTTACAGAGGTGAATGCGATATCTTGGAGACAGATATAACACTTGTAACCTAGTGTTATCCAGGAAGTGCAATGCATCGCATTGCTGCACGTTATTTTCATACACATTTTTTATGCATGAGAAAATTGAATGTTTCAATAACAGAAGTTAAAAAAAGCTAAAACTTGCAATAACATGTGATGCAATTTTTTTTCCTGCCATATAAACTATTGGGCAATTTCTGAACAGAATCACACAAAAATAAGACATGCTGCAAGTTTTCAATCTTGGTGTGAATGAAGAAAAATCACTGATGTAAATTAACACATAGAAATAAAAGAGTTCTTTTCCGGTGCGAGTTCCGTCTATATCATAATCAAATGGCACTCACATGGGAAAATCAGTAATAAATATGGCCGAACTGCAACAATTTGATAGGTCTTAGACAAATAAAAGCCCCTCACCTATAGGAAGATCAATTATCCCATGACCATTATTGTATCACTCCAAACTATTTTTGTAAAAAGGAAGAGGGAGGGCTGAGAAGAGAGGGAGGGCTGAGAAGAGAGGGAGGGCTGAGAAGAGAGGGAGGGCTGAGAAGAGAGGGAGGGCTGAGAAGAGAGGGAGGGCTGAGAAGAGAGGGAGGGCTGAGAAGAGAGGGAGGGCTGAGAAGAGAGGGAGGGCTGAGAAGAGAGGGAGGGCTGAGAAGAGAGGGAGGGCTGAGAAGAGAGGGAGGGCTGAGAAGAGAGGGAGGGCTGAGAAGAGAGGGAGGGCTGAGAAGAGAGGGAGGGCTGAGAAGAGAGGGAGGGCTGAGAAGAGAGGGAGGGCTGAGAAGAGAGGGAGGGCTGAGAAGAGAGGGAGGGCTGAGAAGAGAGGGAGGGCTGAGAAGAGAGGGAGGGCTGAGAAGAGAGGGAGGGCTGAGAAGAGAGGGAGGGCTGAGAAGAGAGGGAGGGCTGAGAAGAGAGGGAGGGCTGAGAAGAGAGGGAGGGCTGAGAAGAGAGGGAGGGCTGAGAAGAGAGGGAGGGCTGAGAAGAGAGGGAGGGCTGAGAAGAGAGGGAGGGCTGAGAAGAGAGGGAGGGCTGAGAAGAGAGGGAGGGGTGAGAAGAGAGGGAGGGGTGAGAAGAGAGGGAGGGGTGAGAAGAGAGGGAGGGGTGAGAAGAGAGGGAGGGGTGAGAAAAGAGGGCTCTTCTGCGCATGCGCAGACCAGCTCTCCGGCGCGAGCACGCCGGAGCGGCCCCATTCAAGAGAACAGAAGACCGCACAGCGCAAGCGCGTCTAATGGAAGGAGAAGGCAGCTTTAGTCGGCGCCATGGAGACGAGGACGCCAGCACCGGAGGAGGTAAGTGTATAACTTCTGTATGGCTCATATTTAATGCACGATGTATATTACAAAGTGCATTAATATGGCCATACAGAAGTGTATAACCCCACTTGCTGCCGCGGGACAACCCCTTTAATATCTGAAGGTCTGTCACAGTGCAGAGGGATCAGCCCTATTCTCATTTGCACAAGAAAAGACTAGAAGCAATGGGCTGAAACTAAAAGGGAGGAGACACAGATTAGATATTAGACAGTGAGGGGGATCAATGAGTGGAACAGGTTACCACGGGAGGTGGCAAGTTCTCCTTCAATGGAAGTGTTCAAACAGAGGCTGGACAGACATTTGTCTGGGATGATTTAGTAAATCCTGCACTGAGCAGGGGGTTGGACCCGATGACCCTGGAGGTCCCTTCTAACTCTACCATTCTATCATTCAGTGTATGATACTCTTGATGAAAAAAATTGCAGGGTTGGGTTTAACAGCTGGCCCAATTTGGATTCAAATGTTGGTAAGTCTGCTCATATCAATCAGCTGAGATCTTCTACCTATCCAGTACTAGATCTGATAAGAAAAGATTTTTTTTTAAAGTGTCAGCCTGTCCGTTACCTACGTCTCAGCTATAAAGAGGTTTGTGACAACCCCAATTTACTGGATTCCACCACAACTAACTAATCCCATATTATCAGCTATTATTGGCAAGAGAACCCGATGCTGAAAGGTTTTTACTGCGACATTCTGCTCTGGCTAATATTGCATTGTCCTAATTGGGGTGGCTCAGTGATTAGCAATGTTGCCTTCCAGATCCGTGGTCCTCAGTTTGCATCCGAACAAGGGCAACATCTGCTTGTCCTTCACATAGTCTTCCATGTTTGCATGGGTTTCCTCCAGGTTCTCTTGTCAAACTAGCCCCAGTATCAAGTTTCTGAGATAGGAAATCTAGATTGCAAAACCTATTGGAGACAGGGACTGATGTAAGTAATGACAATCTGTGGAAGCTGCAGAATATATTGGCGCCAATTAGCTCAAAAAATGGCCAGCCCTATTACAACAGTGGGAATTTACAAAGAAGGATACAGAAGTCCAGGAGGATCAGCAATGCCTATGTCTGTTCTGAGACAGATCAAAAGCAGAAACATTTGACGTAACTGACACCATATATAGAACACATAATATTTTTACATCTATTATGGACGTGTCATAAAGAAACCACTTCTGAACAAAGACCATGGTCAAACTGGGAGTAAGCAAAATGAGCAGTTTAAAAGGCTGCAAACTTGCTTAATATCCCTGCCTGCTTCAAAAGACACAACAAACTCTAAATGCCAAGCGGGATGCAGAAGAAAATCTCTTACAAAGGCCCCTAATCACGGCTGACTGAGCAGAATGACATGTTAGAATACATCGCCGCTACTCACGCCCAAACCCGAAAAAAAAAGTTGACATTTAAATTAGTTCTGAAAATTTGAATGCTGGAGCGCTTTAGACACACGTTATACTTTAGCCTGGCACAGAGTCAAGAAATATTACATCAAAAGTGAAAATACTATACTTAAATCTGAGGAAATTCTGCCTTCAGGCCTGGAGAAATCTAAAGGAAGGAACTTCAAAGCTAAATCTGCATGATAACCATGCTGTGATCTATGGATAAAGCCCATTGCATGAATAATGTTGATATTAGCCTGATCACCTTCGTTAAACTAAGAATTATCTAGTTTGCCTCTCCTAGAGTGGCATATCTCATATCTCCAGTACCCTCAACAGGTGATGAAAGAGAAAACCCATGGCAATGCCTTTGCAATATTAAAAAAAAATCCTGAAACCATGACTGATATAGGGAGCTCGAGGACCAGACTCAAGAAACAATGCTTTATAGTTGGTTGCAGATAAAGCACAGGGCAAATAAGAATAGTGCTACAAGTGACCACTGGGGGCAGCCAACTGGACCTCAAGTGCCATGGTTAATGAGGCCTACATAAAACCATAAAGAGACACTTAAAGGCGTTGTCCAGCTGTAAACAATTGATGGCCTATTCTTAAGATAAGTCATCAATAATAGATTGGTGGGGGTTTGTTGCTGCTCAGGCTGCATGCTTGTGTACTGAACTGAATTCTTCAGGAAGTAGTCAGCTCTGTTCTTACTGTAGTGGCAAGGCTTGGTATTGCCAACCAAGTTCCTAATGAAATTAATGTGAACTTTGCCTGCAATACCAAGCTTGGCCACTGCAGTAGGTACGAAGCTGTCTGCTTTCCCCAGAAACCGTTTTTTTAACAACATTAAACTGACACAACTGCCATTCTATGCGTGGCATCAGTTCCCCAGTGGTATGCTTACCACTATTTCTACCTCATGAGACCTCAAGGCTCTTAGACCTCTGATTCACCTGGCGAGAAAGCCACCGGCTGTGCTATCTAGTAGAGGATTGATTAGAGAGATTTGTGTAGCATCAAACTTCATCCACAGGGAAAGGCAGCAAGAAAATGGGATCTCTCATTCAGAACACATGAGAAAGTCGGGTTAAAAATAACCTCCCCACTTTTATTAAATAAAAACTGGCATCTTACAGCAGCGACGTTTCGGCCATGGTCACTATGGCCGAAACGTCGCTGCTGTAAGATGCCAGTTTTTATTTAATAAAAGTGGGGAGGTTATTTTTAACCCGACTTTCTCATGTGTTCTGAATGAGAGATCCCATTTTCTTGCTGCCTTTCCCTGTGGATGAAGTTTGTTCTGGATAAGGGATCCTTGGTGTCCGGGTCCGGATCGAGGCTTGCAAGGCAAGTACCTACACTGAAGGGTACCATTTTTTGCGTGGTGCTGCTGTGATTTGCATATTAGATTTGTGTAGCATCGTCAGACCTTGCTTCATCTCCTTATCAAAACTCAAACCTCTCCAGTCAATTCCCTACTAGATGATATGACAACCCATGGTCTCCCAAAGAGGTGAATTGGAGCCAAGGAGACCACCTTTCTTATAATAAGTAAAGACCCCAGAGGTCTGATTTGGGCTATATACGGATATTTATGGTATATACTGTGCCATAAATGTATTTTGTGGGATAGAACCCTTTAACATCTTGAAGATCTGTGCCATTTAGATTTCAAAAACCACATTTTTAGTAAATGTCTTTTAGCGAATATGAAAACGCAATCCAGTACAGAGTGCAAAGCTTAATCTATGGCTTGTAGAAGACATTATAAAGCCCTACCTCCAGTAGACCAGCACAGCGATGAGCAGAATCAAGCAGAAGAAAGTCAAGGCAGAGACGACCATTAAGGGAACAATCCATTCCATCTTGTTGGAGGAAGAACGGCTCTCCACGCTTGAGTTACCTGTTAAGCAAATTTACAACAACAAACTTATAAATAAGGTCAGTCATCGATAGTTCTCATTTGCTTTTGTAGCTTTTCTGTTGAGTAGCTTAGAAGCAGACATATCACATATATACTATACAAAACACACATAGCTAAGTTTACCTGATGTGGTTAAAGTGCAATTAAGTTTCCATCATACTTAATTTTTCCATTCTGGTCATGGTACTAAATTGAACAAAGTAACAATCATGGAAGGTGTTATTGTAACATCCAAGTTTATTTTCTGAGGACATCCCTCATTTTCTTCAGCACCATATACTAATATTGGGCCTGATGATATTTCCTTCTGCAGGGTAGCCATTGATGTTCCTGGCATAGTACGAAATACTCTATTCAATCAGAAGCTGTGGCCACCATGTGCATGTCACCACTCAGCCAAGTATAGGCATTAATACTCACAGGCTTTTCATGGTATCACTGCTGAAGCCAGAGATTGGCTGAGCTGTCATGTATACCATGAATGGTATGGTTCTATGGGGACCGGGACTCCTGCACTGGCCTAAGGGAACCTCTGACCAGTGAGCACTTTTTAGTTTTCCATTCTCAGAAAACCCTTATTAAATTGCACATATACGGCAAACAGAAAAAGTCTGGTATTGTGTTAGCCAGTAAAACAAAATCTTAAGAAACAAAATCTGATAACATTTTATTCACCTTCAAAAGGTAAGCGTGCAAGATTTTGAGGCTTCCTTAGGCCTTTTCATCAGACTGATATGTTACCAGCCTGATGAAAAGACCCAAGTAGAATTGAAAGCTTGCACTGCTATCATTTTATTTAAGGCCTTTTTACATAAAGATCATTAAAATTATCGCTGGATTATGCAAATCTGAATGATAGCTATTCAGTGTAAGGCCTTGTGCCTACGGCCATGATGGACTCTGCCAGCGGAATATCGCAGCAGAGTCCGTCACGGCGCCCACCAAAGACCCCATACTCACCTCTCCAGATCCGCAGTTTGGATGCAGTGTGTCAAACCGACGCGCATGCGCAAAACAGCACGTGACGCAGCGGCAGTGGGGAGTGATACGGCCGGCGGTGAGCAGTGACCCATAATCACGCGATACTTCCGCTGTGCGCAAACAATTGTTTGTCAGTTGAAATTTAACAACGAATGTTGGCTTTAGCCAACCAATGCACCTGGAAAGAGGTCTATCACATTAGAACTTATGTCCAATAGTTGGATGAAAGTTCTTTCTTTGAAAGAGAATTTCCAGAAAGATAGCTCGTCCTTTGTTTGGGGTCATTAAATACGTATGGCCAGTCTACATGACTAAAATGTGTATCGGTGAAATGCTTGTTCACCAGATTATTGAATAGCTGGCCATATACATTAGAAAGAAGTAGGTTGGTGGAGGAACATCCTATGAACAAATATCTTAAGGGCTGTCACAGCGCAAAGGGATCAGTCCTATTCGCATTTGCACAAGGAAAGACTAGAAGCAATGGGATGAAACTGAAAGGGAGGAGAGACAGATTAGATATAAAAAAAACTTTGACAGTGAGGGTGATCAATGAGTGGAACAGGTTACCACAGGAGGTGGTGAGTTCTCCTTCAATGGAAGTCTTCAAACAAAGGCTGGACAGACATCTGTCTGGGATGATTTAGTGAATCCTGCACTGAGCAGGGGGTGGGAGCCAATGACCCTGGAGGTCCCTTCCAACTCTACCAGTCTATGATAATAATATGGTGTCACAGATGTGGTCATACACGTTTTAGCCTGCAATGAGCCAATTAAAGTTGTTCAAACTGGCCATACATGTTAAATGACACGACGATGGGGGGACAATCTTTCTGAGTACATTCTATTAAAAGAAAATCATTTGTTGATAAAAGATTATTTGTGAAAATACAAGACCTTTTATTCGACTACAGGATAAAAAAAAATGAAGTGCGGCCAGCCTCTTTCCAGACACTCTGTTAACCCCTTCATGACGTGGCCCTCCCCCCCCCCCCATTTTCGTTTTTTCCTCCTCCCCTTAAAAAAATCATAACTCCTTTATTTATCCACCGACGTCACTGTATGGGGGCTTGCTTTTTGTGGGACAAGTTGTATTTTTCAATGGTGCTATTTAAAGTACCATATAATGTACTGAAAAACTTGTAAAAAATTCTAAGTGGTGTAAAATGAAAAAAGAAATGACATTCCGCCATCTTTTAGTGTGTCTTGTTTCTACAGTGCACAAACTGCTACAAAAGCGACATAACTTTATTCTATGGGTCGGTACGATTACTACGATACCAAATCTATACAGTTTTTTTTTACTATACTATTTTTTTTTTCAAAGACATTTTTTTCAATTATTTTCTGCGGTCATCTTGTGGGCGCAATAACTTTCTAATTTTTCCATCGACGTAGTTCAGCAATAGCTCATTTTTTGCGGGATGTCCTGTAGTTTTCATTAGTATGGATTCAGAATACATACGACTTTTTGATCGCTTTTTATTGTGTTTTTTCTGGGAGACAGGGTGACTGAAAAAGTGCATTTCTGGCGGTTTTTTTTTTTTCAGACGACGTTCACGGTGCGGGGTAAATAATGCACTACTTTGATAGATCGTACTTTTACGGACGCGGCGATACCAAATATGTATTTTTATTTTATTTAGACTTTTTAATTATAGATATGGCAAAAGGGGGGTGATTTAAACTTTTATTACTTTTTTTTTTTAAACAATTAAAAAAACTATTGCTCTTTTTTTTTTTACTTTACTTTAAAGTCTCCCTGGGGGACTACAATATGCGATAGTTTGATAGCTCCAGCAGTATGACGTAATGCTATAGTATTACGTCATACTGCATTCTGACAGGCAGCCTATCAAGCCACCCCACGGGGATGGCTTGATAGGCAGTCTCTCAAGGTAGCCCTGGGGCCATTAAGAAGGCCCCCGGCAGCCATGACACCTGCACGGCTCCCCTGATCTCACCGCGGGGAGGGCGCGTACGGGACCCCGAACAGCATTCGGCGGCTTTAAATGCCGCTGTCAGAATTGACAACGGCATTTAAAGGGTTAATAGCCATGAACGGCCGTTCGTGGCTATTGCCCGTGGGTGTCAGCTCTAGTAAACAGTTGTTGGTGCCCGCGCTGTATGCAGAGAGGTCGTACATCCCCCAACGCTCCAGGATGTAAATGTACGTCCTGGAGTGGGAAGGGGTTAAAATTGGCCTTAAATTTCAGCTGAACTGTTTTAGTTGAAATCATCCATTTCCATCAACTTTAGGGCTCCTTCACACGGGCGTATTTTTCATCAGTATTTTGTGAGCCAAAACCAGGAGCAGGTCCAAAATACGGAGGAAATGCAAATCTTACCATTTAATTTTCTCTCTGTACGGTCCACTTCTGGTTTTGGCTCACAAAATGCTGATGAAAGACACGTCCTTGCGAAAGAGCCCTTAGCCCAATGTCTATGGGCACCCTTAGTTCCATAAAACTACTTCCAGCTAATATGTATGGCCACCTTATGGTTCCATTATGATCCCAAGGTAGACAGCCTAACTTAGCTTCCTTAACCTACACCCATTGTGTGTGTATATAATTATAATATATATCCATCTATACATACACACATACATACACACCCCAACATACAGTGTATATCCATGTACTCAAATATTCATATGCATATATTAAATGTTGACGTGGCATTGCAAATACACAAAATGCACAAGTCAGCTGTACAAAATATAGAAGCATACGGCAGGAGAGCGGCCTCATTCATAACACTGCTGAGCCAACATTCCCCGGTGTTATAATTCACCTCAATGGCACTTATGAATGGGAAACTCAATTATAGACCCATTATGAATTGCCAAGTGAACTAATTACTGGAAGTTGCCAGGTGTCACACAGCAAGACTGCAGAATCCAAAATAAATACCCAACAGAACCAAAAGAGGTGAAGTAGGAAGACACTGGACTGAAAAGCAGAAAAGGAGAGATAGGGAAGGCAAATATAGCACAGCGGGGGTTTATTCTGTTTGCAAAATCTAGGCCAGTTATCAGCAGCCACAGATCCTGCCCTTTAAAAGACAAGTCTTGCAGGGGGCTAATCAGTCAAATGCATGGGGATGGTGTGAATTTTCTACTGAGGCAAACGCTGACTTTTAGACACATCTAGGAATTAATGAGAATGGAACGAACTAATCTAACATGACGTAGCTCTGTGTGATCATCATCACATGGATATGGCATGGGGTTTCTTAAGAAAATGTGCTATATATACACAACTGAGCTCTAGCTTTTGGTGACTTGTTTTGAGGATTTTCATAAGACAGATTAGAAAAAGGATGGAAAAGAGCTGGGCAATTAACCTAGGCAAAGCAAGCCAATACAAAAATGATAGAGCCAAAGGGTAGTGAGGAACATTGAGGAGATCATCCCAATCGCAATCTCCTTATGAGATATGAAGCCAAAGTCTTTCAATCTTTATGCAGGACAGGAGTTGACCTCTACTGTAGCACCAACCCAAGAATATGAAGAAGCTCCATATCACATAAGAAACAATCTCTCATTGTTTCCATCCTACAAGATGCATCTGAAAATCTAGGAGCCTCTAAAAACAGATCCTGGAGCCTCCTTGGTTCATTGGAAACTCCTTTTCTTGCATGCAAAAAAAGGCAACAAAAAACATGAAACTTGAATGGAACCACGAAATCAAAACGTATCAGATTGTACAACACATTTACAAGGCGAGGCAATTCTGATGGCAACTAAATGATGTAGCTGACAGCACAAACACTATCAAACAGCTAATCCACAATACTACAAGTTAAAGGGGTGGTCTCGCGAAAGCAAGTGGGTCTATACACTTCTGTATGGCCATATTAATGCACTTTGTAATATACATCGTGCATTAAATATGAGCCATACAGAAGTTATTCACTTACCTGCTCCGTTGCTAGCGTCCCCGTCGCCATGGTTCCGTCTAATTTCGGTGTCTTCTTGCCTTTTTAGACGCGCTTGCGCAGATCCGTCTTCTCCCTTCTTCTCCCTTCGGCTCCGCTCGGCAGCATCGGCATTTTGGCTCCGCCCCCTTGTACGCATCATCGCGTAGCTCCGCCCCATGACGTGTGCCGGTTCCAGCCTCCTGATTGGCTGGAATCGGCACATGACGGGGGCGGAGCTACGCGATGACGCGAAAAGGGGGCGGAGCCAAAACGGCGATGCTTCCAAGACCAGCCGAAGGGAGAAGATGCATCTGCGCAAGCGCGTCTAAAAAAGCAAGAAGACACCGAAGTTAGACGGAACCATGGCAACGGGGACGCTAGCAACGGAGCAGGTAAGTGAATAACTTCTGTATGGCTCATATTTAATGCACGATGTATATTACAAAGTGCATTAATATGGCCATACAGAAGTGTATAGACCCACTTGCTTTCGCGAGACCACCCCTTTAAGAGCGCAAAAGACATCATTACCACAGAGTTACGAACAAATTATTAGTAATTGACCCAAACATGAGTTCCAATCACATCCATGATACAGAATGAAATAGATGAAGACATGTTATATATTGTCCATCAACGACACCAATTTGCAAGTAATTTACTGCATCCTCTCCACTTTTACTGTAGTCTCCAAAAAAGGTTTTCACAAAAAACAAAACAAAACAAAAAAAACAGCTAGCATTTTTTTGGTTGGCAACAGGCACAGCTTTGTTAGCATGATTTCAGTAAAAGAGCCATGAATTTGCATACAAGCACGTAAACATTTGCATGGAGCGTCCAAGTTCTCTGAAGGCTTGCGTCAGGGGCGTAACTATAGAGGATGCAGGGGGATCCGGTTGCACCAGGGCCCAGGAGCCTTAGGCCTCCTTCCCACGAACGGATTTCCGCCGCGTAATTCGCGGCGAAAATCCGCTGCGTTGCCCGCAGCTATTAGGTTCTATTGAACCTAATAGCACAATGCTCACGATGCGTAATTCCAGCGCGGAATTACGCACCGCGATTTCTCCCGTCCTCACCCACAGCATGCTCTATTTTCTGCGGGTGTACGCACTGACGGCTTCCATTGCAGTCAATGGAAGCCGTCCTTTCACGCTATCTCCCGCTGTAACCAGCGGGAGATAGCGTGAAAAAACGCTTTCCCGCCCACCGCCGCGCGTCATATGACGCCAAATGACGCGGCCGGCCGCGGCACGTGACACGCTCGGTGACGCGGCGGTGGTGGGCGGTGACGCGGCGGTGGTGGGCGGGGAAGCGATTTCACGCTATCTCCCGCAGGTAAGTATAGGGGCTCTGGGGGGCGCCGTGACGGGCTTCACTGCGTAATATTACGCGGCGGACCCCGTCACGCTCGTGGGAAGGAGGCCTTAGGGGGGCTCATAAGGCCTCTTTTCTCCATATAGGGAGCCCAGTACTATGAATAAAGCATTCTAGTTAGGGTTCCCTGTTACAGGTTTTGCATTGGGGCCCGGGAGCTTCAGGTTACGCCTCTGGCTTGCGTGGTTGCAGAGATGTAACTTGGAGCTCCCCCGCCCCAATGCAAAATCTGCAACAGGGTCCCCACCTGCATGTGCCACTTTAACAGTGGGGTCTTTTGAAGTGGTAGAGAGACCTTTGCCACTCCCTCAGACATCAGGGTAAGGGTGCGGCTAATGGTTTCTGTATCATGTGCAGTTATTCTCAGATTTTTTCCTACACTTCAAAAACACAGCTCTTAAAGGCATAGTCTGGAGAGAAAAAAAAAAGTTAATGAAATTATTCACTGCTGTATTAAAACATACAGAAGAGTCATACACCCCCTCATCTGATCTCCCATGGCTCCTGGTCCAATGATGCCCCAGTCGTCCACTGCACCTTTTTTTCTCTGCTCCATCAAGGACATCCCATCACATGGTCATGTGACTGCTGCAGCCAATTGCTCGCTGATCCAGAGTTACATACAGCTGGTAATTGGCTGCAGCATTCACATCCCATTGTGATGGGACATAATTGCCGCAGCTGGAAGAAGAATGCAGAGAGGGACCAGGCACCATCAGAATGGGAGCTACAGGAGAACTGGGTAGTGAGTTTATGACTTTTTAATGATTTTAGCATTAAGAATATTTCAGTTTAATTTTTGCCCTAGACTACTCCTTTAAGGGATAGTTCATACTAGCACTAAGGGTTCCGTTTTTCTGCCAAATGTAACAGTCATGACTAGAGATGAGCTAGTATACTCGCTAAGGCGCTACTTGCTCGAGTAATGTGCCTTAGCCGAGTATCTCCCCGCTCGTCCCTAAAGATTCGGGGGCCGCCGCAGGGGGCAGGGAGCGGCAGAGGAGAGCGGGGAGGAACGGAGGGGAGATCCCTCTCCCCCCCCCCCCACTCTCCCCTGCTCCCCACCGCAACTCACCTGTCAGCCGCGGCGGCCCCGGATCTTTAGGGACGAGCGGGGAGATACTCGGCTAAGGCACATTACTCGAGCGAGTAGTGCCTTAGCGAGTATACTCGCTCATCTCTAGTCATGAAGTAACCAAATGGTGTCGAAGAGACCCCATTGACTATAATGGAGTCCGATTGGTTTCCAGACATCATTTTCTGGCATTTTTTGCAGAATTCCACAACAGCGGTTTCAAACAGAACCTACAACGCTGATGTGAACAGGCTCTAAGAGGTGGCTGTCATATCTTGTCCCCTAGGCCTCCTTCCCACGAGCGTGACGGGGTCCGCCGCGTAATATTACGCAGTGAAGCCCGTCACGGCGCCCCCCAGAGCCCCTATACTTACCTGCGGGAGATAGCGTGAAATCGCTTCCCCGCCCACCACCGCCGCGTCACCGCCCGTCACCGCCCACCACCGCCGCGTCACCGAGCGTGTCACGTGACGCGGCCGGCCGCGTCATTTGGCGTCAGATGACGCGCGGCGGTGGGCGGGAAAGCGTTTTTTCACGCTATCTCCCGCTGGTGACAGCGGGAGATAGCGTGAACGGACGGCTTCCATTGACTGCAATGGAAGCCGTCAGTGCGTACAGCCCGTCCTCACCCGCAGAAAATAGAGCATGCTGCGGGTGAGGACGGGAGAAATCGCGGTGCGTAATTCCGCGCTGGAATTACGCATCGTGAGCATTGTGCTATTAGGTTCAATAGAACCTAATAGCTGCGGGCAACGCAGCGGATTTTCGCCGCGAATTACGCGGCGGAAATCCGTTCGTGGGAAGGAGGCCTAATGACTAGGACAGGACATGTGTCCTTGAGATATGTGAACTGACTTGCAATCCTCATGGGATATAGACTGATGTGAGTAGATAGCCTAGGTTTCATACACCGCTATAGAATACATTGAGATTATATAAATAATGAGGGGAAAAGAAATAATTTTAATTGCATAATCTTAGATCTACGTGCTGTATCACATATTTTGACTTCTTTCCTGAAGAAATGTAGTATGTTTGAAGAGCAGAAGCCTTAAAAAAAGAAAAAAATGGCTTAATATTGTCAAAATGGCGCCTTGTACTCATTTTTATAACGATCTAATGAAAGTGAGTTTATTAGTGTTAATAAACAAGGCAGTAAACTTTTGACAAGCCATCATTAATTTGTAATGTATATTTAAATCCAACGCTAACAATATTTCCACAAGCAAAATATAAGGCACTAAATATTAGTCTTTGGAGGAGGATGAGCGAGAGGAGAAGAAAAAGTGGCTGCCGTTAAATGCTCGATCATAAAAATGCCAAACGTGTAATCTGCTCTTAAGGATTTACCAAGGCATCAACATTCACACAAGCTGCAGGCTTGTCTTGGGGCGAGGGTGTAACTAGAGCTCAACCCAGAAAGACCTCAACTTAGCCCAGCAAGCTCATAATACGATGATTACTTAAAAGGACAGAATTCAAATTATTCCTAAAGGGGGGTGTGTGTGTGAAGCGGGGGTGGGGCTGTGGTTCAGATATATAGTGGGGGGATGAAATGTATATTAACAAATAAATACCCCTCTGCTGATGAACTGCCACTCCAGTCCCCCAGTGGTTGGTTTACTTGGTCTGCGGTGGTCTTCTGGGTTGCTTAGGAGGCCCGATACGGGACATTCCATGAACAGGCTCGAGCTTCAACATTAGAAGCCCATGTTACAGGTTTATGGGACAACACCAGGCCAGAAAATCCAGTGTTATAACGGATTAGATGCCTGATTGCTGGAGCACAAAAATGGCACCACGGTAAGCCTATGAGGAATGTTTTTCCAAAATGAGTCCATTTTAAAAGATTTCGCAGCTTATGATATAGTATGAATCCCTCTGCTTCTGCTTACATATGTACCAAGTGATACAATACAGTATTAGTAAAATAATACCAATTACAATGATACCTGATATGGTGGTTTTTTTTTTTTAAACTCTTCTTATATTACATTTTCAGTTTTTTAGCTTCTTTCTAAAACAATACCTTGTGACTTAACTCATTTTGCAAAAATGCTCCTCATATACAGTAGATCAATTCTAGTTTAGGGCAAGAGGCATAAAAATGTATAAAAAAATTGGAAATTCACTCCAATTAATAGGCAGGTTTGTTGACTTTGGGTTTAGATAATTGAGATTTGTATGGCCCAAAAATCAGCATCGGGGTTTTTGCAGATATCTGTACCAACAGCGGTACTGATAAACACATGAGGAGATAATCTGAAATGTTAGATACAAATAAGAAAGAGCATTACCAGAAATAAGGAACGTGCATAAATCACATAAAACAGGTATAGGCTACTGAGAAGCCAGAAGACCAAAAAAGAAGACAGGACATACTAGACACTTCAAGTATTCAATCAGCTTTATAGAAAGCAACATTTAAAAAAAAAGTTGTTTCATGAAGATGACTCCAATCCATATGGACATAAAAAGGGTCCCCTGCTCGGGAACCACCTCTATGAGCCATAATGAAGAGCTGTTCTATACAAGCAGTTCCTGTTCTGATAGATGTGTGCCGGTGGTATAGGAACCTAATTTCCAAAGCATGTTCTTCTATGGTGAAAGAAGCTGGATAGGAAAGAAGCCCATGGAGACACAAGGTAAACATGAACTCTTTGCAGATGATGCCATAGTGAAAGTTGAAGCAACTTAAAAAGGGGTATTCCGATTTCACAAACCCTATTCCAATGTCCTGCGAAAAGGAAACTGAATCATTCAACAATGCCATGTCTTCTTCCAAAATGCTTTGTTTTCTTGAAAACCAGTATCTTCTTTAAAATTATTTACTGCTCGTTGCAAGTGGGACTAACCACCTCCACTCTAGAACAGAAATGGCCAGTGCTTGCACACTGCTAACACCATATGGGATACTCTGCTGGGTGGTGGAATCTCTGGAGTGTATGCACACTAGATCCTTGCCTGGTCAGCTCTGCTCTGCTTTTCTTTCCATAGGCCTTCTGGGTAGCACATAGAAGTCCTCATTGTTTGCGCTGCCTAGAAAGCCTTGCATGGTATGAAAAAGCAGAACGCAGCGGTAGATGGTGGCGAAGCCAGGAGCTATTGCTAATGCACTCCAGAGATCCCTACCACCCAGTAGGTTGTTACATTCCGGAGTCAGAAGCGCACAAGTGCTGACCATCCCTGCTCCATAGCGGAGATGGTTGGTTCCCCTAGCAATGAGCAGTAAACAACTTTAAAGAAGATACAGGTTTTCAAGAAAAACAGGGGAATTTTAGAAAAAGACATGGCATTGGTGAGTAATTCAGTTTTCTATTTGCAGCACATTGAAATGGGATTCCTGAGATGGGAATACCCTTGACCAATGGTGGCTGCGTATTGGCACATTTCAGGTGGTACAGTATACTTGGCCCAAGTGTCTAAGTCAACTTAGGCCAATCGTATTCATGTATCTTTATGACCATGAGTTAGTAGAAACCTCTCTATCTTCAAAATTTTGACGTCTGTTGACTTTTTTTACTGTAATTTTGTGATATATCATCGTGTCTTTAAAAATGAAATTGGGAGCTTTTAGCACTGGGCATAGTTCAAGGTAGTACTAGCCAATAGCTAGTGTCTTTCTGACCAACCCTTTTAGGTATAGTTTTTAAAATGGAATTGAAGACCATTTTTGGTTGATCTTGGAAGCAGCTACTGCAACAGTCATGTGGCCTTTAGAGATGAAGAGCCTAGATCAGATGGGCCCCATGGGTGTTAAGGACCTATAAAGGCACGATAGTGTTTTGCAACAAAGGGAATAGGAATAGTGACTTTCTCTACTACAAGAGATAAGAAGGTGGATGGGCAACAAGAACAGGATGGGATGAGGGAGGTAGCATGGACCAGCACTAGGGAAGCCCCATTGTCATTTTTACTATGGGCCCCATTGTCCTTCAGATAGCAGTATGGAAAGTGTGTGCAGTATGAACTCAGCAGGATGAGCCTGAAGGCTAAATAGTGAAAAGATGGGGTGACGCTGCTTGAAATGAACAAGCATTAAGCAGATGAAAGAGTATTAAGACCTTTATTAATTAACCTTAATATGTTACAATACAGAGTTCACTGCATATAGAAATTTCTTACAAGTTCATCATCAGTAGTGATAAAATTCTATGGACCAGTCTTGTTACTACACATTTAGAACAATATATACAGTTTTTACACTTATTTCATTTTTCTCTTTCTTTCTCTCCCAGGCCAAGATTTGTAGTCACAGATGTGTTATGGTATATCTTTGGTCAGTTGGGTGTACAGGACCATCATTTAGCATGGATAAAATATACAATTAATGTATGGGCAACTCATCTGCATTATAATGTATAGAAGATGATTGGATGACTATAATGGTGAATAGCCAGGTCAGGTTCTCCAAGGCCAAGCATGGTCAGGTGACACCTCATGGCTCTTTGTGCCAACATTCTTTTCACCTGTTTTTATTGACTACCAAGAAGAAAATACTGCAGTGCTCCATTTAGAACCAGCATAGATAGCAAACTAAATAGTATCGGCAAGGATACAGAGTGGAAAAAAGAGAAAAGCAAGTACATTGCACACATTTAGAAAATAAATGATACAGTAGAGGAGAAAAAAAAAATTCAAATTTTAAGAAACGGCACAACTTCTGTCCATTTACATAAATAACGCTGAGTTGTAGTACCAGACAACACGTAAAGTGTAGCCGTGCTTTCTAAAAACTTTTGACATGTTATAAGGACATGTCAGATTTTTTGATAGATGGGGCCTGGGTACTGTTCGCCTGTAGGCCTTGTCTGGGGGTGCTGTCACTCCTCGCTAGCTGAATACGGGCCTATGACTTTCTACTGAGCCCATCTTTAACTAGTGAGCTGTAACAGCGTTCAGGTGCGCTCGTTCCAGAGATTGTTGGACAGGTGAAAAGTTTTTAGAAAGCGCATTTATGCTTTAAGACAAAAGTGGCACTATTTCTGGAGAAAATTACCAAAATTTGTTTTTTTTTAAAAATCTTATACAATTGTTTTGAGGAGGAAATATATATATAAAAAAACAAGGTATATAAATTATTTGAAGGGGGAAAAATTTCAAATATTGCCCAATTGTGCATTATGATGAGATTGCACCGATTGGGGAAGGCGAGTCATTGTATTCAAAAGTTAGCAAAGAATTTCCAAGATTAGATTGAAAAAAAAAAAAAAAGTTTTGCCCCAGTGCCACCATTGAATGAGATTACAGCCCCTTCTCATTTAGATGAATAGGGCTGAGTGGCAGGCAATACTGGACACAACCAACAGACATCGTGCTGCCTTTGAGGGGGGAAAAAGCTACCACATAGATAAACAGGATCTTTTCTGCAGTACATACCACAAAATTGCCATTTCAATAATAAGAGTAATGAAAGGGGACCCATAATACATCACGATATATAGTCATTTTATCACAGTAACTAATCATTGGGTTGTTACTACCAAGGCTAGCTTCACATGGATGAGCACAATATGGGGCCATGAATCCCAACCCAATATCGTGCTCCCCACCATGTGAAAGCCCCAGGGATGCAAGGCGTTTTGATAGGATCGCGGAAATCTCCCATTGCTTTCAATAGGGCCGGAACAGCTGCCACCTGCCCCATTGAAAACAATGGGGCTGCGATGCGAGATCACGCAGCCAGATAAAACATGCTGTGATGTGTTTCCCGCATAGCACTGCCCATGTGAAGCCGGCCTAAGAGGCAAAAACTTTCCCTTTTTTTTACTCAACTCCATCAGATAAAATAATTCAGTCCCGACCTACAGCATACAATGAGGACCTCTAAAGCTACCTCCGATCATAGTGGATTTTTGCTGTGGATTTCATATTACATGCTGAACTTGGTGTGGATTTTACACCCTCATTTAAAGAGGTGGAATTCGTGCTGAAAACCTGCAGCATAAATTGACATGCCGCTAATTTAAAACCTGCGCCGCAGGTGAATTTATGCAATAGATTTTTTTTCCGCAGTGTGTGGATGAGATTTTAAGAAATCACATCCATACTGCTAGTAGGGTAAAATGTTGCAGATTTTTAACAGTGGAAAATGCACAGCATATCCACTACATGTGAACTTATCCTTAAGAGCGCTAGCTCTATAGAACAGAACTCTATGTTAAAGAAGCAGTCCAACCAAAACTGGTTCCGAGGCGGCGGTGCATGACACAAGGATTCTCTCTTTGGTGTTCTTTGAATTTTTGTGTAATGCACCACCCCCTCAGGTCAGGCACTATTGGCTTCCAACCTTTGTCACTAAAATACAAGCCCCAACCAAGCAAAGCATGCTGCGAGCTGTGATCTGCAATGGCTGGTTATGGCTTTAACTGTTGGGTTACAAAAAAAAAAAAAATACATCAGATAAACACTCAATCTGCAGTTTTTAATATTATCCTAAATTTGACTCTAGCGTGTAACATGACTCAAACACAGGCCTCATAAATCAAAAACCACCTTGTACATTTTGGGCCTCCCTGTTATTAGGCCAATTTTTCATTGACATATTAAAAGAACCATAATTTTTGTATTTTTCTATCTAGGCAGCGGTACCTCCAGTCGCCATCCCCTGAGCTGGATTATGGAAATGGACTGTATTGAATGTCACCCTGTTTGCCACCTGAAGCTAAAATAAACATATGTTTTGCTGTTAACCTTCCTGGCTTTTGGAACTCCTTTCCACTGGGGGACCTGCACCACGCTACATTGTAAGACCATCTCCAGGAGCAGAGATCAGCACATACCATCAAGTCCCCCATTATTCACCGTAGTGCAGGACTTATTTTTTTTTTTCAAGTAACACTTTGCACTACGTCAGAAATTGCCAGTAGGTAAGACATTAAAGAAAACGTTAGCACAAATCAACATTCACACCAGTGGGATAAAGTTAATTATAAAGCCATACAAATTACTGCACAAAGCCAATGATTAATGGCCATATTTACTACCCACGAACATTAAAGTGCCTTGCTGCACAGCCTTGCTTAATGTTTGGCCTGGAAATGCATTAATGAGCCACTTTGCTGATAAAAGGAGCCAGTAAAAATATGCTGTGGTCAAAATACTTAATATAATGGACACATTAGGTCATTATTAGCAATCTGCAACTGAAAAAGGCTAGAGCCCAACTACAGAGCCAGGTGGTTGTTAAAATGAACTTGGGATCATGAAGTCATGCTTGACACAAAGTTTCTGATCATTTCATCTTGGGAGCGATCATCAGCATTTAATTGGACTTGCCACCCAAAATATTATGTTAAAGGGTGCAGATTGTACAGAGTTTAGTAAAAGAAACTGCAAGAACCTGACGACTAAAATCGAGCAACACATTCTAACAGAACAGCGCCCTTTGTGGACAGATTGGAAATAACCACTTTTTTTGTTAAATTGGGTGATGATTCTTACAGAAACAAGAACTCAACAAAATCTTTCTTGTCTTGATATTGTATTGGAACTGATCATCTCTGTGGGAACCGCTGAAGCGGACAGGGGATCAAAAAAAAATAAATAAAAGTCAGTGGTTTTTTTTCACCTCTTTCTCCCCTTGACATCAACCCCTCTGGGAGGCATTTTTGATGTCCTTAAATGCATGTATTGGGCTACCAACCATTTTTTGCAGCAGTGAGGCTGGACTGACATCTAAATTTCCCTCTGCTCTCTCCTATCCTGCACTTAGAAATAAACTTTGTTTGCTCTCTTTTTTTCTGCATCATCTTATCAGCTAATTCATGACCACAACAATCAGTCCATTCTTAGTGACAGATCTCCCAAGGAGACCTAAGGCCCATTTTCACATTACCAACAAATTTGTTCTAAAATGCACGATAATCATTACATCCAAACGTGAAGCGATTAGTGCACTATTAGTTTGCTTTTTGTTTGCCGCTCAGTTTCAGCTGGCATAAAAATCATCACTGATTCGCTCACTTCTCGTTTTGTCTCAACGCTCCCCACTTGGTGATTCACATAGAATGTGACCGACTGAGCGAGAAGTGAGAGATTCTCAGTAATGATCTGCCTGTCTAAACATTCTGTATGAGCGCGACCAACTAGCGGTGACGTCACTCACTTGTTTAAACGAGAATCGTCCCGTGCAGAAGGGGGATTAGGGTACCGTTACATAGCATGGCCGTCGGGCACAGGAGCGATAGTCGTTCAAATGAATTGAGGCAAAGTGGGTTGGGGATCGTTCTAGCCCTTCCGCCTCCATTTACAGTAAGCAGGGGATTGTGTGACTCCTGTTTACAATGAGTGAGAGGCCGCTCACCAGTCATTCTGTTTCTATGAACTGAAATGGAATGACTAGCGACAACTGAGCGACTTCTTGCTTAGTGCCCTGTCAAAGGCCGTGCATACAAGGGCGACAGTTGCCGAAATCGCTCCTTTGAGCAATTATTTTGGCAAAAATCGGCCAGTGTAAAGATATCTTTAGACTGCAGTGCTTATATAGAATGATATGTAGAAGATGCAGAAGCCAAAAAACGGCACAAAATTTTTCATTAAACCCTACTGCAGAAATGATTGGCAGCCCATTATACATGCATTTATAGGGAACCTGTCATGACCTTTGAGCCCCATAAACTATATTATACAGCTCAAAGGTCAGGGAATGGGGAGGGAAATTTCATACTCACTGGGCGCCCAGTTCCAGTGCTCTGTTCCTGCGCTCACACAGTGCGACTCTCAATCCCGCTCTGTGTGCCCGCTCTCCAATTCATTTCTATGAAAAAGGGGCTGAAAAGAGTCCCACTGTGTGCGTGCCAACTTCACGGGACATACCGCGCTGGAACGAGGTGTCTAGTGATCTTTGAGCCCCAGAATTTAGTTTATGGGGCTCAAAGGTCTTGGGGGGCTCCCTTTAAATGAAAAATTGCCCTCCATAGGTCTCCATAGCATTAATGGTTTATGGATGCCCATAGACAGACTACACTGCATAGAAAGCACCTATTAACCCTACAGTCCCCAACATGAACGTGGGAAGGTGGGCCATGATAGGAGTGCAATGTTTGATTGGCCAGTTATCCCAAGCTCATCCAGGCCCTTAAGAAAGCTTATTATTTGTCAACTGAAGTTTTTGAGCTGAAGAGAAGAATTGATATAAAGCTGGAATTGAAATTAAAAAGTTGAAATAAACTGATTTGTAATAACTTAATTGTGAAACAAAAAAGTGACAAAGGCTTAAATTCCAAAGAAATGATCAACGTCATGAGGTCACAATGCTGCAGCTGAGGAACAAATTGCTACCGCTGATTGTCTACCTTAAAATTCCCAGTTCAGAACAGCACGGAGCTGCCCTCTGCAGGTTACATGGAGAACAATGAGCTTCTGACAGCAGGTATTGATTAAATGAACTATATTCCACTCGGTGCCATTAAATAGACGAGAAGCCTCTAAGTTGCGGCTCTCCAGTTGCTGCAAATCTACAACTCCCAGCATATCCTGACAGCAGCACATTGTCATGGGATGGCTGGCGTTGTAGTTTCACAACACTTGGATAGTCGCAGATTAGCGATCGCTGCAACAGACTATATTAAAACATATCAAGGTACACGGATGATTTTTCCATCCATTTTTCAGACCAAAAAAGTGGTCAGAAATTTAGATGAAAATAGATGCATTTGAGCTTTTTTTTACACTAATAGAGACTCTTTTTCCTAATGAGCCCATAGGTCTCCACAAGTCGGTTCCAAAGTTATGCAAGTGAACAGAAAAGAGTCATCTGACCGACAAGCATAACACCAATTCATGATCTGCCGAGATAACCACACCCCCTTTCTCTGGATGAACATAAATTCCTGTGTAACTGGGGATTCAAAAAGCTGTCCATCAAGAGAAAGAGGCCATTTTTTAACCCAGAAGCTCATGAATTAGCATGACTCTTGTTGACCCATGGACAGGTGTCCCAACTCTTAAGTTTCCAGACAACTCTTATACTGCTTTGCATATGGCACAGGATAACTTTGGAATCTAATTGTGGAGGTACATGGGTTCATTAGGAAAAGAGAGCATTAGAAGTCATTGATTTTTTTAATCCCCTGCCGGACAGTGAAGTCAGTTTTAGGGGTGAGAGGATGACCTCTTCTTTTAATGAATTAGGCTTACAAAAGAAAAGGTTTGGTCCTGATAAGGGTTGTCCAAAATACGACTTGCATGACGGGCCAATAAGAGATTGGTTGAGGCCTCCACAGATCCTGAAAATACACCAGTGTAAGCAAGACCACCCCCGAGGTTTCTCTAACTTACATTCATTTCAATTGCGTGTGCATAGAAAAAAAATTATATTTCTAGGACTCAAATAATCACCAGTGACCAATTTGTCTCCTTAGATTAGTGAACGCTGCTAATTTTGGAAAGCGTGGGATCCATTTACACTGAACAACTCTTAGAGAAAACTACCTACAACTGAGATCTGTAGTTATAAATGGTGGATATCAGCTTACGTCATTAGAAAAGGGGAACACAAGTCGGTGGGATGTATAGATAACCCAACATGCTAACATTTATGAGCATTACATCTATAATTTTGGTGGGCAATGCCCTTTGCAGGGGCAGTACTAGGGCGACTTCTTCATAATTGAAAAAAATGAAAAGTACATGAGACAATTCATAGAAGTAGCGATCAAATAAGTAAAGCTGTAGAGGCTGACATTGTCCATTGGAATTTAATACAAAAATTCTACTCATTTTATGAAAAGTTACTATTTTTATTGATAAGACTTCACTCTATTATTATAATGACTATCTGCTCTTAAAGCTATAAATACCATTGTGTATGTGGATATTTGCGCATATTCCACGCACATAAAAATTAGTCCAGTGAAGGTTTTTATAGAGTAAAGGAGGATGTTTATTAACACTTGTTTCCTTGTGGGGGTATATGCTTTTTAATGGTACAGATTAGAGATGAGCGAACGTACTCGGTAAGGGCGATTTCGCAATCGAGCACCGCGATTTTCGAGTACTTCACTACTCGGGTGAAAAGTACTCAGGTGCGCTGTGGGTGAGCGGGGGGTTGCAGCGGGGAGTGGGGGGGAGAGGGAGAGAGAGAGGGCTCCCCCCTGTTCCGCGCTGCTACCCCCCACTCCCCTCTGCAACCCCCGCCCCACAGCGCACCCGAGTACTTTTCACCCGAGTAGTGAAGTACTCGAAAATCGCGGTGCTCGATTGCGAAATCGCCCTTACCGAGTACGTTCGCTCATCTCTAGTACAGATATTTCCACAACTATCAAAAACTTGTAATAGAATTTATTATAAAAGGAAAAAAGAGCTATAAAAAGCACAAGAAATCTTGCAAACTGGCTCCACCTGCCACCTTAAATGTGATACTTCCACCTTAACAGAACTGCATGTCTGTCTGTACATTAGAAAAAAAAAGCACAAGAAATGTTCCACCGTAGGATCACATACAGCCCTGTATTTAAGCAAAGGAGTTGTGCCCTTAAAGGGAAATGTCCAGTCTCCAGGTTAAAAAAGAAAAAGAAAAAAAAAAAACACACAAAGAAGAAAACAAGAAGTGAAGTAGTGATGTCATTGCGGTTATCAAACTTTCCTTTAGTCCCCTGTGTTGCTGTCTCTTCTTTCAAATATTGCACAGGTTTTCCTATACATTTCAACATGCCATTGCTTGTAAGCAGAGTACAGAAAATACCTCCCTCTGCTGGTTGTCCAAGAAATTGCATGGGTGAGTACCATAATTCCAATATTATATGAGCAACATAGGTCATCAAACTCAGCAAGCTGTCAAAAATTATACACCCATGTACACACTGATCAAAATCTGTTGGTGTCCTATGATTTTACTAGGAGACTGGAGTTTTAACAAGGTTGTGGAGAGTTATAAAAAAAGAGAAAAAAAACATGATGGCTTTTTTACAGAAAAAAAACGACACCTGCCCACAGTTTGTTGCATTCAATAAAACCACTTTCATTTCCATGGAACTGAGTTGCAATAACCAAAAATGACCCATGGACAGGTGTCACAACTCCTTTGAGTTTCCATATCTTTGCAGTCACATTTTCAGTGCTCACAGCAGTTGTCCCACAGAAATATCTTATACCCCCCCTCCCAACGCTGATTATGAGATTGGGGTCCCTAATGCCCTCAAATGAATGGAGCACTGGTTATACATGTGCCCCACTCCATTCATTTCAATGCCAGAGATAGCCAAACACTTCTCAATTTCCAGCAGCCCTGTTGAAATGAATGGAGTGGCAGTACACACTCATGACCAGCCCTCTCTATTCATTCAGAGACACTCGGGACCCCCATTCTTGTCTCGGGTAGATGTCCTAGTGATAGGACCTCCACTGATCAAATACTTATCTGCTATTCACAGAATAAGGAATAAGTTATTTTTGTGAGCCAACCCCATTTATTAAACATCCCACTGCGTAGAGTATCACCATTGTATCGAATTACTCTTCAGTACTCTCCATTGTAATCCCATCAATAGTGCGAAAGAATAAGAAGTACTGTACATGATTCTGAAAGTTAATGAAAACATTGGAAAAAATTCTTCATCTCACATTTGGTAACAAAAAAAAGTAAAGATTGGGAAAATTACTGAACAACAGATTAAAAAAAAAGAAAGGAATGAGTGATGTCAAGACATGGAGCAGTGAGGTTAGTGATATGTACAGGAATCTTGAGCAAAGGTTAGTTCTATGTACAGAAGTTCTGAACAAAGGAAACATTCTTTTAGTAAGAAAAGTCAGTAGTTTTAAGGACAGAGAAGATACTGGTTTAGCCCCGAAGATGATAGATCTAGTCACCAACCTTGGTTAACAGTGGATCTGTTGTCCAAGTCTGTCTCATCTTTTTCTGGACTATATGTACTTTGATCCAAATCATAATCTTCTGTGGATGGCACTGTGGTTTGTAAAGGGACTGTACTTCCAGCAGGTGTATCCCAGTCATTGACGTCTATTAAAGAAGTGTTTTGTTTTTGCTCAGAGTCTATTAAAGTTTCATTAGTGCCAGACTCTTGTTGGCCATCAGCACTTTCTCTAGTCGTGTTGGACTCTGTACGGTTCTGCACATCTGAAGAGTTTGTGGCTACATTGCCTTTCTCCTTCTTCTCACTGTCCTCGCCTTCCTCCTCTTGTTCTCGCTCACCCTCTTCCCCCTCGCCTTTCTCATTTTTCTCCCCCTCCTCAGCCCCTTCGCTGTTTTTAGTGGGAGAAGCATCATTGTCGGAGCCTGTGGATGGTAAAGGTTCAGTAGTAGACACAACAGGCCTGGCAGCCTGTTTACCAGCAGAAGAGGAAGTGGGGAGGCGAGTGGGCCAAACAGTGCTAGGAAAAGAAGGTAGACCGCCACCACTAAAACCAAGACCAGCAAGAAGAGTACTTGTCACCACAGAGGCCACCGTAGCTTGGCTCCCACTTGAAGAAGGGCCCATCCCAGTGGCCATTGAAACAAAAGAAAAGGGGATGCCAGAGGAGGTCCAGGTGGAGGATCCAGAACTGATTGGAGCCATGTCAGCGGAGGAAGCAGGGGAAGCAGTAGGCTTATAGAAGGAAAGATCAGAAAAGAAGAGTCAGTACATTACCTGGCTTAACACTCTTAGAAAGTGCACTGGTAGAAATCTCTCTCTGAACTTTCTTATTCTGTATTTAAGATAAAATAAAACACTATTTTCAATCATAGGACATGCAGGCACTTTTGAGTCTTATTTTGGAGGAGTCAGTATGACCATATTTTGCATGGTAAATTATTGACTTAATTGCGCCCAATACATCTATTGTATGGGTAGATACATAGTTGACAGTTGAGCAGCATCAACCTGTAAAAGCTAATCCCTGTCCTTGTTTACACAGTGCCTTGTCCATATCGCATGGGCTGCTGGGCCTGGTACTCCTGCTTGCCCCATTCAATCGAATCAAAGACAGACATCCATATAGACAAACCGCTGCTTAACCCCATTCCAATCCAATTTTGGATACAGGGTTTCCTAAAAGGCTTTCTCTTTTTGCTGTTATACAATGGTGCCATCTGCTGGCTAAAGCCAGTGTGTGCGCCAGAGAAGCTCCGGCAGAGGAGTGGCTGGCAATAGATGGTAAGAATACCCTGTTGGACGTCTTCTGACATTGGAGCTGTACAAGCTTCAATTTCGAATGTAGGAAGACATCAGACAGTGGATTGGAAAGGGTTAAACAAGGGGTATTGCCCAATTGCAATGCACATGGCTTTCGATGCTGCTGCATCAGAAGCCCTTGGTGACAGCTGGACTGCCGCTGCAATGCATACCTGCCATTTAACTCCCTAGAAGTCAAGGTCATTAAGTACTGTGCCAGCTAAGCAGTTAACAGAGGAAGCACTAATAACTCCCCTTGTTACACGGGGTGCCAATGGGTTATAATTGCAGCTGGAGGGCTTACAACAGCTTCCATGTTTTCCATCTACAGAAGCCTTTTAGCATTGATAGATTTAGCATATAATGTAAAACTGACAAGCATAATAAATTGCAATACAGAAGTATTTCAATGTATTATAGAGGTGATCAGAGGAATGCATGTTCAAGTCTACTACTGGGATGAATAAAAAAAATTAGGAAGAAATGTTCAATAAAGTGTTTTGCTTGATACAAAAAAAATTACATGTAGAAAAAAAAGTGCCAAAAAATTAAATATATATTGAAAAATAGAAAAGTCCCAGCAAGAGGACTGAAATCTCACTTTGGGTGAATAAACAGCATTGCATCTGATCCGGTTGGGAGTCCTGCCTATAGTTTATACATTAACCTGAGATCGAGGTTATGACGCTGGCAACCTATTGTTATATAGACTTTTTTCATAATTCTGCTCTTTTCTTTTGAATTTATATTTATGATCAGGTATTAAAAGAAGTGGTAAATTGATGAATTCTATGGTAATATTTATATCCAATGCACCTGCATCTAGCGGTTTTATGCCGCGGGAATCACGCAGGGAGAATCAAAAAAGTCCCTGCTGGTGTTCGCGGAAAAACTTGCTTTTTACCATGCTTTTCCACGGTTTCCAGGAATACTATATTAATGGAGACCTCCCGCCGCCGAAAAACGCGGTAAAATAGAACATGCTGCAATATGTTTCCTGCGACGTAAATCCACGGCAGAATCCTCTATGTGAGGACTGAACCATTAAGTTTAATAGAACCTAATAGCTGCATTATTCCGTCGTGGATTTACGCCGCGGGGGAACGTGGCATAAATCCGTCCACGGGCATTAGCCCTAATAGTAAGGGTCCTATCTGAAATTTGATCAAAATGTGTGCCAAGGACCTCAAATTTATAAATGTAGCAGTAGTGGATTTCAATATTCCCATATTTGTTTTTGCCATGTTTCTTGGTGTTTGCAGTGTGCTGCTATGCCCTGTCTAGACGTTAACTCTTAGTCGTCCAAAGGTGAAACTATTCCGCTATTTTGGGAACTTGCAAAAAACAGCAAGTCAATACTATACCATGACAAGAATGGGCAGCATTAGAAGGGTGACTCAAAAACGTGCCGATTCACACTTTCTGTGCTAGAAGACTAAAAAGCGCTATAAATAATTACATTTTTTCAATTGTCAAATCATCTTATAACTATATTTATGTTAAGTAAATAATTGTGAAAAACAAATAAAATCAGAAATGTAAGAATTCTAAAACATCACAATATAAGCTTCATAATAACCAAACCAAAGAAGCTCAACTATTCAATAAGTCTTTAAAGTAGAAGGTAATTTCTTTTGTGTTGAGCTTTTAATTACATTTCTGTCCACCGGATGTCACCATTGTGTCATCTACCGTCAGCATATTTCCCGCTTTATTATGCAGTTTAGCGACATAAAAAAAAAAAATTGGCACAGCGTGAAGAATAAGGATTTCCTAACAACATTCAATTCACTTCCTCCGGATGCAGAGTTTAAGGTCCAAAGCAAAACTTGGATATTAAGTGCTACCTGTTATTATTACAGCTGTGGAAGCAGAGTGCTATGTGCATGTGATGGGCAAGAGAAATAAATAGTGCTAAAAGGAGAGAATGGACAGAAGGATAAATGAATAAAGAGGCTATAGAAACAGACACAAGGACAGAGACAGATAGAAGGATAGATGGATTTAAAAGGGTTGTCTGGGATTTTTACTATTGAGGATACATCCTCAGAATATGTCATCAATAGTTGATCAGTGGTGGCCCACGTCTTACTCCCCCTGATCAGCTGATCACCAGGCCCACTGTCAGTGCAAAAAGCAGATATTGCACTGTACATGTGGCAGCAGCCTGGTTTGGTATTACAGGCACTGCTCCAATTGAAATAACTGGAGGCTGTGCCTGTTGTACCACCCCAAGCCACAGTCCGTGATATATCGTTGTGGTAACTGCAATAGGTTGCTTATCACAAAAAATCAAATTTTGGTTTATTGCACACTGGTGGCCAATCTAGTGAATTACACCAACTGCAATATGCCCTATGTCAACAGACCAATGAGTAAACTCAGCCATTATCATATAATTCGAAAAGCAGACAAGATGATGGAGGCAAAATGGGAATGTTTTAAGTCTCTCCTGTAGAGTTTTCTAGATTTGACATACAACCTATTGCAGTTACCACAATGATATGCTTCCAGCACTGTCCGCACTTTTTTCTCCCCTGTCGTCCTGCACACAGGATCTCCGACACATCCAATACATCTTTGGAATCGTGTCACCCCTAGGCATCATGTTGTCCTATCCAGCCGAATTGACAAAGAGGTTCTTCCCCGAAACGCGTATTCCATTGCTGGTTTTTAATTTTTGAAAAAATAATTTTAAAAAAGTGCTTTCACCATCACACATTGGACTTTGATCTACATCTTCTAGTAGCTTAGAGTGTTGCGCCTCCATACCAGTTCTTTTCACATCCTTTTCGCCACACTAACATCAGGCCTGACAAACAGCTGATCAGCAGGGATACCAAGCAGTGGACTACCGTTGATAAACTACTCATAACCCATCCTGAGGATGTGTCATCAATAGTAAAAGTCCCAGACAACCGCTTTAAGCTAGCCATACACATAAGATGTAACTATATCAGCTGAACCCACTAATTTCGGTGGTACCATCTGCCCATCTATTATTATGGGGGTCGCCGAACTCTCCCCCAATAGTAGAGGTCAGGGAAGAAAAGGTTGCAACAGTTGAATTTCAGCTAGCCTGATCTTATGGTTCGTAAAAACACACTCATTGTTAAAACAAAAAAAATCACCCAAGATGAATTGTCAGAATCGAATGAAGCTTTCCATGTGGGATTGTAACACTGATATTAGTAAGTGATTACAATATCAGAGCAAAAGGAGAATTTATTGTGGAAAATGAACCCCTTGAAAGGAGGTTCTAGTACCCTGTTGGGCCGCCTCTAGCTTGGATACAAGATGTGATACGGGCGACCAGGAGGCGTTCAGTTTCTATATATGGTATCCTGTGGCATTTCTGTGCACATTTGCTGTAACTTAACCTCTAGATTGTGGAAACAAGTAGGCTGTCGAAGTTGGTGTCCCAGATGGTCCCATACATGTTCTATTGGTGATAAATCTGGCAACCAGACAGGACATGGAAGTGTGGCAACGTTGTGGTGGCATTCCCGTAACACCCTTGTGTGTGTGGCCAAAAATAATCCTACTTGAAAATGCCTCCATGAAGCCTGCCCATGAGAGGAACACATGTGGCTGCAGGATATCCTGGACATATCACTGAGCTGTCATTGTCCCTCGTACCACTACTAGGGGTGACTGACTATGGTATGCGATGGCCCCCCCAGACCATCACACTAGCAGTGGGGACAGTGTGCCGCTCCACAGCAAAGGCAGGATTGAGGCGCTCACCCCTAGGTCTCCAGACACAAATAGAGCTGTGGTCCGTGCCCAAACTAAATATGGATTTGTTGTTGAAGTCAACCTGGTTCCACTCTGTAGCAGTTCAGTTTCAGCATTCAAGAGACCACTGCAAACAGAGGTGACAGTGGATGGCCATCAAAAGCAGTACACGTAATGGGCGCCATGAGACCAAATGTCCTTTAGGCAAGAACTTGGAAATTATTCCGACACAGGGACCTGTAATGATTGTCACACCTGTCTCTGGATAGTAAACAACGAAACACTTGGAGCTGTTCCTGCTTGTAATTTAAACGGAAAATCCTCTGAACTGGTGGTCTGTCAAGGACATCCTAATCCTGGTCACCTTGTGTGCCCTCACGCATCCACTGGTCCCAAAAATTCCTGACAGTCTGGTCAAAATGTCCGAGGTGGCTAGCAATTTGTCAATACGTCCATCCAACTTCTTGCATTCCAAAAATGCCCCCCTTTCAAACTCCGGTAACTGGGCAAAATCTCTTCTGAGTTGTAGAGGTGTTGAGTGGTCAACAAGCTCCACACAAGCGGAAAAAGAGGTCCACCACACACAAATAGGCCACGGACGGAACCAATTTTACGGCATCAGGTGGCAAGACAATTCATCTAATCACACAAGTGTAATTTGCATATCTGCCTGAGATGTAACTGTATGCCGAGTTTTACAGCAAAAAAACAACTCATTTTAGGTGTTATATTTTTTATTTGACAAAAGGTGTATAAACTGGCACCATCTACACTAGTCCCTCCATTTAGAACACGTGTATGCTTAGCTGTGCCTAGTGGGCAGGTCTCTGGGTGTTTGAGAAGAATAGCTGTCGATTGCTTTCTAATGTGTATGGCCAGCCTTAGAAATCAGAGATAGAAACGTGGAGAGACAGATTTTTAGATTTGAAGTTTGCAGGGTTACATTTATAGTTGGACCTAAAAGGAACATTAAATCATTCGCAGTAAGGGACCTTGTAGACTTTTGAACTCTTCAAGCCCCATTTTATGTTTAATCTTCAGGATAACAATTTTACTATATTATTAGAAGACCGGCCGATGACTAGTTTATAGAAAAGAAGCTTCATCATAAAACGGATAAGCAGAAGTGAGGGAAGGTATTCCTATACTTACCACTCCTGTCTTCACAATCCTGGTCCCTTCAAATATTCGAGTTGTGTTAGCTGTAAAAAAAAAAATAAAAATAAAAAGTTTAGAAGCAACCTCAAGATTATATTATTAAAACATTTCCAACAATGTATTTTTTTAAATTTGGAATTTGCTTAGCTGGATGATGAGTAGACTACTAAGGAAGGGATGAAGAGGGCAGCATAAAGCCATGAAATAGACATATACAATATTTATTAAAGCAACCCTTCAGTCCTGGACAAACAAAGATAACTGCACCGCTTCACACAAATAGCATTGGCCAATCAAAGCAGCGTTCTAATACACAGTCTGTATCAGGTAACATTAACATCTGCATCAGAGAAGAAGCGTGACCACCTTTGTTTGTCCAGCATTGGAGGGTCAGTTTAAAGCGTTAAAGCCAAACTTGACTCGAAACCCTAGAAATGTAGATATGACTGAATTTAATTCTAGTATTTCTCTTCTAGAGAGATAAGTGGAGATATTTCATAGGGTCTTCACAATGAAGTACAAGTGACTAGAGATGAGCGAGCATACTCGCTAAGGCACATTACTCGAGCGAGTAGTGCATTAGCCGAGTATCTTCCCGCTCGTCTCTAAAGATTCGGAGGCCGGCGCTGGTGACAGGTGAGTTGCGGCGGGGAGCGGGGGAGAGAGAGGGAGAGAGAGATCTCCCCTCCATTCCTCCTCACCTTCTGCCGGCCCCCGAATCTTTAGAGACGAGCGGGGAGATACTCGGCTAAGGCACTACTCGCTCGAGTTATGTGCCTTAGCGAGTATACTCGCTCATCTCTACAAGTGACCCTACTCAGGACAAATGTTTAAAAATGGTTATAAAACTTCACATACACTCTTTAGAGTTTCTTAGAGACTTTTACTATCGAGGACCTATCCTCAGGATAGATCATCAATAGCTGGTTTGGTACTACAGGCACAGCTCCCATTTAAATAATTGGAAGATGTGTCTGTAGTGATAAACCAAGCTTCTGTAATGTTAACTGCACTGTTGCACTGACAGCAGACCCGACAATCAGCTGATTGTCAGGGATACCGAGCTGCTGACCCCTGCCAATCAACTAATAATGACCTATCCTATGGCAATAGAATAGGTCATTATTAGCAAAAGTCCCAAAGAACCTCTTTAAATTTTGAAAAGTGATTAGGATGAAAAACATGCTCTTCTAACACTACCCCATATCACCCAGCTTCCTAGGTTTTTGAAACGGATCAATGGAGACCGCATGGTGACCCCCAAATTTTCCCCCCTCCTGTATATACTGTATCTGAAACTGGTATAAATGTCTAAAATGAGAAAACCTTCTTAAAGGGGTATTCCAGAGATTGGGCAAATTTTTTATAATTTCCTTAACCTTTCTACTTATTGCCATTATTCCAAATGTCCATCTAAATCACCAACTCCAGTGTCTTTTTTTGCCACCTGCACCACCGCTGCTTTTCAGATTCAGATTTCCACACTGTTATTTAAAATAGCCACAAGGGAGTGCAAAAAGTACATCTCTCACAATGCCCCATTACCACTGGGCATGCCTGACCAGTAAAGAAGCGGAGCATACAGCTTGTAAACAAATGGATAGCAATGGAGAACTAAGCAGGGGAACCACAAGCAAAGTAATATCTCCACAGCTTTGTAAAATGTTATAAGATTATGTTGCAAAATTACACGTTTTCGCCTTACGAAGAATATAACTAACTTTGATTCACCGGAATAACCCTTTAAGTTTTCCCCTTAAAGACATCTAATCAGCATTACTAAACTCCAACTCCTCAAGGTCCCCCAAACAGGTCAAGATTTTAGGATATCGTATAGACAGAATACTTTATGAGGCCCTGACAAGGACTTCTGTAGAATACTAAGGAACATGACCTGCTGGGGGAAATTGAGCATTGGATATCTGGTGCCTTAAACTTAACCCATTCAGTAGGCTACACCTTAAAGGGCTAGCCCAAGAGTGGAAAAATGGGGTCTGCTTTTTTTTCCTCCCAGAAAAGTCTCCCCTTTTATCCAAGGACTTGTCAGGTTTCGCTTTTCAGTCCAATTCATTTAAATAGGGCTAATACGCAATATTTGGGTAGATAAAACACTGTTACTTGAAACAAAGAAAAAAAACAAAAACCTGATCCTTTCTTTCTATTCCTGCACACCCCCTTTAAATGTCACATAATTTACATCAGGGTACAATAAACAGTATTCCTATGTAGATGTGCTCTTTCCCCCAGGACTACCTAAAGGCATACAGGCCTACTGTGCCTGTAGGTAACTCCAGCTCTGTGTATATAGGTGCTTTACATATTATATTAACTGTAATCGAGCGCCTGGATGAGTCTACAAACTTCCTAGACAGCAGCGAGTGTTTGTGGCTGGAGTGAAAGTCACAGAGGAAAGGACGGACAAGGACATTCACTACCAATGACAAACGTGACCGGATAACTGTGGCGAGATCAGCTGTAAATCCCACCGCACGCGGACCGTTAGGGATCATTCACATGTGTAAATACGCAGCATATTACACACGTATTTTCTAAGCACGTAATACCCAGGGATTTCAATGGGTTCATTCAGAGCTGCGCATTTTTCACACGACTTTCGGCTACGTGAAAAAAACAATACAGCATGTCCTATCTTGGTGCATATTACACACCATGATTGCCAATTTTAAATCAATGAACATGCACAAGATTAATTCGATCTTGTGTGCATAAATATGCTGCCTATTTACATGAGGCAGAACACAGGGCAACAGCGGATTTCGACCCGTGAACAGGCTGCGTATTCACGGACTGAATTACACATGCACCCATGTGAATGCACCTTTAGGTCTCATGTCTACGGACGGAGCAGGATACACCTGCGGGAGTACCGCGTTTAAAAACGCGAGTGCCTGCAAGCGATCACGTAAATCCGTTGCGGAAATCCCGAGGCCTCTATTAATACTATATCAATGGAGACCTCCTGCGGCGGAAAAACGCAGTGAATTGGAACATGTCGCGATTTTTTTTCCCATGCCGGAAATCCGCGGCAGAATCACGCATGTGAGCTATTAGGTTCAATAGAACCTAATAGCTGCGTTTTCTGCCGCAGAAAACGCGGCAGAAATCCGTCTGTGGGCATTAGCCCTTACACACAATTGTAAGCATTACTATTTGCATTTATCTTGATGCGGCTTTTGCCTAAACAGTTTTTTTCCTGATTCATATAAATGAGAAAGTAATCATTCTATATTATAAAATTCTGCAACTTTCTCATATACTTTGTGTATCAATTCCTCACGATTTTTAATATTGCTGTTTGCTGTCGGTGAATGGCAACCTTTTTTTTTAATCACCTGTGCGCTTACAGAACACCCCATAATGGAACAAGCAAGGTAAGTACACTTAGCGCTGTTTTTTTTTGTTTTTTTTAAATGACAGAACCCCTTTAAGGCATTCAATGAAACACATGGCTACCATCTTCAAGAAATAATACCCCTGTTGTCCATGGGCTGTTACCAGTATTACAGCTCAATTGCATTCACTTGACTGGAACTAAGAAGATGCAATACCAGACACAGCCTGTTGACAAGGGTTGAAATGTTTCTGGAAGGAAGCAGACATGCATTTTTAACTCTCATACAACCCTTTACACCATTTATACAAACCTACTCACTGGCCTCTTTTTAATGTATCTGGGCCACTTGGCAATGGACAAATAGTGGTAAAATGGTGGTTGCGACAGAACTCTAATTTTCCCTCATAGGGCAAAAGAAAGTTGTCAGTGGATTAGAAATTTTCATTAAATTTCACACAATAGTCAGCCTTTTTGAAACTCATTTCCACACAGCTCCGTACACCCTACAGTGGCCTGACATGGTATTGCAGGTACAGTTCCAATTCCCTTCAACGGGAACTGTATCTACATTACGATGTACAGCCACTGCCATCTGTAGGGAGATATGTCTCTCTAGCTCTAAGTGGCCAGGCGAACAGCTGATCGCCAGAAGTCCTGGGTTGCAGACCCCTCACCGATTAATTTGATGACCTATCCAAAGGATAGGTCAGTCAATCATTTAGAGCTGGACAACCATTTTAATTTGTAATAAGTTTGTGATTTTACCGCAATTTGTACATTATTAAAAATACCTAGTATCTGCTTTTAACCTAGGAGAACATTTCTTTAGAGACTCTAAGTCTTATTTGCATTTTGTTAAAAAATTTCCGAATATCTGAGAGTTTTTCAGTGATTTTTTAAATTCTCCCACTTGATCAGTTTGGACATTAATGGGCATCCTCATGAGCGCGTTATACCCATGTTCTCAACTCTGGTTGGGTCACCGGTAAAGAAAGTTCTAATGCATGGGGTAAGTAACGTTCTATAGCTTTGGGCCTCTCTAGAGCCAACAACAGATGCACTAATTAAGCTTAACAGATTGATTTAGGATCTTATGTGAAGACTTGCAAGTTCAGCAGCTCTCGCTCCATTACTCCTCTGTAGGGGCTGTCAGCAGGCAGTGTCTATCCAGATTAATTTTCAGGTTTACCATCCATGAAAACATCAACTTTTTACACTCTACAAAGTACCCAGTAAATATTTGCTTAATTTCGTATTTCTGAGTAACAATGCCAGACTTGTCATTTACGTTATGGACATCTGGCAATCCAATAGCTTCCGGGAACTTCACGCAAGTTGTCAAAAGAGTTAATTTATTTTGCATATCTTAATTACACAAAGCAACACGCCTATTTGATTTTTGACAGCTCATTTTTAGAATACCGTAAAGCTGTTACCATAAAACTGAAAATTAATTGGCTTGATTTATAGGGATTGTAAAAGATTCAAACCAAACAACTGATTATTCTATTAAAAAAAATACACACGCACACATAGGTTTACAGAAAAATTATAAATTATAACAAGTTTAATACATCCTCATACTCATCCATAAAGCTCTCTACAGTGCTGCACCACCATATATCTCCTCCCTCTATTCAGTCTAACACGCTACCTATGCTCTGTCTTGCTAATGACCTTAGATTAACATTCTTCATAGTCTGAACATTCCACTACCATCTCCAAGATTTCTCCTGAGCTGCCCAGTTCTCTGGAATGCGCTACCCCATAACAATCAAGTTAATCACCAATATACAGTTTTAAGGATGCCCTAAAAACACATCTCTTTAGGGAAGCCCATCACATCCCCAAACTAACTTGCTTCAGTTTACCCCTTTTCTGCATTCTCCCTCAGAACCTGACCCCCTTTCATCCCACTGTATCCCCCACATCCTATACACCGGCCTATAAAACACAATTCATGAATCCTTGAAGTATCACATTTTAAAATTCTATAAAACAGCAGATGCTGCATGACATCTGCTAACTATAGTGCCCAGTAAGGTTTGTCCCTCAGTGGATGCAAGCCAACTGGTATCGCTAGAAAGCTAACTATGGTGCCCAGTAAGGTTTGTCCCCTAGCTTTCTAGTGGTACTAGTTGGCATGCATCCACTAACTATGGTGCCCAGTAAGGTTTATCCCCTAGCTTTCTAGCGATAGCAGTTGGCTTGCATCCACTAACTATGGTTCCCAGTAAGGTTTGTCACCTAGCTTTCTAGCGCTACTAGTTGGTATACATCCAGTAAGTATGGTGCCCAGTAAGGTTTGTTCCCTAGCTTTCTAGTGATACTAGTTGGCATGCATCTACTAACTACAGTGCCCAGTAAGGTTTGTCACCCAGTTTTCTAGTGATACTAGTTAGCATGCATCTACTATGGTGCCCAGTAAGGTTTGTCACCTAGCTTTCTAGTGGTACTAGTTTTCATACATCCACTAGCTACAGTGGCCAATAAGATTTGTCACCCAGCTTTCTAGCAATACTAGTTGGCATACAAATCTGTAATGCTGGTAACCTATTCATGGAACACATGCTGTAACTCCTGTATGATAGATAGAACAAAAAAAATTAAATGGGTTGACCCACTAAATGAAGCTATCCCAATAACTATCAGAGTGGTGGAGGTGCAACCGCTGGGAGCCCCACAATCCCAAAAAAGAAGGGGGCAGCAGTCCAATTAAGCATGTGCACCACCACTTCATTATATCAATGGGGCTTCTAGAAATGGCTGAGCGCTTGAAATTGGCAGTCCATTGAAATTAATGGAGCTGTGGGCACGTGTTCGAATGCTCTTCCATTTATTCGGGCAACCTTGAGGACCAGTTCTTGGAATGAGTGGAGGCC
Source organism: Eleutherodactylus coqui (assembly GCF_035609145.1). NCBI lineage: Eukaryota > Metazoa > Chordata > Amphibia > Anura > Eleutherodactylidae > Eleutherodactylus > Eleutherodactylus coqui. Next base: position 183,832,504 of record NC_089839.1, on the reverse strand, counting down.
CTGGTAATCGCATAGTAATTCCGTATCCTGTGGATGACGCACAAGTTCATTTGGCGAGATAACCTTTTTAAAAATGTTCAATTAATTGGTAAAAAAAACAGACTATTATTAGTAAACAAACAAATACTTTAGGCTGCTATACAATGGTGTTGGTTTAAAAAATAAAAACATTGTTTTGGATACGAAAAAGGATCTGAATTTTCCTAGAAACTTCTCCATTCTTTTCCATGGGTTGTGTCGGTTACTGCAGCTTAGTGAATGGGATTGAGCTACAATACCATACAAAGGCCATGGACAGGAATGGCGCAGTTTCTACAGGCAAAAGAAAAAAAAAGCAAAACCCTTTTCCCTACTTGGATTCTGAAGAAAGTCTTCTACAGTGGTCATTTTTTGATACCACCATGGTTCAAGTAATAAAAAGCACCTTTGGGACCAATAGGCATGGCTTTTCACTTAAAGAAACCCTCTAGTTTTGGAACAAATTCTGTCCCAGGAACAGATGGGGAGGAGGGTATTTTACCTGCAGTAGTAGTTCTCTTCCGTCTCTCTGATAGGCCAGTTCTGGGCCCGTTTTTTTCAGTTATCTAAGATGTTCGACACAATCCTTAGACTACCTAATCCCCACAATGTCTTGATAGTGTTAGGACTTTCAATGCATTATACCTGCTCTCTAATTGGCCCAGGCTGCTCATGTGATCTGTACTGGCCAATCAGAGAGCAGTACAGTGTGTATTGGCTAGATAGAAAATTGCTACAGCCATGTGAGTCAGCTGAAACCAGGGCCAGAAATTGGCAGATCAGAGGGCAGCAGAGAAGAAACACTGCAGGTATTCTCCCCTGCCTTAGGACATAACTTTGTCCTGAAACCAGAAGGTCGCTTTAATAGCAGAGTGCTAGACTTCGACAATGGTGGTTGTACTGTAGCTTCACTTGCTGGTTGCCCATCGAGATGTAAAATAACACTAAACATGTCGAATAGCCAAAGTGGAAAGAATTCTTACCTTGAATAAGCATGGTCGGGCTGAAGTCACTACGCATGTCATTACGGCATACCGCCTGTACTCTGAACAGGTATAGGATATCGGGAGAGACATGGTTAATGGTGACGTTCTGTATGGTAAAGAAACAGACACATGGTTCGTTAAGGACAAGACTCTACGTTCCTGAACCAAGCCAGACAATAATAGCAGGGAATATTCTACTATACTGTATGATATTTATATATTCACATCACACTCCCTAAAACACTTGCCCAAAAAGCTCTGAGTCCCTAAATACACTACAAGGTATTAATTTAAAACTGTCATGGATGTCATTAAAAAAGCAATTTTAAGAGCTCAATAATGCTCGCCTTCACAAAGAAACGTCGGAAAATATTTATGCGGCCAATAAAATGATAGATCAGTTGGAATCTATGTATTTTTCACTTGTTTGTCTCTCTGGCTTTTATGCCTTTTTTATGGAGCAATAAAACCGATGAAGTGTCTGCGCAACATGCCCAAGCCAAAGGCGATATCATAAGTAGCCCCCGTAAATAATGAGTGCCGAGCACACCCCTCTCTACCTCTACTTTTCAAGCAGAACATTGAAATGTCCTTTGTTACAGGAATGAAAAAGGAAATGCCTGAGTGCAAGACAAAAGAACTATACGTCCCCAGATTCCCCATGTGTTGGGATGTAACGCAGTGTGCTATACACAGACTGGACAGTGTGAAGTTTGTAGACTATCTCCAGAATGTCATGCAAACAAACATATGGAAGTTAAGGTGTACTTAAAAAAAAAAAAACATGCAAAAGTACAATTACTGACCACAGCAGCTAAATGTGTTTATTTTTTTATGTAGAGGTTAGAAGTAAAATGTGGGGACCTGATTGGCTGATATGAGCAATACTCAGGGGCAATTAAAATGCTGCTCTGGAGGTGGGGATGCCAACCTTTCTGCTACTGGTAAAGTAGAAGCTATTGCTGAAGAGGAAAAAAAATCACATAGGCAAAGCCCAAAATCTACAGAGAGTGGAAGAACAACCTAAAGTACTGCTGAATGGCCAACTGTTAAAGCCAGCCATTTTTGTAATTAATCCCCATCTATCCTTAACAGACACATGACCTTTGGCAATGAGTTGCAACAATTGAGGATTAAGAAGATTGTGAAGTAGAGTTAAATAGATGCAAGTGGCACCTGGAAAAAAAATTGCGAAAGGAGTGGTTAATTAGAGTAAAAACAGAAGGGGTCAGGAGCATTATAAAAGGCCCTCATATATATTAGATAACAGTTGTTGGCAGGTCCCAATAAAATTGTCGTTTTCAGACTAGAAATGAGCGAGCACGCTCGTTTAAGGCTGCTACTAAATCGAGTAGCAGTCTTATTGAGTAACTGTGTACTCGCCCGAGCAGCATGCGGGGGGGGGGGGGGGGGGGTGGCAGGGGGAGCGGAAGGGAGTGGGGGGGAGAGTGTGAGAGAGATCTCTCCCCCCACCCTACCCCACCGCTGGCCCCTCACAGATAGACAGAAGTCGCACTGAGGAAAGCTCCTGTCCTTGGACTTCCTACGAGATGACCTTCTGATCATAGTAAAAGCTGTGTCTATAGATTTTGTTGGCACATCTCCTTGTGCAATATCAAACATAGGAAGACATTGTTGTATTATAAGGGCCAATTCCGGCACTAAAACATGCCCCTTAACGGCTTTGATCAGAATTTTTTAGGACATCAACACCCTACTCTATGGCCAGGTTTCCTTGTCAACTTTGTGTGGTTGATCCAAAAGTGAATTAACACAATTGTATTTTATTGGAATACTATGGAGCAATTAAAAATGTATATTGTCCTGATTAAGATGGAGCTTCTGTAAGTCAATGGCTTTGCTTCATTGGTACCTACTGTTAATAAATATATAAGGACGCACACAAGTTTAAGCTTTTATACACAATATTAGACAACTTGGTGCTAGCATTTCATGTTGCCTACAGCTTGGAAGATAAAAACACTTCAGAATTTCAATTAATTTTACATAATTAATATCTGGTTGGCATTCATGAATCAAGAGCGATATGAACTATATTCTCAGGACAGGTTGCTTTTGATACTTCTTGCACTTTATAGCCCCGATCCCCCCCGCACTCCTATTGACATCCCTTATGATAATGTAATTGCTACAAAAAAAAAATAATCCTGGAACATTGCAACCTTGTGCTTCGTTCAATTGATTCCTTCTCTATTCTCTGAACCAAAGTACTTCCCTACGTGACCCAGATAGCAACGTCTAGTGGGGGAACAGAAAATATAAATGGAAATGAAGGAAAGTAATCTTTATCGGAGAGTGTTATTGTATAAGTTACGGAGCAGGCCCAGATGACAGCACATTCAGAAATAAAATAAGGAAAAAAAAAGTCATTAGGAGATGTATTGTAGGCGCTGGCATTTTTCATGTACATACACAATTCCAGATTTCGTTCTGTTAGCAGCCGGTTCAGATTAACATTAAATGAAGCTCTCTGAAACCTGGAAGTGTTACTTTGATTCCCTGCAAGGGCAAAGAAATGTGCGCTGGTTTAAGAGACGAAAATGCTGAACTGGGAAATCCTAAAATAGTGTGGAGCTGAAATAATATTTGCATTTAAAAGCAATTCGGCTAAGTCATTTTTCCTCTGACTGGTCAAATCTTCCTTTAACTCCTAGGCTACTCGGGATTGCCCTCGCCTACATACTAATAATGATTGGTTTCTCATTTGCAGAAGTTAGTTCTTTCCAAAAAGGCAGTTAACCTGAATAATAGTCTTCCAGCAAAAGGTCAGATATTTCCATCATTTAATCCTACTCTTGGGGCAATATATATATATATATATTCCTTTTGCTTTCTGGAAGTATCTAACATATCGTTAGTTTGGATTTAAAGGGGCCATGAAAGATCAGTGCCTCAGAGGCAGTTTTCAGGACAACTACAACTTTGAGTCCAGTAATCAAGTTGGATGTTCAATTTCGGAAACTATGATAGACAATGCCTATGTTGCTTTCCAACACAAACCAGATCTTATTTCTACCTCCCTGTATGGATCATGACACTTACAGGGGTGAGGTTGGTAACAGTGGAACTTCAGAAGCCTATATCTTAGACTTTTCATCTAAGTACCGGTAGTACTGTACTATAGCTCCAGTATTGCGGCTTCGAGCCTTGAAGTTGTCAAAAAGTTATGTTAGCAAGTCAGTGCCATTTTTCAACTCCCAAATATAAACATTGGCAACATATTTATAGCGCCTGATTGATCAGTATTGTTTGGTCTGCTTAAAAAGGATTGTCTATTTTTGGTCTTGTTTCAGGTAAGCTTTTATAGCATGTTTATCTAGGAGATGGACAACCCCTGTAGACATCAAGTAAAGCCCTGGAAGCTTAAAAAGGTCACTCTTTCTGGATCTCCTCGACTATTAAACAGCAGAGATCAGTTACAAAGAAGACCTAAGATGTCCATGGATCAAATGGACAGTTCATTGATTTCAATGGGAATTGTATAAGGTCTTAATAATCCTATGGTGGCACCATAGGCAGATTAAATACTTGCTGTTGAGTTCCCATGCATATTACAGCTGATTCTTGCAGCTTCACACTGTGTGACCAGCTAATCAATGGGGTACTTTATAACCATAAATTGATTGTCGAAAGTGGAAGGTGGTATTTCCTGCCACATCTGTTCATGGGCTAGGACAAGTATTGCAGGTAATCTCCATTAAGGTAAATGGGGAGATGAGCTACGATCCAACATACCACCCATGAATAAACACTGTACAGAAAATAAGGCAAACTCTTTTTTTTTCTGTCCATAAAGTATAAGTCGTGTCTACTACGGCTCCCGGCAGCTAGATCAAGCCACGAGTATTTTAGATTGCGACCAGAAAAGGAAGCTAAATTGTGCAAGCTATACAACTCCATAATAGTAGAAAATTTTAAAAAAATTTTAAAAAAAGGGTCCATGCAACATAATAGGACTGAGAAAAGATAACATTACCAGTTCCTTTTCATTGTCGTTGTCTTTAATATACGTTTTCTCCTTCTCTTCATCATTTTTGGTCCAGCTGTAAGATACCATGTAGTTCATGATTGGAGGATGGTAAACAAAGCCTGGCTTCTTCCAAGAAACAACTAAAGCCGTCTTGTTTACTGGTTGTACTGTCATGCTGACCGGTGGGGAGCTGCAGACTAAAAGACAAAATACATGGTTACTCTGTTACTTAATTACGAGAATGTCAAATCCACATTGGGTGTATATCAATCCGAGCCAGTGTGTTACAAAGTACAACAGAAAGACAAAAGCACTTAAAACCATGACTTTTTTTCTAGCCTGCCTTATAGATCTATACCAAATATATGTAAACCTGTGCCCAAAAATGGTTGGTGCAGCTGCCAATGGGTTAAAATCTTCTAAAAAATAAAAGGACTGATAAGGAAAGTCATGGGAGCATTTTTCGGATAGACCTTTTGGGTTTGAAGTGTGTAACATAAATGTCCTACAAATATCTCGATTTGCATATGAAGTGAGGGAAGATATAGAATATGTTTAAAGGAAACTTGACCAGTATCGCGAAGACATTGTTGTACCCTGTACAGTCTATTTTCTTACACAAGCAACAGATGGAAAAAAAACAAACACATTGGTGTTGTGGTCCGACTGTTGCTACAGAAGCAGCCTCAGGAGGAAACCCAAGTGAGTAAAGTACTACTCCATTAATCTGCCCAACTCTAACTCATTAGAGACCGCAATACGCCTTTTTACTGACCTCATTAATGGGCTTTAACTTGCACATACATCTTTTTGAGGTGGTGGCTTGGCTGAGTACTGACAGCCACTCTCCTGCTGCAACAGCCAGTAAGTAGCGGAGAAACCTCAGATCCTTGCAGTTTAACCATTTACATGCCACTATCAACCCATTGGCACCCCACAATGGTTCTGCCAAAAACAGCAGGTTGAGCTGACCTGAATCACATGTGCAAGGCCACTATTAGAGTTTTTATGTATTCATCTCATCAAGAACTACTGAATTTTCATCTGGAGTTTTCTGTTAAGATCAACCATGGCAGGACAACTTTACATATTAGTTATTCCATTGTGACTTGGGATGCTTCTATGGCAAAGATCTGACCTGATTAGATCTGGACCTCTATTTGCACTGCATACAGACAACTGCCTTCATCTTACACCAATCAGGTAAGATAATAGTCATGGTCTTCAGTGCTCTTCTTATAGTGTAGAACTGAAGAGTCAAAAGATTGTCATTATTGTTGTCACCTACAGATGCAAAAAAACTCTTTGGATCACAGTTTGAACACATATGATGTCAGATATCGACTAAGATGCAAGTATATCTTGTAGCAACTAATATAGTACTTGGGTATTTTGTTTTATATAAACCCCTCTCTGAAAAAAAGTGAAAAAAAGTGAAAGTCATGACTTGGGGAGGGAGTTAAATTTGAGTTTCATGGTAAGCACATTATTAAAAGTCACGTTGAGCCATCTGACATCCTCGGCCGCTTGTAGGAATCTGAAGTTCAGCTTCCCATCATTTGCTCATTCTTCAAATGAACATCTTGTCTTCAAATTTTATTACTCAGATTCATCAATTCTAAAACGACAAGGTGACAAATGGCAAAGAACTACATCTCAATTTGATCCTGACTACAAAAACGAATGAATCAGACTTTGGGACCTTCTCCTTCCCCCTGGCAAGCCCTTTTATATGCTCTGGTAGTCGTTGACAGTTTGAAATGAGATTCAGGCTTATGCATTAAAACCATCACTTTCACAAATGATCAGCTCCTGCAAACATGAGTCAAACCAATCTCACGTCTCGCCATCTATCCCTATGCTTCCATGCCTCCCTCCGTCCCCTGCAACAAAGGGTGGCCAGTAATTCAATATACATTGCATTAAATTCATTTAGGCATATTCTGTATTCATCCTCGTGGCTGTAGCAGTATATATTAACTTTATAGTGTTTTCTATAGTTATGACCAACATAAATTTATTGTCCCATCTCTCTGGCCTAGTCTGATCCTGCTAGATTTCAGGAGCTTCAAACAGAGTGTGTTGTCAGAAAATAACCGATTGTATAATTAAAAAGTTTTATGTTAAACAAGTTTTGTATTTTTTTTTTTAGAAATTTGTGACTTTTATGTCACTATCTATATATAAAAAAATAAATAAATAAAATTCTGCAGTTCTCACATTGATCGCTAAACGTAACATTTCAACACTTCCTGTTTTTCAGAAATCCTTTATTAGCCATCTCATTATCACATGCAACATTACAATAGAAGGTACACATATATGGTGAACAGAAGAACACACATATATGGTCATGGTCACAGCTCACCTCTTCCCCCTCCCTTCTAAATGAGCTCTGCACATGTCACAGAGCATGCCCACGATGCTCTCCCATAGAAGTCAATGGGTCTCCTCCTGGCTATTGTCACCTAAGGTCCATGAGGCTGCTGTAAGTCACCTCTCTATATGCTGTGAACTACAGCATATAGATATTTTTCAGCTTTTAATTGTTTGGACTTTTACAGAAGCAGTAAAATCAGTCGTTTTCATTACTGGTTTAATGTCTGATATCTTTTTTTGTGTAAAAAGTTATATATTTTTTAGGATGCCATTACAAAGCAACATTTCTCCTCTGCGAAACGCAGGCAGAAAAATGCTGCTAAATTCCATAGCCTGGCCTTATCAGTTCAATCTCCATGACAAGTCCAGGTGCTGGCCGCAATCTTCTTTTCACTGCCTGTGTTTTGCAGGAGAGAAACACTGAAGAACTCATCGGCACCCAGTGATTGTATCACGAGTAGGCTGATGGAGTGCTGGAGGCGGCCCTCCCTGTCAGGCTAGCTGCTCAGACACCACGGCCAGCACTGACCATGGCATTCAAGTAGTTAGAGGACCACAATCGTAGCTGACTGATTGCAACTACTGCTGTCAGCTGTATGAAACAGGTGATAGCTGTTGAGTATGAAACAGACTCTGCTCCCGAGCAGGCTCATACTCATCCCATAGACCAATGACTTGCATGTATTTCACTAGTCATTAAGAGGTTAATTTGTAGTAGAAAAAAAATACAGGCGACACGTTCCCTTTAAACTCACCCCATACATTCACAATGGCTTGGGTTCGAAACCCAGTACCACACTTTGCACATTTACTGTGCATCGTCTCAGGTTAAAAACATGTAAGGGGTTGCCACAACTCCTGTTTGCGCTGGAATGTTCTGCTTCATAACCGTTACATATGGATAGGCGGCTATAGAGTGATAGACGCAGCTCCTATGGGGCAAAAGACATGCTCACTTCAATCGAAGGTGTACCACTTTTATCAGTGACCAGGCTCCCTCCCTCAGCAGGAACTGGTGATACAGACGTTGAAGAGGTTGACCCGGTTATCAAGTTTGCGTTCGAGCGTCAGCATGTGGTCTAAACAGTGTTTCTTGTGAAGTACAATACCTAAGAATCCAGTGTTCCGTCCCATGACCACTTTACCACCTTCCAGCATACTGGAGGTATTTAATGGCACCACCCATATCAGTCCATTCTACAGCCGATCCACCGACCCTGGGACATACTTTTAAAACACATGACCCCATGTATTGCATTGTGAAATAATCACCATACAACAATCATCTGAGTTTTGGCAAAAGCCAACAGGGCGTTGTGAAAGTAAAAAGTCACCCTGCCATGGACCTCCACCACTAAAAGAGACTTAAAATAATGTACAGGATTAGAAAAAATGTCTGCTTCCTTAAAGAAACAGCACCACACCTGCCCTGCCCATGGATTGTATCCGGTATTGCACCTCCGCTCCATTGATATGAATGGGTCAAAGCTGTAGTTCCACACACAACCTGTAAACAAGTGTGGTGCTGTTTTGGGGAAAAAAAAATAAGCATCCGCGTTTTTCTAATCCTATAAAACCTCTTCTATTCACTGGATTAAACATCAGAATTAAAATTAAATACTACAACCAACTCTTACAACATAAAAAAAAAAAAAAAAAAGGTCCGTGGCGCCTTTAATTCTCATATAAAGCTGTTGGAAGCCATGAATGAGTGAATAAGTGAAGATCCAGTATCATCATGTTGTCTGATATCCGACTCTTCACCATGGGAAATTCAGTGTTTACGATGAACATTTTTTCTACTTCTCTCTCGGTTTCCAGCTATCGCTAGAGAACGTCTTAGAAGGAAGCTACACAGGATTCAGTAAGACGGGTGGCTTCTGCATTTCCTTGAGGTCTTTCACCTAATCATATTTGAAATTCAACAGTACAAATAAAACTTTATCAAATCAACTCAACGACCATCCATTATTAAAATCTATTGACATTTCAGGTTATTATGGAAGGCTGCGGCTGATTCATAATATATGAGCCTAATGTACACTATTATTTATCTGATGAATAAAGCGCCCCGGCTCGCTCTCTCCCGCACCGAATCCAGATACATTATGCTTTAACCAACGTGACAGTGACATTTCTCTTGACGTTTGGATAACAGGCCGTGTTTAGAGCAGTCGTGCCAGCCTCAATGGCTTGGTAATCACATATTCTGACGCGTCGATGCCGAGCATTTGCAAATTTTAGCATACTGAGCAAGCATTTGATAGAGAGTGTGCCGAGTTCATACATGGTTTGCATAAACACGACGCGGAGACACTAGGAAAACAAGGCATTTGCTTACCAGCTTGGGTCACGATTTACAGCAAACATGCGTACTGATGAGTAATGTAATGCACTGTGCTGCAAGAGCGGGATTATTCTGATTGGCAGATTGGAGTCGGAAAGGAATTTTTTTCCTTAAATGGGAAAAATTGGCTTCTACTTCATTGGGGTTTTTTCTTCCTCTGGATCAACATTGGGGGGGGGGGGGGTAATAGGCTAAACTGGATGGACATAGGTTTTTTTTTTGCCTAATATACTATGTTACGTTTCTATGATGCGAAGATCAATATAATCAGTACAGCTTTATTGTAACCCTACATATAGAGTTAATCTATAAGAAGATATTCACGCCCCCTGGACTGTTCTAGATTTTATTTCACTCTATATATTCACACCCCCCTTCAATCTTATTATGGATGATTTCCTTACATTCTTGAATGTGTTTAATCAGTCTTCCAAAGTTGCACACATACATGCTACAATTTGTCAGACCCCCAATTTGTGTTGTGGCCTATATATCGGTGACTTAAAAAGGTTTAAACCTTGTGTAATAACTATTGAACACTTCTACAATTGACTATTTTGTGCTTAGTTGTAAAGTACTGTACTTAGTAAAGCTTTTTTTCCCCCCAATACTTCAAATTGCTTTACAAGCACTCTGGGCTTGCTGGTTGCTGCTAACCAGAACATGTGACTGCAGCAGCCAATCACTGGTTATAGAAGGTCACTGCTGTGGCCAGTGATTGGCTGCAGTAGTCACATGTCCTGATCGGCAGGAACCAGCAAGTACAGAGGGGCTGTAAAGCAATTTTAAGTTATGCAAAACCCCTTTAAGGATGGTTTAAAGAGGTTGTCCAGGGAGGTGGAATCCTTACCCGGTACTGAAGTGTCCAAACCTCCACTTCTGGTCCAAGTCTGACACCAGGTAATGTGAAATGAACTCTCTCTCAATCCCAGTCATGCAGGCACTCTGTACTTCCTGGTTGCTACTGATCAGGACATGTGACTGCTGCAGCCAAGGATTGCCTTCTTTGAAAAACAGCACCCTAATCATTTCCAGGTTGTCTTTGGTATTGCAGCTCAGCCTCATTCACTTCAGAGTTTAGCTACCACATGCCCCATCATGCCTAGATCAATAGCTTATGTGGCATCTAAATGGTTAGCCAGAGAAAGGGGTTTGGCCTCTATAAAAAAAAAAAAAAAAAAGGCAAAACTTTATTTTCCAGTACACCCCACAAGAAAATGTTTAAGGCCTCATGTCCACGGGTAAAATAAGATTTTAAATCCGCAGCGTGATCCGCGCCCCATAGGGATGCATTGGACACCCGCAGGTAAATACCTGCGGATGTCATTTTACCTTCAGGCGTGGATTGCGTCTGCGGGAAAACACCCGCGGCATGCTCCATTTTAGTGCGGGTCTCCCGCGGGGACGGCTCCCCAGGCTTCTATTGAAGCCTATGGAAGCCATCCGGCTCCGCGGAACACCCGTACCTGAATTTCTGCTCTCCGGCGCGTCAGCGCGGGAGAGCAGGAGTTCAAAAAAAAAATGGAGTGCCCGGCGCATGCGTGCGGCACGCTGCCGGCGTGCCGAGCACATTCGCCGGGCTGAAGAAAGAAGATCCGGACGCTACGGAGGAAAGATCCACAGCCTCCGGACAGGTGAGTTTAATTTTATTTTTAGCCTCATGTCCCTGGGAAAGGAGGGACCCGCTACGGGATTCTGCATGGAGAATCCGCGGCGGGCCTGATTTTCCCCGTGGACATGAGGCCTAAAAAGTCTTTCAAACACATTATAAGGCACTATAAATGATAACACTGGAAAATAGAATTAGTCTCCGACACAAAAAATCCCTGATATGACCGTCAATGGAAAAGTAAAAAGAACTTGGCTCTTGGAAGCTGTGGATAAAATAAAATAAAAAAAAGAAAACTAAAGGCATTGGGAAGGAGTTAATAGGCGGAGTATTGAAGTGGAGCTAAACAAATTCCAGAATGCAGAAGCCGTCCAACACGTCCTCCATGGTGTCGGCATATATAAATGCATCTCTATGAGCAGCAGTTACTAAAACCACCTAATAAAGTCAGAATGAGAATGAGCCGGCTCCTGCCCTGCTGTCCAAATCACTATAGATTGTCTGTTATTTAAAGGGATTAGTTAAATTACCTCGTTCTATGCTAGGATTTATGCTATTAATCCATGGGAAAGTAACACACGTACTAGCCATCTCATGTTGCAGTGTAAGGCACGTACAATAGAACAACAGTCTTTATGAGATTTTTATTTTTTTTGGAGGTGCCTTACCAGGAACCTTATTCAACCTCCATCCACCTAAAACTTTAAGCAGTAAACACTGTCATTTTGTACTGTAGCAAATGAAAAAATTAAAGGGATTGTCTCACTTCTAAAATTGATGACCCGTCTTCAGACTAGGTCATGAATAAGCAGATTGGCCAGGGTCTGCCGCCCAGGACCCCTGCTGACCAACGCTGGCGTACTAATGCACAGAGCTGGTTTCTTGCCAGAAGCAGACTGCTCTGTACATTGTATAGTTACCAGAGTCTTATTGAAGTGATTGAGTCTGCAGTACCATTCCAGACCAATGCACAATGTAAGGAGCTATCTGCTTCCAGCAACAAAGCAGCTCTGCCCAATAGAATACAAGCAAGGTGATCAGTATGTCTTGGGTGGTGAACCCACCCCCGATATCAGCTGCTGATGATATCCTGAGGATAGGCCATCAATCTCAGAAGTTGGACAACCCCTTTAAAGTAGTCAATTGTGAGGATCTACCATGCAAGTTACAAAATCGGTGACGAGTAACAGAGTTGCTAAACTAAAGCTTACTATCTGGGTTATATAAAAAAAAAAAAGAGAAAATATGTTTTCAGAAACTGTTTTAGGAAACTGGGTAGTTGCCCGCTCAGACCTCGGATTCATTCACCACAGAGGAAACAAGAGGTGTCCGTTCTAGAGGACTGGAGATCCGTACATTACATTTATTCTAATGGAAACTGTGTAATACTTCATTTGCCCTGTAGTAGTGTAAGGGGGGTATGGTTTATCGCTGTTTAATGATAGTAGGATATATATTTTTTTAAAGTAAGGTCTCTTTAGGAGGGTCCGGGAACAGAGGAACACTGCTGAATAGGAAGAAGTAAAGAGGTGCTTGGTGCAGGACGGAGGTTGAAGCAGCAGTCTCTCTAGTTGCAGATACAGTCCTAAGGACGATTCCTTCCAGGAGAAAGAGATACAAGCCATTGAACAGCTAGCAGTGTGTGTAGAGAAAACCTAAGCTGTCGACAGAGGAAGATTGAAGTCTCTTACAGTCTGTGTGGTGCAGCAGTCAAACTTCCACGGACAGTGTCCTCTGGGAAGAGAGTACAGGCCACTCAGCTAAAGTCAAGAAACCCAAAAGGCTAAGAGGTGAAGGACATCCCTGTTCTCAGGATAGATGGGAGTCCCAGTGGCCAGAGCTCCACTGATCTGTCAGTCTTCACAAATCCAGTGGACGGGTGAAAACTTGAAAGAAAAAAAAATGTCTCCCGAATACCCCTTTAAAAGGGGATTTCCCTTTAAAATTAAATAAATGTCCGATTATTGGGGATCTGACCCCTGGGATCCCCAGTAATCCCAAAACCTGCACACCACAAACTCTTGATGAGAATAGAACAGTAATGCGCACATGTAAACGAGGCTCCATTCACTTCTGTGGGAAATCAATGTGCGCGGCAATCTATCCCATTCACTAACCCCTGCATCCCATAGAAGTAAATGAAACAATAGTCATGCATACATACCGCCACCCCATTCACATGATTGATTTGGAGTATCAGATCTCAGGGTCAGGCATTTATACCCAATTCAGTAGTTAAAAGGTCATTAGTGGTAAAACCCCTTTAAGTAAAAATATATAGTCAGAAGAAAGATAGTAGTGCCTCTTTATTTATTAAATGGATTTGCTGGACATTTACTACTGATGATCTATCCTCACGATAGGTCAATAGCGGGTCAGCTGCTTTGGAACCCAATGAGTTCATCATCATCAACGCATATGTCTGCCTTGGCTGCATGTACATTGGCAGATCATTTGATCAGTGGGGATTGCAAGCGATAGACCTAAGCTAATCAACTATTAAGGACTTATCCTGAGTAAATTTAAGAAGAACCCTTTTAATTGCAATCGCTTGTTCGCGGTTATCAACCCTTTTAAACTAGGAACAGGACTGACTGTAGTGATCGTCATAGAGTAATATCAACTGAAAGTCCAAAATAACGTCCGCCCCATGATCTCTACTTTCCGTCCCTTACAACGGCTCCAGTTCTGAGGACCTCCAGACATTAGTTACACGTGCGACAGTATCAGCGGTATTTTCTATACGTGAGACGAGGCGGACGTTACGTTTAGGATCCCTTTAAAAAAAACGTAAATTCTGAGATTGATAAAAGAGCAATTTGTGTGCGAAAGCTAAATGTTACTCCTCTTTACTAGAGTCAGATGGGTTAAACGAGAACTTCTCTCTCAATTTCCCAAACCTCCGTTCCCAGATCTTGTGTTTTCCGTGCCCTCTCCGTGAACCGCGTCTGGTATTTATGCGGCTTCTACAAGTAACCGGGGCCTCTGATATATTTCGCTCGGGGAAATTGTAGAAACTGAAGCACGGGATCAACTATCCAAAATGAACTTGACGCAGACATCCGAAGGGACAGAACGTGAAGCCTTATGTCACCGCTTTCGGTGAGACACACGGAACACAACCTTTTGAAGAGGTGATTGATGGCACGGTGGCAATAACTTCACTATGAGATATGGTTTCATTTATGATGTCAGGCTGGGTGAAATAGTGAATGTGAACTAAATTGCCTCTCTTGAATAGCGCTGTACCTTTGACATCAGATCAATAGTTGGAACATTGCCTTTGCTGGGAAACATGGTCGAAAAAAAAAAAAACCTTCATGTCTAGTATAAATGACTTCGAAGGGACCGAGGCAGCTAAATTGACTATTATGTTAGATTAACCTAGTGCACTAAATAGGGGAAACATTAACATCCTGGGTGCGGGCTGGGATATCCCATTTATCGATTGGAAATCAAAATGCTTTAGACTCAAACACGGGGAGATTACATCTGTGCGGTGGCTGTGATCGGCTGCAGAAATCATCACAAATCCAATATTAATAGCTGCAACACAGACGGAGTTGGGGAGGGGGAGCAGTCTGGATCAGGCACATTAGCACATTGCTGTTAAGGCATCCGCCAAATTACAAGCTGCAGTTCAGATTTTCACGTTTTTGAAGAGCAGAGCAAAGTTTGGGGTCACACAGGCCGTACAAATATGCTGCGTATTTCACCCAATGCCACGTGTATTTGTGCGCGCAGATGCATCGCGTTTGTGCACATCAAAAAAAGTATGAAAAATTACATTGATTTTGTGTGTTTACGTGGGATTTCGGCAATGTCATTCGCACTGATGCAAGCCCATTGATTTCAATGGGCTTTTGTGGTGCGCAGAAGATAGGTCATGTTGCTTATTATTTCACGCGGTCGCACAATGCGTGAAAAAATACGCTAATGTGAATGAACCCATTGAAATCAATAGCTTCCATTCACTTTGTACTACGCACACAAAATACGCTCGTGTGAATGAGGCCTTAAAAAGGAAAAATATGGCAGAACGGATTCAGTGTCAGGCCTAGTGCACGGCCGCAGGGGGGGTGTTGCTTGATATAGGATTTCAAAGAACACCTTTGCCATAATCCATCTCCTTGGACTCTGTACTAGATATATTCTGAGATTTAAAGAGGTTGTCCAACAATTTAAAAAATTTTTTTTTCTATTATGGTTGCACACGTATTAAAATAATAAAATCATAGGTACCTACTAGAGATGAGCGAGCACCCAAATGCTTAGGTCCGCGTTATTCGAGCTTTTCGAAAAATTGAGAGCTCTACTCGAGTAACGAACCCCATTGACTACAATGGGAGACTCGAGCATTTTTGTATGTGGGACGCCGGGTGCCGAGCTTTTTTTCCCCCCCCCTAGGTTCGTGCTCTCTCATGCGACGTGGCGGGGAGGGGCCAAAACAGGCACGTCACAGCTGGGAGGAGCTAAAAACTGGTGCGGGGTCGAACACTGCTTAATACTCGTTCGAGTAACGAGCACCATCGAGTACACTAATGCTCAAACGAGCATCAAGCTTGGCAGAGTATGTTCGCTCAACTCTAGTACTTACCCATCCTAAGACCTGGTGATCCAGTGCTGCAGCCCCACAGTCCTCCTGGTCTTTGTTGTGGAACAGCTACCACCTGACCAGATATACCAGGAGAAGGACTGCTGCAGTCTTTGATTGGTTGTAACAGTGAGGTGGTAGTCATTCCCACAACAAAGTCCAGAAAGGCAACAGCGTTAGAGCACCAGATTTGAGAATAAGTAAGCACAGCTGGTTTTGCTATATTAACACATTTGCAACCGTAAGTCAAAAAATAAATAAAAGATTCAACAACTGAACAACCCCTTTAAAAAAAATTACACAGGGCACATAACGGTGTAGAACACAGAAAAAAGCCATACTCCTCTTTTCATTTGACTTCCCCATCCAACACGGGCGCCCCTCCACTCTGATCTTGGAAGAGACTGTAGCAGTAACATGCCCTTCATTACTCATGCGACTGTTCTGCCATCACATGGCGTTCAAGCACAGATACCTGCTGGCCAGTTGTTGGCTGAGCGGTAATGGCACATGACCACTGTAGTGTCTTCTGGGTCAAAACCAGTGATACGGTTTGTCTTTTTTTGCCTATTTTACACCATTCTCGCTTTGTCATTTATTTTGATATCTTGGATAATCCTTTAAATCTTCACTTGAAGTGGACTAACTATCTGAATACATTTGATTGCTTGACTTCATGGATCCCGATTTACACGCTATAGTATAACTATTGTTTATAACTAGAGATGAGCAAGCGTACTCGCTAAAGGCAAATAACCCGAGCGAGTATCGCCATTTTCGAGTACATGCCTGCTTGCCCGAAAGGATGCAGGAGGGGGGGGGGGGGGGGCGTGGGAGAGAGGGGGAGCATGGGGGGGGGGGGGAGAGATCTCTCCCTTCCCCCTCCTTCCCGCTATCCCCTGCTCACTCCCACAACTCACCGCTCATCCCCACCAGCCCTCGAATCCTTTAGGACGAGCAGGCATGTACTCGAAAAAGGCACTACTCGCTCGAGTAATTTGCCTTAGCGAGTACGCTCGCTCATCTCGACTTATAACGCAACAACATATGCCAAATCGCATCACAATTTTGGCACAAAGTAACTTTTCCACTGCCTATATTTTGTCTAGAGGGGGTGCTGATAAGCACTGAAAAAAATTGAGCTGAAATTGCCATACTATTCTACATATTTCGCCAGGATGTCAATGCACTTGGACAGCTCTCCTGCAGCTATTTAAGTCCCTGCAATTAGAATTCTCCCGACTGCGCTTGATAACCGAGGTACAAAAGGTGTTTACCGGTTTTGGTGCAACCCCCCCCTCCCCCCTCTCCCCCAAAAAACAGTTTTTGGTACGGTTTCCAAAATTCTGGCAAATTCTGATTAATTAATCTCTTCCATTGTAGATACAGTAAGCTCTCCAGCACCGAAGAGTCTATAGATGTACACCATTCATCATCCAGCATGAGCCACTGATAAGTTTAGCGCATATTTACACTGCGTCGTCTAAGTTTACACCATCTGACTATTAAGTGGGATTCATAAATTACCCCCATTGTGCCCTGTGCTGAAATGTTTATGCTTTCCTATTATAACTAATAACAGGCCTAGATCACTGAATAAACACTTGAGAATTACTACATTACGTATGCCATCATCAGGTCAAAAAACACTAATATAATAGCAGCAATAGAAATTACAACAGAACAAGGCTAAGCACAGATAGTCAAGTGTCTCCGTACTAAATAACTGCCATAGAAACACAGACCTGCTAAGCAGATCAGGTAAAATGCTTATACACCAAGTAGAAATACTGAGAATTACCCTGCAACCTGAAAGCCTACAGCAAGTATGAGGTTAAAACTGAATATGGAATTGAGCTCAGGATACAGATTTTATGAAGCAGGAAGGTAAAAGGTCAGAAGTACAGTAAATGCTCATAATTGCCAAGGTCTCCAGGCTTTTTTCCCAGCTTCAGGTGGAGTTTACTTGTTTGGCTCAGAGGAGATCTTCCAGAAAAGGTCAGCGAGCGCCTGGTCTTGTAATAGAGCACAAACCCTGCACCAGAACAAACTGGTGGCCTCCAGGCTTCATCCAGAGCCATGTGCAGAAGCAGCATCTACACACTACTTTATCAACTGCTAAATGAGAAAGTGAAAATCTGTAGCAGGGTTTGTGACTGGGAATGCTGAAGTTACACAATATATTAAAGATTTCTTAAAGAGACATTTGCCAAACGTCAAAACATCACTTATAGGCATGAATCCTACATCTATATCCTAAATCATGGTGCATACACAAGCCCCATCCTGTTCTGCCCCCAAAACTACCAGAATAGTCTAATGCAAAATTGGAATAAACAAGCCCCTTTCCAATATAGTCCACGGACAGTTCAGTCAATAACAATTCTGTGAGCAAGCAGGTTGGGCTCTTGGCCATTCTTTAAGCAACAGCTATGGCCGTCATTAAAGCAACCCTCCAGTTTTGGGACAAAATTCTATTCCAGGACTGGACAGGCAAGGGGGTAGATTACCTGCAGTTTTTCTCTGCTATTTACCCATCTGCAAGTTCCGGGTCATGCCTTTGGCCATCCAAGATAGCTGGCAATCTACAGACTACCTAATCCACAGTACATTGGTAATGTTAGATTACTAATAACATAGTATGTTAGGCGGAAAAAAAAACCACATGTCCATCTAGTACAGCCTATTACCTCCCCAATGTTGATCCAGAGGAAGACAAAACAGAAAAACCAATGAAGTAGAAGCCAATTTTCCTCATTTAAGGGAAAAAAGAAACTCCTTCCTGACTAACCTGGCAATCAGGACTCCTGACTCACAGACCCTTCTGATGTAATCAGTGACTAGAACACATAATATAATGCTCAAGAAAGGTGTCCAGGCCCCTCTTGTACTCTTTTAGAGACTTTGCCATCACAACGTCCTCAGGCAGAGAGTTCCATAGTCTCACTGCTCTTACAGTAAAGAACGCCCTTCTATGTCGGTGTAGAAACCATCTTTTCTCTAGACATATAGGTTGCCTCCTTGTTACAATCACAGTCCTGGGTATAAATAGATGATGGAAGAGATTTCTGCATTGTTCCCCGATATATTTATACATAGTTATTAGGTCACCTTTTTAGGTCTTTCTTTTTATAAAGTGAACCACCCCACTGTAGTCCACCCACTCCATTTATGAAATTCAAATTGCCCGCCTTTGAAGCCACTCAAGCTCCGATATCTCCTTCTTGAGACCAATGCCCAAAACTGAATACGAAATTCAATATACTTGCTCTTCGATTGGCCAGAACTGCTCATGTGTCAGCATTGGCCAATCAGAAAGCTGTGCATCAAGTAGCTACAAAATGGCTGTAGTCATCTTGGATGGCTGAATTTAGGACACAGAAGTGAAGGATTGGAGGAGTAGCAAAGAAGAACAACTGCAGGTAATATACCACACTGCTTCTTGGGTCCTAGGACAGAATTTTGTCCCTAAATAATGAAACATGGTTGTCTCTCAGCCTTCCTTTAGACCAAAGTTGTCCAAAAACCCTCAAAGGCTCTAGGTCAGACAACTTCCTCCCGACTCCCCCATACACATTTGTGCTTTGCTCAACTGCGTGCGCATGTGTTTTCAGTGAGGAGGGGAGGGTAAGCCACTGCCAAACACCCATGATAGCAGCTTATCTCTTGTGAGAACAAAAAAAAAGGGCATGTAAAATTTAAGATGCCAAATCCTTCCTTCCCCCAACATCATCTGCCAGGTAGATATAGAAGACCCCCATGTATGAAAGATACTTGGGTGATTTTCGTTAATGTGTATGGAGTCCTCTAAAGAACAAATCTACTTCTAGTTGAGCAAAGATATGGAAACCTGGGAATCATTAAAAGCCATCAGAAGTCAGGGACATCTTAGCAGCAATCCCCGTTGGTACTGTATCGGTGGTTATATATATTGTCACCGAAGTCTTCCTCAAAAATGGATATAACCTAGAAATGGCCGAAAAAATATGTGCTCTTACTAGTAATACTCTGCATCTGCTTGACCCCCAAGATCAAATATGCAGACTATGGTGTTAGCTTAGGTCTACCTTTTTTCCCTGAAAATAAAAGACCTACCCTTAAAATAACCCTACCCTGATTTTTTAGGATTTTTGGGGAGGCTTGAAATATAGATAGGCCCTACCCTAAAAATAAGCCCCAGCTGGATTACAATTTTTTTTAAAAAAGGAATAGGTTACCTAGCAGGCTCGGTCCAGGTCCTCCCCGCTACTCTCCAGTGCTTTGGCGTGCTTCTTGCAGTCCTCAGCCACCCACAGATGATCACTTTCTGGCTATGGGTTTCATAAATCCCGCCTCCAGGAAATGATGGCTGTGATTGGTTCATCAAGAGCTGCATCGATTGGCTAGCAGCACTCAAGAACCAATCACTGCCCTCACATTGGTTCTTCGAGCACTGCACTGAAGTGCGTCGAAGCTTCAGAGAGCAGCGGGAGGTAAGACATCCCCTGAAAATATGATCTAGTGCCTCTTTTGTGGCAAAGATTAATATAAGACTGGATCTTATTTTCGGGGAAATATGGTTGCACAACAATGGACAAGGAATATACTATGTTACTAGAGTGTAGAGGGGAACCCCATAAGTAGGAGGATTACATATAATGTCCATGCAGATTTTACCCCAAAGTGTGACTTAAACCCAGGACCCAAGTATATACTTGCCAATTGTTTTCTACGAAAATGAATGAGCCCCAAATGTACAGCATGTATATAGGTATATGGACGCACAGTGCCAATTACCCACATAACATATGGAGATTAAGGACCTCAATTTAAGTTTCATTAAAAAAAGGCAATTCCCCGTCACAAAACAGGCCGTATTTTTCTTTGAATTCCCATGACCAGGCAGAAACAGTCAATGTGCTGGTGCTTGTAATAATTACAGCTATTGGCACAATGTTATAGAGACGACTGAGGTAACTGGACCAAATTAGCTCTTCTCTATATTGGTTCATGATGCAGAAGCCCTGGCACAGAAGATGCCAAACAATGTCATAAGAACGGAATTGTTGGTTCAGTTCTTGCTACTTTGGCCTGGGAACACCTGAAGGATTCTGGGACTCTGCACAACAGTGCTTTTATCTCCCTTTCAGATGCACAAATGTATTTGTAATGGAATTGGCCAGGACTTCCGAAACATGGACCAAATGCAATGAGCATAGAAATGCAACTCAAGAGTACCATACAAAAGGCTGTTTTAACTCAAATTAGAAACATTCCGCAAATTCTGGAAGGAAAACAGAAGCAAAACCCTTGACTATGTACATATGAAAGCCATTCATACGTGGGCACATCTGCTGGACATTAGGAATATAGTAAGTAGCAGGAAATGAGGTTTAAGAGGACATGATGTGCATCGATTAAAAAAAGAAGAAAAAAAAGACATTTGATGTTACATTGTAGAGGTACAATTGAAGTGGGGAGGAGAGAAATTGTATTTTATATGTTTTCATATATGTACTGCATTACAGAAACGTAATAAGAGCAAGTTATGTGTTTTGCTAAATAAGACGAGTTTTGGAAAAAAAAAAACGCTGTAGACCTCAGAATTTTGTTACCTGGATGTTTGTCCTTCTGGTAATTCTGCCATATTGTGATCAAGTAAACCATGAGAATAGATGGGGTTAATGCCCAATGCACGTAGTTGCATTTCAGATCAGTATGATATGGATCCATAACCAAAATCTACAAACTGCTTTCCCCATCATTCTGCACTTAGCACCCCATAATGACAAAGAAAAAACAGAACATTTGAAATCTTTGTAATTAAAAAAAACCCCGCAAAACAAAAATTTAGCATTGACATAAGCATTCAGACTGTTTGGTATGACACTTGAAATGCAGCACTTTGGGCCTCCCATTTTTCTACACCTTGGAGTCACCTGTGGTCAATTCAGTTGATTGGACATAATTTTAAACAAACATACCTGTCTATATAAGGTCTTACAGCTCACAATATATATATCAGAGTCAAAGCCAAGCCATGAGGAGGAAAGAACTACCTGTAGAGCTCGAAGACAGGATTGTGTGGAGCCACAGATCTGGAGAAGGCTACGGAAAAAAATTGCTGCACTAAAAGTTCCCAATAGCACAGCGACCTCCCTAATTATTGAATGTAAGAAGTTTGGAACAACCAGGACTCTTCCTAGAGCTGCCAACCCACCAAAGTAATCAATAGGGGGAGAAGGGCATTGTTAACAGAGGTGACAAAGAACCCAATGGTCACTATGGCTGAGCTCCGAAGATGTGTGCATATGGGAGGAACTTCCAGAAGGTCAACCCTCACTTCAGCACTCACCAATCTGGGCTTTATGGCAGAGTGGACAAAGAGAAGCCTCTCCTCAGGAAAAGATACATGAAAGCGTGCCTGGAGTTTACCAAAAAGCACCTAAAGGACTTGGGCTGTAAGAAAAAAAAAAAAAAAAGAAGACTCTCTGATCTGATGAAACCAAGACTGAACTGTTTGGCCTCAATTCTAAGAGTTATGTCTGGAATAAATCAGGCACTGCTCCTCCCCTACCCTACCCAATACCATTCCTACAGTAAAGCCAGATGGTGGTGGCATCATGCTGTGGGCTTTTTTCCCCCCTGGCTGGGACAGAGAGACTGCTCAGGATTGATGGAAAGCTGAATAGAGCAAAGTCAGAAATATTCTAAATGAAAACCTTATCCAGAGCGCAAGGGACCTCAGAATGGACAGAAGATTCACCTTCAAACAAGACAATGGCCCTAAGCACACAGCCAAGACAACACAGAAGTGGCTTAGGGACAACTCTGTGAATGCCCTTGAGTGGTCAAGCCAGAGCCCTGATTTGAACCCATTTGAACATCTCTGGAGAAACAAGAAAAATGGCTTTCCACAGATGGACCCTATCCAACATGATACAGCTTGAGAGGATCTGCAGAGAAGAATGGCAGGTGTGCAAAACTTGAGGGATAATACCCAAGCAGACTGAAATCGCTGCCAAAGGTGCTTCGACTACATACAGAATGTGAATACTTATGGCAATGAAAAATGTTAGTTTTTCATTTTAAAAAATGACAGAAGACTTCTAACATTTTGTTTTCACTTTGTCATTATAGGATGCTGAGTACAGTAAGATGGGGAGGAACCTGTTTTTTTTTTTTGCACAATAGGCCACAACATAAGAAGATTAAAAAAAGTGAAAGGGTCTAAAGACTTTGCAAATGCATTGTACGTATTCAATTACAGAGCATTGCTTCCGGGGAAGAACAATATGGAGCCCCAGGAAGGCCCTTTACAGCACCATGCAGATTGCCTTTGGATAAGCACCAACTTATGAAGCCACGAATGCAGTGTTGACGTAGACATTATAGAATCATTACCCTGCAAACAGTTGTAAAAAGTGCTTCTCCCATTTTCCTGGAACCCAAATTATGGTTGCATTCATATATGTCCGGCAATACGGCACAGTTGCACCACCTTAAAAAAACATTGACTGCAGTATTTTTTATTTCAGCTAACAGTTCCGATGTCTAGCACCATTTGAGCTTATTGGGCACAGCAAGGGACGCCAGATACAAGGTCTCAATCGAACATTCTCACTGGGGTGGCTTGGATTTTCTCCAGATGGCCAGACTTATGTGAGCCCAGCCTTTGACACAGATCATGTGAGTGATGCAATAAGTGGGCCAAGGATTGTGATCTCCTAGAAAGGGATCTTTTCACATTCACAAGGAACTCTACAGTAATCCCATATAGGTAGCAAGCATCTTCAAAATATATATAGCATTTACAGCCCTTAAACTTTGATTTCCAGAAGTGGGTACATCAACAACCAGTACTAAAAAAAGTAACAAAAACAGCAATTTGCACATTTTACCCACAAACTCTGGGAGATATTTATTTATTCATCTTCTAGGCTCGGTAGGATAATGTTGATTGAAATAGAAACTGTATACCCGCTGTTGTAAGCTGACTCGTAACTGCATTTTAATTAAACACCTGTCTTTCTGAGTTCATTTCTAACCGAGAAAGAATCTACTACCGGTCTAGAAACGTATGAAGTTACCTTTAGAAGCTTCAGTGCCAAAAAGATTGTCCAAGTCGTCAGACATGTCTTGGCTCCAAGCATCTTTCACAGCAGACTTATACACGACCCTATCATTTAGGGGCTGTTTTGGTCTGAAGTTGTTCCTCAAATAATCCACGGACTTGACATGGTCCTGCTGCTCCGTGGTAAATATGGAATAAAAAGCTTCCAGCTGAAACCACAAATTACATAGAAGAGTTAAAGACCATCCATTTACAATCAACTTTATTTATAGAAGCTCACCATGACATGGATGATGGGAGGATATTGTTGGCTTCCAAAAGCTACATCCAAAACACACCCACCCGCTGAAAGATTCCAGATTGACTGAAGAACCACACAAGCCCACAAGTTCAAAAATATTCACATAGGTAATAAACTTAAGTAAAACTTGGGAGAGTTAAGTAATCTGCTCAAATGGGTAAAGTCGGTAGTCTCAAAACAGAATCTAGCAATACAAATAAAAGAATAAAACGCTGCTTAAAAAAATTATACTGATGCCTAATAGAAATTCCCCAATTTTTATACTTTCCGCCATGTTTTGCCTATGTTTTAGGCATATAGAAAGGTTATAGGTTTAAAAAGTAGTTATTTTCAATTTTTGACCACTAGTGGCATTGCTTATATTGGCATGAGAAAATTAATTATCAATTTACTACACTGCTGAGAAAATTTATTAACACATAGTAAAATAAACTGGGAAGCAAAATAATTTTACCTGAATAATAAAGTTAAATGTCAAATTTAATTTAATAAGTTTTCAAAAATCCTCCTCCTGACCAAGGACAACATCTGCATGGAGTTTGTAAGTTCTCTTTTTGTTTATCTCCCTCTCATCCTCCTCCTCTAGAGAAAGTAAAGGAAGCATGATTGCTCAGAGATTAGCACTGTTGCCTTGCAGCACTGGAGTCATAGGTTCAAATCTGACCGAAGACAACATCTGTATGGAGTTTGTAAGTTCCCTTTTGTGTTTCTTCAGAGCGGTATTCTCTTCAGGAGAGGTAAAAAATTTGTAGTGGCTCCAAGCTTATGCTGTTGCCTTGCAGTGTGAGAGTCCTAGGTTCAAATCTGACTAACAACTTAGAATTATAACCTATGACCCCAGCACTGTTAGGCAACAATGCTAACCACTGAGCCAGATTCATTGAAGAGGCACCACCACTGTCATTTCAGGGCAGTTAGAAAGCGTTCACTAGTCATTTTTTTCCCAAAACTTATGGTTCAGGAGAAACAAACGGTCTGAAGCTTGGGTTTTCACCCATCCGAATTTTTAGCAAAATTTGACCCGAATTAGGGTTCTACAGGTTTGGGTTGCTCATCTAGAACGATGATATAAATGATGAAAGAAGCCCTAGTGAAAGGAGTTGTATGCTTTTCAACTGTTGCGGTAAAGCTGAACTACCTGGACTCAGTATCTTTTAAAGGTATTCCTGCACCTTCATTAGCTGTCAGCTGAAAGTTAGTTTGTCTGAAAGCCATTTCTCCTGACTCCTCCAGATGAAAGAATGTTCAGCTAAAAGGATCAGGTATTGAAATTTAACACACCCAATCCTTCCTTCCCCTGCCATCTGTCAGAAGAAAGCTAGAAGGCCCCAGTACACATCAGAGAGTCGAATGTTTGGGCCAAAATTGATGGGTTTCTTTAAGGAAGGGCTGATGTGGTCACCAACCACATTTTGAACTAAACCAAACCTAACAGTGTACAAACTGGACATACCACAACTATCACTTTCATTTTCTATTGATTGCCATACTTACCAACACTTCAATTCCAAATTTAAAGTTTTAAACCCTGCCCCTATTTTACCAGAAATGACCGAAATTATACAAATACACCCACTATCAGGCAAATTAGAATCCCGCTAAAATCTGGTAAGTGAGAATTGTTGATGGGTACAAATCTACATCTACTGATAATGAGATGATGAACCGAGAGATGACTAATTAGCATAGAAATCATCTTTCATTGCTATTAATTTTTTGATTTCATTAAGCAAATGTATATTTAATATTTTAATGGTTTTGATCTGTAATAAAAATACATTTAAAACTGAACCCATAAAAGGTAATATCACATCCATTGGCCAATCAATTCTGCAGTGGGAACATCTGGCAAATTCACTTTATATATAGAAAAAAAGATCTGCTGTGTCGTTTTTGCACCTTTCTGTTCTCGCATGATTTGCGCCGCGACTCTCATCCTCTCCTGATACAGCAGCGAGCCAAGCAAACAGATGGAGCTGTACAATCATGTAAGAACATGCAGTATTAAAGTCTGGCTGCCTGTAACCAGGTGATGTGGACACTATCTGAAAACCGTAAAGACCATTCTGCCAGTAGGTAGATGAACAGACAAGGTCTCCATTGGGGAAAGGAAAAACTAAACACAGCTATGAAGGAGAAAAGAAAAACAAAGCAAACATGAGATAAAACGGTCAAAGAGATCCACCGGAAAACACGAGTCTTTTACACCTTTCTATTCTCCGCGTCTCGGCTGTTATGTCGGAAATGGTTGAGGTTATCAAAAGGGATGAGAATTTGTTGTGTTGCAACTTACTTGCAAAAGCGAGAGGGATGTTTCTACCACATTAAAGCCTGAGACAGAGCAAACTAATTCCCCTCCGGACCCTTTACCTTTCTCATAATCTAATCTCGGAAGGAGGTAAGGAGAGGGAGATAAAATAGATGCCTCCAGGACAAATATATTGAGTAGATATATCTTTCCACCCTTTAGATTATTTGAAACTAAAACCTGCATCAAAAAGGAGAATAGCAGCACATGGCATGAGAGAACCGCAGTGGATACCACCATCTTGCATATAACAGATCAGGCACTTCTTAAGGCCCTTTTACACGGAACAATTGCCGTTCGAAAAAAAATAATTAGAACGAGCGAAAATTAACAATAAATCATTCAGTGTAAATGCAGGCAACTATCGGACAAACGATAAGTCTGCAGTTTTCTGCAGGCATAAAAATCATTGTTGGCTCGTTCACTTATCGTTCAGTGTAAACAGCACCCGTTCAGTCGTTCCCAGTCATGTATACAGTGAATGTAAACAACTGAATGAGCCAACAATCTACTGTATAAACAGGCTGCCCGAGCAAATTGACATTGTTGGCTCGTTCAAATGAGAAATCGGCATGTCAAAATGGACCTTAAGGTTGTGTTCACATCTGCGCATGCATTTCCATTTTTCTATTGTGTCATAGGAACAGAAAAATTTAAATGACAACCAATAACTATATAGGGGTCTAGATGGTTTCCATTATAGTGTCTGTCATTTTATCAAATAAGGCAAAAAAACAACCTGCTGGAGGACACGCTAATTTTTCTGGCATTTGTGATATGATCTGTGATTCAAATGTGAGCAGAGCTTTTAAAAGGGGTTTTCCAAGAAAAAACTACTCAGGATCTTTAGAATAGGTCATATAGTTAACGCCTGGGGACCCGTCGCATCGGATCCCCGGCAGTCACCTGATCGCTTGGCTGTCAGTGTTGCACACCAAACGTGCATCATAGGAGATAGGACTGGAAGTGGTCTAGCTAGCCTCACTCCCATTACAATCAATGGGAGCTAAAGCAGCTATTACATTTCCGCATCCTCCCCCGGTGTCAGAAGTGGAAGTACCAGAAATGGCTGCTTTAGATCCCATTGATTTCAGGGGGAGTAAAGCCAGATAAGCCACTTACCTCACATCTCCTATGATGCATGTCTGGCCCACTACACTGATAGCTGGGTGATCAGGTAATTGCCGGGTAAGTCCCATGCAGTTAACTATTGATTACCTATTCTGAGGATAGGTCATCAATAGTTTTTGCGTGGAAAACCTCCATCTCCTACTAGCTTTTCCATTACAGGAGTATTCTGACCTCGGCATGTCATCCCCTGCTGGGACCCCTACCAATCACATGCTTTAACTCTGCTATCTCCGACAATCCTGGGAATATCATGGTGGCTGGTATGCACGCCAACCAATGTCACGCTCACCAACTTCAGGGACATGCCGGGGTGATTTCTCTACATCAGTAGGGATCACATCAATTGGAAAGATATCCCCCCCCCTATTCTATGGATAAGAGATAAAAGGAGTATTCCCAAATCAGCAAGTTAAGAGAATGTTCCCACAAGTGGCAAACATTGCAGAATCCCTGCAGTGGAATTAGCTGTAAAAAATGTTAAGCATTTATAGTACAAAAACATTGCACATGGCATTTTAGAAATCCCCATCCCCATGCAATGAACAAGATCCACAGTATAAATTGACCTGCACTGCAGATTTTAAATCCGCACCATGTCAGTTCATTCTGTGCATTTTCAATGCAAATTCTACATCTTCAAATGAGGGATTTAAATCTGCACCAAAATCTGTACTAATTGGTAGAGATTTGGTGTGGATTTTCTACTCTTGAAATTCTGTAGCATATCTGAGCTGTGGGCACAAACCTGTCAGGTTGTGCTCCTAAGACCTGTAGTTCTATGGGTTTCTAGGAGCACACTGCCACTGGGGTGGGATGATTGCGCTGGCTGGGTGTGGAGTTCTCCAGTCAGCCAATCACCACCGGTCTGATACACAAATAACTGCCCCTCTGGCTAGAGGGTGCTGGTTTTCTCATTTCCCTTTCAGTACCCTTGTGTTTGCATTCATGCATGTTATCCTGTAGCTGTGAACAGTGACGTGTTCTGTGTGTCTGTGCAGGTGGCCAGACATATGATGTGAACAGTCCTGTTCCTTGTGGTATGCATTCCCTTGTCTGATGGTGTGACCCTTGTCATAGGCTTGTGGGCTTAAAGGGGTTGTCCTGCGCCGAAATGTTTTTTGTTTTTTTTTTAACCCCCCCCCCCCCCCCCGTTCGGCGCGAGACAACCCCGATGCAGGGGTTAAAAAAACAAACCGGGTAGTACTTACCCGAATCCCGGCGGTCCGGCGTCTTCATACTCACCTGCTGAAGATGGCCGCCGGGATCCTCTCTCTCTGTGGACCGCAGGGCTTCTGTGCGGTCCATTGCCGATTCCAGCCTCCTGATTGGCTGGAATCGGCACGTGACGGGGCGGAGCTACACGGAGCCGGCATTCTGCACGAGCGGCCCCATTGAAGACAGCAGAAGACCCGGACTGCGCAAGCGCGGCTAATTTGGCCATTAGAGGCCGAAAATTAGTCGGCACCATGGAAACGAGGACGCCAGCAACGGAGCAGGTAAGTATAAAACTTTTGATAACTTCTGTATGGCTCATAATTAATGCACAATGTACATTACAAAGTGCATTAATATGGCCATACAGAAGTGTATAGACCCACTTGCTGCCGCGGGACAACCCCTTTAAGTATATTGGCTAAAATACGAACCAACACCTCAATGTAGCAATTCCATTTGTTTATGCATGCAGGTATTTTATGTAAGTGTTTTGGGTGTTCGTTGCAATTACTGTTCACAGTTCACATACGAAAGGGACGTGACAATACTCTAAATGTAGTAAACAACAACAGGATGTCCTCTATGGACAATTCTTTCCATTATTTGTGCCAATTGCAGTTCCCATAGAAAGAGCTTAGACTCTGCTTAGATTTCCCATAATTCACTAAGATCAGATGCTGAACTAACCAGGTCTGGGTACTATTTTCCATCAGGTTGTTAGTGTCTTAGCAGAAACAAAGAAAAGGTTGTACTAGTGTCACAAAGATTTATCCTCATGGATTTTTCTATTGAAGACTACTATTTTGGGGTGGAACATAACGCATTAGTTGACTAGTAACTTACCTGTTGATAAGAGATGGGAACAGGTCTGCTAAAAACGACCCACTCCACAATTTCACTACATGGAGGAGTCGTTAGGGATCCTGTATAGCGGTAAAAACTACCTAAAGATGCCGGCAGTAAATCTCTTAAAATAAACGGATCCAGAAAAGTTTCTTTTTCTGCAAGACAAGAAAAACAAACGTGAGATACTTTGTATTCTAATTATTATTTTGTTTAGTCTATTGCTTATCATTAGATATCATCCTTGTCTTAACCGAGCATTATACAGATGTCACCACGTTTAACAAATGCAAATATGCTGAGAAATTAGTCACTCTCAGCTGAATTATTTATATCCCTATGGTATGCGGCGCATTTATAGGAAAATACAGTTAACCCTGGCAGCATATAGAGAAGCAGCACATATGCAACGGTGTTACACTGTATTATAATTAAAGCAAAAAGTTAACTTTTCTATCCAGGTATCAGAAAGAATAATGTATTCACATTGGTCCTTGTCCCCATTGGGCTCACAATCTAGTTTTGGAATCTCAATCACATTGAAACAAATTGCAACCAACTTAATTGGAACTCAGTTTAGCTATGTATCAGATATTACCACCATATATTTGACTCTCAGTACAATGGACAAGCCATAGATGTGTCCACCAAAGTGTATCCCAATGACTTAACAGGATTACCACACAGCCCTTCCAGAGATCACAAAGAGGCTGTCAAATGACAACTGCAGAAACACCATCTTCCCCACAGGTCGATATAAAAAGAGCAATTTCATCCTTATTCAAAAATCGGTAGATTTTATCAAGGGCGTTGAATAATTCTGAGACTGCAGTTGTCATTAAACATGGCATGTTGTGTGGAGAAAATAAAGCAGGTGGATAGTACGTGATGGCGCAACCTAAAAACAAACAAACATTCTCCACTGTATCACATGATGCTACACAGCCAACCAGAACCCTTTACTGGGTCTTCCCAATGTTCTTTAATAGCTCCACTCACTTCTATTAGCAATTACCTCTGCTTGTGGCCAACTTTGACAGCATAGTCTAACCTAAATCTAGAGCTCCATCCAGAATGCCATAAGTAAAAGGGAGCAGGTCACTACTCACCTCCCTAAGGCCGCCTGCAGATGGCCGGGTCTGATCCCACTGCGAGAACTCTCACAACGGGATGCGGACCCGTGCCCTTGCAAAGGCCTGTGGCTCACCCGCTCCCGGCGTCTTCCATCTCTGCTATGCGCAGAGCAGAGCCGGCCCGTCACAGTTGACGTTTCTGTAAGGGCCTCTGGAAGACTCGCTCAGAAATAAAACATGCCGCGATTCGTTTTCCGCGCGTATTTTCATGCGGACAAATCGCGGCTGTATGCATAGGATTGCATTTTCTAATGCAATCCTATGGCAGCGGGCACAGCCGGAAATCCCAGAGCAGAATTACCGCCTCTATGCAGGGGGCCTTACAAAACCACTTGTCATGTTAGTTATGATGAACTACTTAACTTGTTCTCCCTTCAATGTTTTTTGCAAACAGCCAAATGTTTATAAATTTGGCAAAAAAACCCAGTTTGCAATAGGGAATCGTAGATTTGTTCTTTGGGGCTTTCTGCTGCCTTCAGTGACTTACAATTTGCAATAGGGGTTGCATAATTTTGACTGCAAATTATATATTATGTGCGCTCAGAGATTTGTAGGAAATCAAACAATTCTTTTGGACATCTTCACTGAACAACATTCTGCTCCGTTTTTATCTCTGCAAAGGAAGCTGTAAACTTGTGTGTGAAGGAGTTGAAAGGATAACATTAACTCATAAGCTATTAAGAAGGGGCAAAGTCGACATTCATTGCAGTGTAAGACTACAAGAAATGCAACACAGTGAAAACAAAACCAACCAATAGCAAAATAAAGGGATTGCTTTAATCAAACTCCCCCTGTCCGCATGCCCTATTAAGGCAAATAGATGTTAAAAATTGGACCCCAATTTCTTTTTTATAACTAGGGTGGAGAACTGTATTGAATAATAGTCTATGCTATAAAGGAGGAAAGGGACTTGTTAGGTGCATAGCGCCAACTTATTCTGCATCACTTTCAGGTAATTTATTTATTAAATGAATGAGGTTTTCAACACTCACATGAATTCGACCTTGAACAGGAACCATCAAGTACAAACCAACCAAAGGAAAGATGAGGGTCTGATTAGGGGTAGGGATCTCAACCATTTAGCAACAAAAATAATTTTCATTGTGGTGGATCAGTAACACTTCACTATATCCCAGCACTATATGCTATCAATTTGCGGTAGGACAACAGTGTAAAGCAAAACCCATATCCATGCAAACTCTAAAAAGTGTTTCATATTCTAGATATGGATCCAAAATCACAACAGAAAGGGCCTTAAGGCGCACGTACATAGGCCAATTATTGGGCATGACCATTTACCCATTCAACAGTTGATGCAAGCATAAAAATGCTTGCTGACTGGCTGTACATCTCCTCTGACCAATAACAGCCCTATGGGGACGAGCAATCGTATGAACAACTAATTTCCCAATAAATCCAATTGTTTGCTGCGTGAGAACAGCAGTGAACGAACACCAATTGACATACTATGTTGAATGGTGCTCATTACAGATGGGCAATTATCAGTCCTTGTTAATTAGTCCTTAGCCTTTACATGGGCTGTATGGTTTACAGAACCAGAGGGGAATCCTTCTGTTATAAACTTCATCTCTTGGAGTGGCTGCAATGAGTCTCTTTGTACCTGTTTGGTACCTTTCCTACCCATGCATTACACAGCAAGAACTATGTAATACTCCATATCCCCTTTGGGGGCACTGCAGGAAAAATGGAACACTTGCTGTTTTGGACCCTTTTAAGAAAAAAGGGTTACTCACAGTTGACAGCTACAGTAAATTAACTTCTTTAGGTTTTTTGAGCATTAGAATGATCCATTGTAGAAGAACTTCACCCTCTTAAAGAGGTTATCCTAAGGATAGACCATCAACAGTAAATCAGCAGGGGTCTGTCACCTTGGATCCTCGCTGATCAGCTGTTCTCTGGACCAGTGTGCTCCTGCATGGAGCTCAGTTCTTCTGGAAGCAAGCAGCTCTGTTTTCACTGCAGTGGCCAGCTTTGATATTACAAGCAAAGCTCCCATTGAAGCGAAGGGAACTTGGCTTGCAATACCAAGCCTGACCACTGCAATAAGAACGGAGTCGTTTGCTTCCTGCAAAAGTCAGCCCAGTGCATGAACACAAAGACTGGGTGATCAGTGAGGATCCAAGATGGTGGACTTCCGCTAATCAACTATTGATGACCTATCCTGAGCATAGGTCATCAATAATTCAGTTTCAAACAACTCCTCTAAGCAGCATTTCAAAGATTGTTATAGACTAGTCATTCTAAGAGAAACACACAAATGTAAATGACTTCTATTAGCATAATAAAACATTTGTAAAACATATTTAATACATACTAATCCCCAACAGCGAGTTTCTTCCCTCATTAAAGAGGCATTGTGTAATGTAACCCACAAGCTGCGATACTCTATAGGAGAATTACAAAGCTGATGTACTAGGAGTAATAGAGACAATGTACAGAAATCCTCGCCATATGCCGACAGTATCATTTTTTAATAATTAATTGTTCATCAAAGTGATAGAAGAACAGGAATGCTAAATTCAAAGTTATTCAAATTCAGGCCATGAATAATGGATGATTTTCATATTAAATACACAGTGTACTAAGCAGTCTACACTTCATTTAATTCTGTTCTTTAGTTTAACTATTTGGGAGAGAATAATGAATGATAGACCTGCAAGATCACCACAATGTGGAGCCTGTTTAAAATTCAAGCATCACACTTCTTGCCTGTTTTATGACAATTAGAAGTGCCCAGATACATAAAAAATGATCAGAAACGGGATGAAGTCAATTAATTTTTCTTCACTCATGTAAAAGCAGGTTATATGGTCACTCCTTTATCATAGTTTAATGATACCATGTCATGGAACAAAGGCAGCAGGAATCCAAGCCAGACTGTGCAAGGGTTGAGACAAAGTTCGCAGTAGATTGGCAGAGGTGTATGGGGACTACACTGTTGGGATGTCTGTAAACTGCACAGATAATAGTTATAGCTTTTAAAATTTATAAAGGCTAATGTAGAACTTTATGTTGCAGTGGCATCTAGTGACCAGTTGGTATAACAGCACCCTTGGGAGTGTTTTCCATTGGGCAATTTTCTGATTGGTGAGGTTTAAATCACCTGGTTTACAACTCGCAGTGGTCTACCAGTTTCCGACCAGCATACACATTCATGCTTGGCATAGACAGTCATACAAGTATTCTGAGAAGGGGTAGGGGTAGACTCTATGCCTTCCCCTTCTCAGAATACTTCTATGCCTGGCTATGCCAAGCATGAATGTGTATGCGGGTCGGAAGAAATGTATGTCAACTGAGAGTTTGGCCGACAGCTATCTAAAATGGATAGCCTGGTTAAGTCTCAGTAATGTCAATTTTTAATAGAATCATAGAATAGTCGAGTTGGAAGGGACCTCCAGAGGTCATCAGGTCCAACCTCCTGCTCAATGCAGGATCCCTAAATCATCCCAGACACATGTCTGTGCATCCTT
The DNA here is from genome assembly GCF_035609145.1 of Eleutherodactylus coqui. Lineage (NCBI taxonomy): Eukaryota > Metazoa > Chordata > Amphibia > Anura > Eleutherodactylidae > Eleutherodactylus > Eleutherodactylus coqui. The sequence goes on along the minus strand of NC_089839.1, from coordinate 183,798,105 downwards.
TGTTTAAACACTTCCATTTATAGAATCTTAGAATGGTAGAGTTGGAAGGGACCTAAAAACGTAATTTACTTTTAGTTGACCAAACCCAATTATACAAGAATTCAATGAAATTTTTAGATACATCTTTATTCATTGCTTCTCACCCAGCAACATTAAAATCATGTGTCCTCAACTTTAAGACATCTTCCATTTAATTATAAGTGTATAGAAAGAAAGGTTAAGGAAAGTATGTGCTACAGAATCCTCTGCCGCTAACAGCAGCATTTCCTGACAGGACTTGTGATGCAGTTAGTTTGTTGGTGCAGAAAGAGTGAGCGTGGGTCCTCCAAGCCTACCCTGCTGGGAGAAAGAGGCAGCCAAGTCAGTCGCACCACTGTGTGCAGAAAAGCGACACACTGCTGTACATCTAGAGAAACTGGTCATCAGAAACTTATGGGTCAGTGCTGTGGGAAAGAAAGGAAGGCACTGCACCACACATACCTCTCAGGAAACTGGAAAAGCAGCAGAGGGTGACTCTGGTTGTTGTGCTATGGTTGAACTTAAATAAGTGTAAATACAGACCGGTTTCTAGGACTGGAGTACAGTTTGCACATTTAGGAAATGAACAGTGATATGTCTGCTGTGTGTATCTGTGCAGTAGTTTTGGAGAAACTTGCATTTTATTAGTAGCACCCAGACACATAACTAGTAGAGATGAGCGAGTATACTCGCTAAGGCACATTACTCGAGCGAGTAGTGCCTTAGCCGAGTATCTCCCCGCTCATCTCTAAAGATTCAGGGGCCGGCGGGGGAGAGCGGGGAGGAACGGAGGGGAGATCTCTCTCCCTCTCTCCCACCCGCAACTCACCTGTCACCCGCGCCGGCTCGCGAATCTTTAGAGACAAGCGGGGAGATACTCGGCTAAGGCACTACTCGCTCGAGTAATGTGCCTTAGCGAGTATACTTGCTCATCTCTACTAACTAGTCCTGCATATTCATGATCTGCAGCCTAACCACACCCATCCTGCCCTCCAGCCAATGATTGGCAGCTATCTCTCTATGCACAGTAATGAGCAGACAGCTGTAAATCAGTGTCTGGAGGGCAGGGTGGGTGTGGCTAACTTACAGCTCATGAATATCGAGGACTACTTAAAGTAGTCCTCTATGCATATGCTGCCACTGATAAAAGACAGGTTTCTTCAAAACTACTGCACAGATCTACACGGCAGGCATATCATTGTAATCAGCATGCCCGTCACTGTGCCATACCGCCCTCAATGAGGGGTGCAAAAAGATGGTGACAGAATCTCTAAATACCAAACTCTTCACAGCTTCACTTTATCTCTGTGTTTCGCCTTGGAGAATCAAAATAAAATAGAGACTGAAGTGAAAATGTAAAACGTGTGATAAAATGGGAAGTAATTTATAAGAACACAATCCTTGAGTTAAATGCTGCACTACACTACACATGAATGAATGATGGATAAAAGGTTAAGAATGGCTTTCACCTTATAAATTAAGAAGCAGGTAGGAATTTAGCATTTTATGAAGCGTCTACTGATAGGTCTGAAAAGCAAATTGGCTTAGTTGTAACACATTAAAGCCGTGATCTCCAACCTGTGGCTCTACAGCCATTGCAAAACTACAACTCCCGGCATCGCTGTCAGGTCAGGGATTATAATTTTGCAACAGCTAGACAGCTACAGGTTGCACATCACTGCATCAAAGTAGGAGCATAACAGTAGAATGGTTACCAGTATTACTGTCATGGTGTGCTTCCGATTCGGCTCACCTGCTCCTATAGTCACGGGTGGTTGCTCCGTGCTCCAGCTCTTTCCTTCTCCTGTATTCGCGCTCTGACCTCTACCGTAGGGTGGATGTCTAAGCAATTGGTCTGACCCTTGCCTGACTTTGACTATTCCGTCTTCCATGCTTCCTGACCTCAGTTCTGGACTTCCTTACTGCCTGCCTTGACCTTCAGCTTGGACCTGTGCTGCCAGCCCTGACTACAGCCTGTTTCTATTATGGTCCCGTTCAGACCATCAGGTACTGCACTTCTACTCAGGGCAGCGTCAACAGCCACATTGCTATCTATGCATGTAATGCCACATTGCTATCTATGCATGTAATGGCTTGGAGGCCCCACAACAAAGACCATATCCCACTTGTCATGGGTGGAAGCCTGAGGTACCCCAGATGGTGCCAAAAAAAAATCTAAAAGCCAAAACAGTGTGTGCAACGTTGCTCTACATCTGTCTGCCTGACAATTAAAAATAGAACATAAGTACCTGTTACAGAATGTGTATTGGGATCAAGAGCTTAAAACATCTCTGGTAGAGATGAGCGAACGTGCTCGGCCACGCCCCTTTTTCGCCCGAATACCGCGATTTCCGAGTACTTCACTACTCGGGTGAAAAGTACTCAGGTGCGCCGGGGAACAGGGGGGGAGCTCTCTCTCTCCCTCTCCCCCCCACTCCCCGCTGCAACCCCCCGCGCCGCCACGGCGACCCCCGAATTTTTTTTCGCCCGAGTACGGAAGTACTCGAAAATCGCGGTATTCGGGCATGGCCGAGCACGTTCGCTCATCTCTAATCTCTGTCCATAAATTACGGAACAATAAGACTTTGCTTTAGGTCTTTTTGCATAATCAGCAAGTCCCATCACCCAAACTCTCTGGTTGGCTAGAAAGGAGATTGACTCCAGCAACATATCAGTAGACAGAGCAGTTTTCATACCACAACAACATATACTACTGGCAAGAAGTGTAAAGATTACAGCCATACTGTGTACTTTGGAACACAAGTTGGCCATGTTCCTAAAGTAAAGCCATCCTACACATTAGATCAATATCGGCGAGGACCTGCTGGTTTGTTTTTTTTGGAGTCGGACCATCATCTAATGTTTTTGGGGTACTCAACCTCTTCCCAGGCCGCAGAACAGGATTAGAAAAGGTGGATACAACAGGTTTTATCCTTTTGTTCTTGGAAAGGTAAAGCCACCGTGGGAGGATACTGGCAGTGGTCTACCCCTTCCCCTATTCAGACTACCTGTATGCCTAGCTATGCTAAGCATGAATGTGTACGCGGGTCGGAAGGGACATATAGCAATGTTAGGAGTGTTTGGCCAACGGCTATCTAAAATGCATGGTCAGATCAAGTCTCAGTAATGTCAATTTTTAATAATTGACTCTTAGCTGGCCAAACCCAATTATACAAGAATTCGATGAAATTTTTAGATACCGCTTTACTTTAATCATTGCTTCTCACCCAGCATGTTTAAAAACATTAAAATCATGTGTCCTCAAATCTTTGGTATCTTCCATCTAAGTGTAAGTATACAAAAATAAGGGTTAAGGAAAGTATGTGCCACACAGTCCGATGCCGCTAACAGCATCGCTGCTCCCTAGGAACCCATCCCTGGTAATAGCCAGCGGCTCGGTTCCACAATTGCATCCTCGCTCATTACAATGTATGCTCTATCTACATCTACATGAAAGCACATTATGTGAAATTCAAAAGAATCCAATACAACACTTCAAGTAAGATCACTGCATTATGCTCTAGACTGGTGAATTACAACTGAGACAAAATGTGAAGTCAAGTAGTCCCGCCAGCTCACTCATTGCCATCTTCACGCTCTCAGGTTATATCTTGCAATACAATATCTGTTTACTTTAATAATCTACTCTTGTCTGAGTCATATTCAATCCCTGATGTACTGCGGCAAGCACTAAAAAAAGAGGGAAGGTTTTAACTTCCCCCACAAATGAATTCGAGGAGCACAAAGGAGAGTTCCCCAAACATGCAAACCCTCCAGTCTTATGTCTTGATCCTCTTCATTTTATTTTTTCCATCAATTGCCCAACACAAAAGGAGAACTTCACTCTTCTAGTCTAAACTATTTGTAGTAAGTGCTTTGATCTCCGCTGCACTGCGGGTCATCCCAAGGTGATTCAAACCAAAGGCGCTCCCTTGGAAACTACACAAATATATACGACTAAGAAGAAAATAGATCATAAAGAAAAAGAGGAAATTGAATTAAATCATAAGTCGCCTAACCGGTAGCTTTGTGTTCTTAAACTCAGCAATGACATCCATAGTGGTAATATAAAATTCACTTTCTGCACAACTATTTTATACTGTACTTTAGAGTTCATATCCACGACCGTGTTTTCACCGCGTATCACGTGTGCGCTGCACGCACAACGAAAGGAGGCAATGAAGGTCAATGGACTTGCAGCGTCCATATGCAGGTGTGCATGGAACAATAAATCGATAAGCAAAAGAAATTTGTCTGCGTACCATACCATACAAGGGCTGCGTATGATATGCTGTTGATACGCAATACATTGTGTATGGGCAGCATTTCCATACGTATCTCCACTCTGGACAGAGCAGGGAATTACAGAAATAAAATAATCACACTGCGCATGTCCACGATGTGTGATTTGCGGGCAGTGCCATACACAGAGACTGCCTACACACAGACACCATCAGTCTGTGTGTGGTGAAAAATGGAAGAGAGAAGAGAGATTATTGGATATGCAGCCTATGCTGACAACACCAAGCGCCCACAAGATTAATGTCAGGTATTAAGAGGACGAAGAGCTGCTCGTATGCGAGTGTTCAGAGAGTAAGTGTGAGCCAGCTGGTGTTGAGAGAATTGATGCCAGGAGAGAGACAAGACACAGATAACTGGGACTGTGGACTTTGTGTGTATGCCTGTTAACCTCAACCGCTACTACACTAAATATGCTGTTAGACTGCTATTGGATTTACTACGTTCAGTAAAGCGGACATCGATCGTTCCTGGTGTGTCCAGAAAAGTACTAATTCTGTGTGGACTCTATTCTAGTGAGGAGTCACATCAGAAAAAAGGAACGGTGGCGTCAGCCGTGACAACCTTAGACTTACAGGTAACTTTGCCGGTTACCATTTAATTTCCCGTGCCCTTCCCCTGTGGCAATGTGGACGGTTTCCTTGCTACCCATAACCAGGGAGGGAACAGTGAGCCACCGTGACAAGTGACCATATCTATCCCCGCTGTCTCCTCGGTTGTGGTCCTGCTCTGCAGACGCTGCAGCTGCTTTATTAGACACACCCATTTAGTAGTGTGTTAGACCTCTTTTGGCCTTCGGAGCTGTAGCAATTCATCACAGTGTAGATTCCACAAGGTGATGAAATCGTTCTTTAGGAATATTGGCCCATGGGAATATGCCCATCTGAACTGATGCATTGTAAATCAATGCATCAGGTGGGCAGCGTATATAAGCTGGTCGTAAAAGCGCAGCTGATATACGCTCATGTGAATGAAGCCTTAGATGTAATTATTGCTGTCCATATATTTTAGATAGTTGTCCTCCTGATTCCATCATATACATGCAGCTCAGCAAAGTATGCACATGTTTTCAACAAATAGAGAGTACAAGCCACTGCCAGGTGGCTTATCTCCCTTGAGGGGAAAGGACTGGGCATGCTGAAATTCAACATACCCGATTTCCCTTTTCCCTGGCATCTGTCATTAGGGGAGGGTCAGACACCTCAGACATTAGATGCTTGGCCACTCCAACTGAAAATCGGCAGATTTAGCCATATTTATCTAAAACATATTGCAACCTTTAGACAGGATATAAGCAAGTCAATAGAAGACAGTATGTGTAAACCTTAAGCCTATATGAAAAAGTATATTGTACAGTAAAAAAATGCTGTGCTGCTAGCTTTGCTTTTTGACATGCATTCAGGAGCAAACTGAATGAGAGCTTAGGTTCAGCCACTAAGCTGTTATGTTTTACCATCTAGTCAACAGCAAAGTAACCTTCAGAAGTTGGATGACAACTTCAGCCACTCCGTGCATAGCCATAGGGAGATGGATAAGTAACATTACATGTTTGATTGGCATACAATGTGATACACTGGTATTCCATTAGTAGTTTGCAAAGTCAGTCATCTTTTAGACACAACTGTTGCTATGCCTACATGTACTGGCAGATCTACTCTAACAATGCCATGAAAGGGTAGTCTGATAAATTATGCAGCCCAAGCCCTATCCATATGATGCAAATACCATTCATGCAGCATCTAGGTCATACCCCACTTGCAAGCCAATTCTTAGTAAATCTCTTAACTATACATACTTAATAACTTGGTGCAGACCATTTTTTACTTAAAACCTCCCTTTGGCATCTTTGGATGCCTTCTCTTTTCCCAGCCATCAACAATGTTTCGGGGATCGCATGTCTACACATGTAATGTACAATTCAGGTGGTCAATTATACAGAATCTGACATTTGGAGTATATCCTATACACCCTTTAAGCTTTGCTGGGTTGTTATGAAGTTTATACTTTGGTCTACATGAAGACAGTAGCAGATGTCTGCAATAGTGTTGTGCAGGAAAATGAAATGTTGGGGGCAAGTGGATTGCAAGGACAAAAGTAGAATTTTTAGTTATGGCCAGTATTTAGATTTTGATACAAGAAGTTTATATTTATTGGCCTTTCATATTCAAGCATTCGTAAGAACTGGTCCAAACACTGGTCAATATGGTTGTCTCCAACAATCGTATAAAGCAGGTCAATGAGACAGCAATGATTACATGTCGGACCATGTCCTATATTCTCCAAGTCTCTAGCGTTACAGTCAATTTCCAGAGATTGCAGAATATGACTGCACTGTGCTTATTTTAGACTGAAAACCGGAAAAGTTGGATGAAGACAGGATATGTTGTCAACTCTTTGTTGTTCTATGGAAAGTTGAGGGATGATTTCGTCTACTCCTCTGGGACTCTTACAGTCAATCGAATTCCAAACTGCCTGCCAAAACTTCACTGAATTACCTCTTTAATCTCTCCATGGCACTCCGAACTAAACTGTAAGTGTTTGGACAAGGTCTCGTAGAAGCTGCCAAATCGTTGCATAAACAGAGATACTTTGTAATAAATAGGTCTCCGAAAATTATTACATCAAAATGGAAAGCAGTTGGGCTGGAGTGCGCCAGTTCTTACCCATCCAGTACATTAGAAACATTTTGGAACACCATCTTAAAATTATTTCAAGATGATAAATCCTAACTAAAAATTACTACAAAAAATTAAGTATATTCACATTCATAGCACGTGAATAGATTACTGGTTCAGCAGCCATTCCTCTATTTTATGCCTGGGGCATATTATTGGAACAGAAATTTCTCCAGAAAGATTTGTACACCTATTTTTCACTTTCTACAGATTTATTGCCGTTCACAGCTGCAACATTAAATGACTTAGAAAGTAGGACAATTAATCCTAAACGCGATTTGTTTTAATCCAAAAGTGTCACCCGGTTTTAGATTTTCACTCACAAGACTAGAGAAACCCCTCGTGCCGAAACAACGCTATATAGTTTTAACTTTGATAACAAAAAATGGCACAACCGTTTTGTCGCTAAGAATAAAGAGGTCAACCATATAAACAATACTATTCTGTATCATACGTTTTTAGGCCATGCTATTGGGGATTAACCCGATTGCTCAGGATAGTGCATTTCCAGAGAACTGGTACAGCTCAGGAAAAATTTTGGAGATGGGAGTGGTGCAATTGGATTATGGAGGACTTTAGTGTATGATCATTAGCAGAATGAAGAGCTTGAGTAGGGTGGTAGACAGAGGAGAAGGAACAGTTTCTGGTCGTGGAGGGAAAGGGGGAAAAAAAAAAAGAATCGCAATCAGGCAGACCATTCGTAGTACAGATGAAGAAAAAGAAGATCAGGTCTGCTCAGACGATGCTGCCAGGTCTGGATTAGCATGCGGAATCTGACCCGCCCATGTGGAGGTGGTCTTAGGGTGGTTCATTACCACTGTGAGCTACTTTACAATGGGTTTTGTTGCGTTAGGATATAACAAATATAGATTTTTAAAAGCTTAAAGGGGTTGTCTCGAGGAAGCAGTGAAATTTTTTTTTTGCCCAGTCCCCCTTATTAAGCATACATTACTAATCACCCATGTAAATGACTTTTCTAGCCGGTTTCTACTTACAGTTCCAGCGTTTCAGCAACTTATAAAAAGTTTCCCCAAGATGGCCGCCGGCTCTTTTCCCGTCGCTTGCTGTAGCCCGACGTGCGTGCTCCCGAGACGCTACCAGCTGTGTCTCCCTGACAACCAGACGCCCCGCAGCCGCCAACCGGACCCCGGGATTGAACGCGGCCGACCAGTCACCCACCGCCAGGCAGCAGGTAACCGGCGCTACGCCCCGGCTCCCCCGCGCTACGCCCCGGGGCCCCAGCGGCAGGCCGTCACGCGTCACCCCCGTCAGTCCGTCACCCATCACTTACCTGGGCGGCTGGGCTGGGCGGCTCTGCTGGGTGGCTGGGCGGCTCTGCTGGGCGGCTGGGCGGCTCTGCACCTTCCTCTAAGAGAGGATGGTAGCAGAATGGCCACTCCAGCGCGCTCCCGAGAAGATACAGCTCGTCTGCGCATGCGCAGAAGAGCTGTAGCGGCGAGCACACTGAAGCGGCTCGTGCTCAGAGCAGAAGACCGGACTGCGCAAGCGCGTCTAAAAAAGCAAGCCGCCAACGAATTTAGACGGAACCATGGAGACGAGGACGCTAGCAACGGAGCAGGTAAGTGAATAACTACTGTATGGCTCATATTTAATGCACGATGTATATTACAAAGTGCATTAATATGGCCATACAGAAGTGTATAACCCCACTTGATTTCGCGAGACAACCCCTTTAAGATAACTTTCTGCACAATGCCATCATAATCAAGCTACAATTTGTCACATCTGTTCTCTATAGTGGGCAAGCAACCAGCACAGTGACTGTTACAGAGAGGCATTGGCATAGTAGCTGGACAAAAAGTGAAGCCTGGCTGCTGCATTCAGGATGGTTTAGAGATTGGAAAGTTTGATGTGGGAAAAACTGATTAGTAATGAAAGACAGTATCAAATATAAGAATTTAACCGAGTCACAATAAGGGTTTTCATAGTTTCCACAAAAAAGGGGCAGATTTTGGAGATGTTTTTAGGGTCAGGTGAACATGCAAGTGATGGAATGTTGGGATTGAAGGAAAGATCAAAGTCAAATAGGACGCCAAGATCACTGATCATAGCTGGTGCACTACCTAGATGTGATGGTGGCATCACAGACTGAAGTAGAAATATCAGGTTTAGTTCGGCTAGAAGATGCTGGAAACCACAAGAGGTTCGGCTTTTGAAAGATTCAGTTTCAGGTAGAGCGCCGACATAATATTAGAGACAACAGACAATCACTGGTATTTTGCAGTAGTGGACAGGATATGTCCCAAAAAGATGTTCCAATTAAAACTTTTTTTTGCACTATTCCAGTTAACATTAGAACTATTTTAACTTTTCAGCAATCTGAAGCTACTGTGGAAGTAAGGTCATCGAAAGAATTATCGATTCAGCCAAAACTTAAAAACGGCTCTGGGTTAAGTTTATTTAAAAAGTCTAACGCAGCCCTTTGCATCCCAAACCTAATCGATTAAAAGGTCCGCAAGCTCTACTGAGAAAAATTAATCCAAAGAGCCTTTCACAGTCTGCAAACTATCCAGCAATACACAAATGATATCAAAAATTTATGCATAGGTCCTATATACAGTAAGTTTGATGTGCAACATGAAAGACTCAGTCCGGCTTCGGAGTTTTACTGTAAATTATTAACTGTGCATAATAAATCCACATGGTCCAATCCTATATGTAGTATCTGGCTTCAAATCTAACAGGTTTAGAAGGAGGTAGAAAGAGACAGGAGTCTAGGGAAGACGTCATTTTTTTTAAATTTTTTTTTTAAGAACTGGAGAGGATCAAAATATGCTATACAGAACTCGGAAAATTGCAATGTGACCAGAGTAGAAAAACATGGGTACTTTCTTTCAATGACAGCGCCACATCTGTCTGTGATTTGTGTGTTTTTTGCAGCACAGCATCACTGAAGTGAATGGAGCTGAGATGCAATACCAGAAACAAACTATGGATGGGTTAGGCATGGTTTTTGGAGTAAACCCATCACACAATTCTAACTCTATGAAACCTATTTCATGGTGATTAACAACTGTCCCAGCTGTTCTCATTCACTTATACACCAAATGGGAAAGATTGAATAATTTCTTGTTTGAACGAGCCAATGATGTATCTGCCTGTCGAAACAGGCTGCTCGAGATCAAATGAGCCAACTCAGACCTCATCTGCTCGTTCAAACAATAACTCTGCTGGTCTAAAAGGGCTGTAAGTTACTGAAAGGCTGAAAGACTTCGCACAGGAGCCTGAAAATGTTGAAAGGGTTTTCCAGGACTTAAAGGGGTTGTCCCGCGGCAGCAAGTGGGTCTATACACTTCTGTATGGCCATAATAATGCACTTTGTAATGTACATTGTGCATTAATTATGAGCCATACAGAAGTTATAAAAAGTTTTATACTTACCTGCGCCGTTGCTAGCGTCCTCGTTCCCATGGAGCCGACTAATTTTCGCCCTCCGATGGCCAAATTAGCCGCGCTTGCGCAGTCCAGGTCTTCTCCTGTTCTCTATGGGGCTCCGTGTAGCTCCGCCCCGTCACGTGCCGATTCCAGCCAATCAGGAGGCTGGAATCGGCAATGGACCGCACAGAAGAGCTGCGGTCCACGGAGGAAGAGGATCCCGGCGGCCATCTTCACCGGTAAGTATAGAAGTCACCGGAGCGCGGGGATTAAGGTAAGCGCTCCGGTAAGCTTTCTTTAGGTCCCTGCATCGGGGTTGTCTCGCGCCGAACGGGGGGGGGGGGGGGTTGAAAAAAAAAAAAAAACCCGTTTCGGCGCGGGACAACCCCTTTAATGATGACTTCTCCTAAAGATATGTCAATAATATTTATTAGATCAGTGAGGGTCCAACTCTGATAACATCTGCGGCCTCTTCCTCAGTGTATGACAGCACAATTATTGGTCACACGGTCTTTTTGCAGCTCAGTCTCGTTTAAGTTACCAGGACTGAGATGCAATACCAGGCAACAACACTACAAAAATGTACAGCACTGTGCCAAGTATAGAATAAAAAGGCTAGCATGCTACAGTCTCTTTAAACAGCTAATTAGCAGAGCACAGAGTTAGCCCCCCACCGATCTGAATCTGATATTAATGACCTATCCTAAACTTAGCTCATTAATGTCAAAGTTCTGAAAACCCTCTAAGTCTTAGTTTAGCAATTGAGAATACAAGCAGTAGGAGACAATAGGAGACTTCAAGATTCTTGCGAAGATCAGACATGTGCAGTCACAAAAGGAGTATAAAGGCTAACTTTATTTCAGGTCCTAGTTGCCAAGGAGGAGATTGTAGAAGATGACTCCCAGGAGTAAAACCCCCTTTAAGGCCCATTTTGACCCAACGATTCTCACTCAAAATTTGCTCAAAGCTGTCTTTTGAGTGAGTATCGTTGGGTCTAAATCCACGGACATCATGCCGTTTTCATGCAGGAGTCTTTCTTCGCTCAATTCTAGTTTTCTAAAATTGAGTGGTAAACTCTTATTAGAGGTGCAGGCTGTTCTCACAGTTGGCTGTGCTGATAAGATTCTTTCAGCTTGCGTCCCACTGGTAGTTCATAGTGGGACGCGAGCTGTAATCGCGGAGAACAATGGAGCTGTTTGCTTATGCAGAACAGCTGCATTGTTCGCTGAGTGATAGCAGCGGTATTCCGCTCCACCTACATAGCTCTTAAGTAGCTACTTAGCTACTATAGACTATGCAAAGATGATCACTCAAAATTGTCACTCAAACTATTGTTTGAGCGACTTTTGAGTGATCTGTCAGTGTAAATGGGGTCTTAGATGGAACAATTCTCATTTGCATGAGCCAGTGACCTCACCACTAGCTTGACGACTCTCAAGCTGTTAGGACATGCAGATTCATAGTTGACTTAATCAAAGAGAATCATTCAGTGTTTTCACATTCACTGTATAAGCGAATGTGAAAGACTGAACGATCAGTGTCTAAACCGAATAAATGAATGAGCCAACAATGATTCTTATGCCTGCATAAAATGAATGAGCGAGAAGCGAACAATTATTGTTCAGTCGTTGGCTCACATTTAGATCAAACGATTATTGTTTACCTTTGCTCGTTTTAATGATTTTTTTGTACGATAATCATTCCATCTAAAAGCACCCTAAGAGCTGGATAGTGGATTTCCTGATAGCAAGGAGGAAGGACCAAAAAGGGGACTTTTTGTGTGTTTCCTGAAATGCCAAAAACTCTACAGAATTTTGCACATTTTTGATATGCCCAAAACTCCAGCAGAGTCACAAATCAGTTAAATGATTGAGTATTTGTATGAAGAACAACAAGTCCTTATAGAAAATATTCACCGAGGGCAAGGATCCCAGAAAAAAAAAAAAAAGACCATTAGCAATCCTAAAGCAAAAAGAGATTCGAGTTTGAACCTGAAGAGGTGGTTATGACCATCTTTCGAAGAACACCAAAGAATTGTGTCATGCCCTGTTCCCTCGGCAGGCATAATGCAATATCATCTTTGCCTGGAGTGTTCCTTTAATTAAATGTATTTCCTTGATGGACAGGTTTATTAAGAAGGTATCAAAGTATTACTTCTTAACCTTGAAACAAATAAATGTATCCAGGCAGCACGGAGGATCCTTGTCTGTGCAATCCTAACAAACTGCTTATTTTAATCGAGAGATAGAAATCTACTCAAATAATGTTCTGCAAACTTAAAATGATTTCCACAAATGGACAGCCTTGATTTATGATTATCACCACAACACCAAGACAAATAATTTATGGAGGAACAAAATATTCTAAGAGGAGAATTTTCAGAACATACACAAGATAAATAGCAGGATGGAAACATCAGCACTCTGCGGCGCGGTGCTAATATGGATGATGTATAGTAACTTGTAATGATTTATAACTTATGTATCACAGAGCCGTGACTGAAAAGAAACAAATTGCTTACTGTTAGCACAAATCCATTTTCAGGTAAAATATGGGCTTGATCCTTGCTAATCAAATAATGGCCATCGTGCCTCCGAAGCGTTCATATACAAGTGGAGGGTCATTTTATAAGGGATGAAGTATTTTTGAATGTTACCTAAGTATTAATGTAAACAATGGGGCAGAGTAACTATTCAAAATACAATAATTTTCCTGGCACAGGTTGTGCCAGAAAACGGCCTTACATTCTTTGCGCCGCATTTACTATGTGTTTTTAGACACTTTGCTCCAGTGGGGCCTTTTCATCATCATCTGGTTCGCATATCTCTTTATGCCTTGGTTATGTAATGGAGAGTCTGTAGTTTCTGATTAGTATTTTCTATGATGTGTGGATAGAGGATTCATATTCAATTATTCTTGTAACATCTATTACAAGAATACATTGGCTTTACTGTAGGTGCTGGGGACAGACATCCAAGTCCTAGGAGACAAAGTTAGCACCCAGGAAAGGCGAGTGCTAAAGGAGAAATCAAGTTCTACTGTTCAGTCTTCAGTCAGTGTTTTTACATCTTGTCCATAGGCTGCGTTAGGTATAGTTGTTCATCTCCATGCCAGTGAATGAGGCTCAGCTGAAATACCCCATACACTGAAAAAAGTGGTGACTTTTTTTGGGGCAAATAACCCCCAAAACCTTTCTTCTTAACAAACATGTTATGCAATTACTTATTTGTAGATGTTAATCAAGATGATTTGCATTGACTTCATTTGAAAACCAAATGCGTACTGTTTTGTCAAAAATTTAAATTTTTTGCTTTATTAAGTATTTTCTGTTTTAATAAGTCTGCACGTTGTAATTACACAACCCGTCAGAAACTTTTTAGATAATCGTTTTTATATAACTGGGATATGACGTTAGTCACTGACAATTACAAACACAAGATGCCTGTAATTTACCAAAAAGACGAATAAGGAGCAAAGATAAATTAATGACTCTAAATTGTTTTCTTTTATACTGCAAAATAACAAAACACTTTTGAGCACCCTTCAAAAAATATAATAAAAACTGGAAGAATAAAAAGGCTGAAAGATTTGAGAAAATTCTCTTTCACCAACAAAAGTGCACACAATAAAGGTTTCAAAATATTCAGAAATTTTTAATGGACCTTTTCATCACGATCTGAGACCAGTACCTCCTCTTGCAATGCAGTAAAGTGAACCTTCATATTTAGGCAATGCGTTATGTATCTTTAATATGCATGGAGTCTGATTCCTGCAAGAAGAAGCTGCCATTGGGATACAAATAAATAAGGTTCAAGATGGACCAAAAAATCTTGTGATACAGTATTGCATCGCATGACCCATTTTATTTAAGGTTTATGACGCAATAATAAAATTTAGGCTGTCACCTTTCACTAAAGGGGCCTCTCCTAAGTGTAGCATCATTTTTGGTGTTAAGAATCCCTGTTATGAGGAGATATCAGAGGGACGTGTCCATACTTGGGCTCCCCTCTCGTCAATATTGTAACTTTATCTGGCACTATTTGTCTGGTTTTAAGTCAATAAAGGTTATTTTTTTAATCCTATTCTATGAAGACATTTTTGAGGTAATGAGGATTTTTTATGCTTTCTTTGATTCCGTTGTCTTTAAGAGAGTTCACTGTACTACTATTTCTTTATGTTACACATTAAAGCTCTTTGGTAAACCACTTGATCTTTCTAAAGGTGGAAGGAAGCATTATCACTCTTCCGCATATGAATGGATGCTGTAACTGAACATCTCCAAGCAACAAAGGCAATTCCATGCACACTACAGCTTACCATGATGGACCACACCCTTCAGTCCATGAATAATGGGATCCAGAGCAGGATTGTTTTTCTGTGTGGCCTGCAAAGAAAAAACATTAAATGGTTGGAGGTATAAACATGCAATTGTGTTACAGCTGTATTAGGTCTAACAATGTGCTGCATCTAGTATAGCAAAAACATACACTGGGCCTCATTTGAAAAAACAGCCTTGTGGTCTATAACAGGTCATCAAATATTTCAAAACTGCACTGGAAAGCTCAGATTTTGCCTATATTTAGACCCTTTAAACCCCAAAATATTTAACTTACCTTTAAGCTACCATTAGGGGTATCTTCTAGGCAAAACTTGAATTCAGTTCATTATAAGAGGTTTGACAAGGTTTACTTTTTAAAAAAAAAAATTTAAAAAACTTCTGATGCGATAGTAGCACGTTAGAAGTTTTGATCGGTTGGGCTCCAGGCTTTAAACAAACGGGCAGAAGAGCTCACCTAAGTACTGTGCTTGTATGGCTGTTTTCATCACAACTTCCTGTGGTGAGTGCTTGTATGTTCGTTGGGATCCCAGGACCCAGAGAGGTTAGATGTTTTTAAAAAGTTTAGACATACCTTACGTTCTGCATGGCAAAGAAACTACTCACTTTGTGTGTTATCTAGAAGTGGAAGTTTTAAATTATGCAGACCCCCAACAACTCTTGACAACTCTGTACAAGAGCAATAAACTGAAGGTGGATTTGACTGCAAACTATGAAAGTAGTGGAGAAAATTGAGAACAGATGAACTTTGGGGGAGTGGTGTAAGGGTTCCATACACAGAGGGGCCTAACTCCAAAGAAGAAGTCAATTTCAAGCTACACTTCAGATAGGTTATTGTGTGCTTACATAAAAAAGTGGCCCTAGACCAGTAGACGTGCAACCTATGGTTCTTCAGCTGTTGCCAAACAAACTCAACATTTCCTGATAGTTGTAGGCTTTTAGGAGATTTCAGCTTGATAACAGCTGGGAGGCCTCTTGTTGCCTAAAACGATTTGGCCATGAGCAATAGTAGAACATTCACGACTAACCAACCGGAAACCAAAAAGTTTTACTTCTGGGGAAATGGTTCTGATTCTAATTGCAATCCTTTCAGTAAAACATTTTTATTTGCTCATTGTACATTAAAATTTGCATCCAAATGTTATTACTGTAATGATTGTTCGATGCAAAAATTGTCAGAAAGAAAGGTTAAGTTAAATAAAACAAATAAACAAACCATCTGTTTTCTGGGATATGGGGAAAAAAAATCACAGCACAGAAGAAAATAGATATTGACAAGTCTAAAGTATTAAAAACATGTTTTGTGAAGTTCTGAATTATCCCGAGGCCATTGGAGAAGATGTCAGATTCACTGATGAGGTCAAAAACAGACTTGAATTTCCTTACTTCTATAGAAACTAATGGGTAGGATTTCTCTACAAGACTTTAAAAAATGTTTCTAAACTATTTTAGTCACACGAAAAACTCTCCATGAACCTTGCAGGACTGTCAGAGATTTCACTGCTCACGAACGCTAGTCTTAGACTTGATTTAGAACAGTTATTCAACAAAAACACCATTCGGAGCACAGCAGCCACGTCGACCATTACGTGAAGCAAGGTTGTGAATCGTGACTGGGATTTTTGGCAATCATTAAAAAGCAAGACGTTCTGTTTTTACAATTCTTGGACTTGACAATGCTGCCTCAGCTGCCTTAATAATGTATTAATTTGGGGGGAAAGTGCAGAATTTCAGTTTGAATGTGTTATGTATTATTCTATATATTATGTATAAGAACATCTTGGATATTTTAGGTTGGTTCAGTGGCAAAACACTGAATTCTCACAGATTATCAGACGTTCATAGAGTCAGGTCTATTAGGAAGAGGTCTTTAGTGTTATTGATATGGTTCATTCTTTAGAACCGATCGCTACAAAAATTTGCTAACCTAATTTTTTATATTCATGTTGCTATTTACGATATCCATATTTATATGGCCATGGCATTTTTTATAGCTCTATACAGAAATTTGGATTTTGCCTCAGTGGATCTACAAACTCAAAGAAGAACAGCATTACAACATTGTCTCAAATCATTAACGGATACAGAAAGTATATTTGAAAAATTGTATAAATTTTCATTATAGAAAAATAACCAATATTGTTAGAACCTGGAATACCTCGGTCTCTTTAGGACTGTTGAAGCACTGATTTAAAAGTCTTTAAAATGTAATCTAAGGCAACCCTTTGGTCCTGGAGACAAAATTTGTCCAGGGACCGGGAGGATGAGTTATAATCCCAAATGCTATCCTTTTTCCTGGTTCAGCTGCTAATTTAGTAATTCTTGGCTTTCTCTTTATTCTTTCAACATGACCGTGGTGCCAGTTACTTCTTGATGCACACTGCGCATCGTCAGTCAGACACTGGAAGCTGCTTTGCGATTGGCCAACACTGCTCATGTGAGCAGCACTGGCTAATTAAAGTGGTGTGCAATGTCTTGAACTATAGAGGCACTACACCAAGTGTTCATTGGGTAGTCTAAGAATAGTCATCTTGAAAGCATGAAGATGGGACCTGGAAAGAAACAAGATCAACTGCAAAACCAGGAGAAAGGTGGGCACCAGGTAATATATGCTATCTTTCCCACCCATCTTCAGGTCCCTGGACAAATTTTGTCCAAGATCGAAAGGTCACTTTAAAGGGCTACTCTGGTTACTTTTTCCCCCATTCATTATGCAGCTTCCCTCAGTAAATAAAGTGAGCTACCCTAACCTTGGTTAATTACTCCTGTCTATCTGAAACTCCTGATCACAGATCACCCTGGCTGTATACTCATGACCTGTAGCTTATTTGGGTAAACATAGAAGGATAATTAAACTGTCCCCACAGCAGGCAGCAATGGTATAGCCTCTAGATAATGCTGTGCTGATGCATCATGGAATAGATTTGAAATGTGATTGTTCCCAGCAAGAGAAAACATGTATTCTTGTAGATATGATACATTTTAATGGCTAACAAAAATACATGCTGTTATTGCGAGCTTTCGAACCAACGCAGGGTTCTGCTTCAGGTTTAAAGGCAATAGACCCGAAAAGGCCTGCATATTTATACACACATACTTATGACAAGGCACAGACATGGATGTGAATAAGTTGTGCTTAAGAAGCATTTAGGCCTGTATTGAAAGTGTCAAAAGTGGTTGTAACTTTAAATTCCCAAATTCTTCTATGGCTTTGTGACTTGAAATTGCCTTTCAGTATCATAACTTTCATATCGTCTATGTCGTGTCCGTGACTAGAAAAAGGCTCAGCCACAGGTAGTTCTGCCTGTCTCTGTTTAGTAGTGTAGAGGTGAGATTCTCGCTTTAAGTTTTTGTCCCGTTTCTCCAACATAGAAAGCCCCCAACAGGGCATTTACTTCACAGGATCAGGTACACAACATTGGATGTGGAACATGTGAATGTCCCCGGGATCTTATAGTCCTGCGTTGGGAATTTGTATCCTGTGCATGGTCAGGACATGTGAGCAGGACTTGCAGCTCCTTTCATTACAGGGACAAGTTCCTTTTTGTGTGTCAGAGGAACTCCTGACTATCAACTTCCTCAAATTTGGAGGTTGCTTGTAACACAGAAGGGGAGGGTTCTGGAATATGGTTTTCAGACGGCCATCCTTCTGTAGGGAATGATGGTGTAGATTTAAGAGTGAAAGTAAAAAAAATCTCACTTTCAAGATGGTGACTGATAAGTTTCAGATAGGAGACATCACTGCAGTACACAGAGGAGACCTTCACACTGTGAGATACAATCAGGTGAGGGGGGTAGGGATGGAAAACACGTTTTCACTAGAATGGCCCTTTAAATTATTCTTCCATAGAAAATATACTGACATATAATCTCGCAGCAGTCGTCTAAAAAACGTAAGTGCTAAATTTAACAAGAGAGAATTAAAGAGAGCAAAAACAGCTGGCCACCAGTTGAGTAAAACTGATAAAAAAAAAACCAGAAGTTCAAGATGATTGATGGAATGTGTCATTTGTTGAACAGCAAAGTGGGACATGTGAAATTTTATTTAAAGCACTCTTAGTGCACTGGACCACTTACTCTCCTTTGAGAAAATAATATGATTTCTTTCTGGCAAACGGTGTCTGCTTATTTAAGCAGCAGTGTACAAGATCTTTCAATCCTTACAACCGGTGAGAAAGAGAAATGACCCACCAGGGGGTAACATTTTATCGGAATGAAGTCTATCTTATAAAAACGGCCACTGGTTTTAAATGCTTTTCCTGCAATGAAAGTGATACCTTGGATACATCTACCTTTGTGCAGCTGTGAATGGTCTATTTAATTGGAGACCTTGGTTAAGAGGAAAATACCAGATATTTTCTTTAACTCATGAGAGAGAAAAATAATCTATTGAGGTAGAAAGAGAAACCACGGATAGTGG
This sequence comes from Eleutherodactylus coqui, assembly GCF_035609145.1. Classification (NCBI taxonomy): domain Eukaryota; kingdom Metazoa; phylum Chordata; class Amphibia; order Anura; family Eleutherodactylidae; genus Eleutherodactylus; species Eleutherodactylus coqui. The sequence continues at coordinate 183,778,961 of NC_089839.1, read as the reverse complement.
TTGACAAGAAATTTCTACAGGAAGAAACCAATTCTCTTAGAAGAGTTGCTAAAGGTCCCCAAGGCCTGATGGAAAAATCCATGGAAAGAACAAGGTCGTCCATTTTGGCTGATACTAAAGACCTACAAGGCTTGGAAATCTAACACTAGTAATTTCTGGTTCAGTTACAACACATTCATTGAGATTTAGACTTAAAAGGAATCTGTTACCATGTTTTGCAGTATCATAATGTAGTATCTGCCACACGGATTGCAGTGATATGTTTTCTGTGTAGATCTGTGCAGTAGTTTAGGAGAAACTTGTATTTAATTAGTAGCAACCAGACTGCATATTCTTAAAGGGGTTGTCCCGCGAAACAAAGTGGGGGTATACACTTCTGTATGGCCATATTAATGCACTTTGTAATGTACATTGTGCATTAATTATGAGCCATACAGAAGTTATTCACTTACCTGTTCCGTTGCTGGCGTCCCCGTCTCCATGGTGCCGTCTAATTTTCAGCGTCTAATCGCCGGATTAGACGCGCTTGCGCAGTCCGGTCGTCTTCTTTTCTGAATGGGGCCGCACGTGCCGGAGAGCGGCTCCTCGTAGCTCCGCCCCGTCACGTGCCGATTCCAGCCAATCAGGAGGCTGGAATCGGCAATGGACCGCACAGAAGACCTGCGGTCCACCGAGGGTGAAGATCCCGGCGGCCATCTTCACCAGGTAAGTAAGAAGTCACCGGAGCGCGGGGATTCAGGTAAGCACTATCCGGTTTTCTTTTTTAACCCCTGCATCGGGTTTGTCTCGCGCCGAACGGGGGGGCTATTGAAAAAAAAAAAAAACCCGTTTCGGCGCGGGACAACCCCTTTAAACTTTAGCCTAGCCACACCCACCCCATCCTGCCATCCAATGATTGGCAGCTCTCTCATCATGCAGAGTAATAGGCAGACGGCAGTCAACCAATGATTGGAGGACGAGGTGGGTGTAGGTAGCCTACAGCTCATAATTATGCAGGAGTCCTATAAGTATGCCTCTATGCTTGTGCTGCCACTGATAAAATGCAAGTTTCTCCATAACTACTGAACAGATCCACACATTATGCTGACCTCAAAAGGGGTACAAAAACGTGGTGACAAAGTTTCTTTAAAGGCTATGTGCACCTTTGCACTTTTTAATCATTTTGTTTTTGGAAATGAAGACTTTTTGTAGTTCATTACAAAGTTCTGATTACTTGATTTCTGTGTTTGTATTGTTTTCTAAGGCCCAATGTCCATGAACAGATTTAATTTGTGGCACCTGCGCAGGGGCACCCGTGCAGGAGATCAACAAATCAAGCCACCCATAGGGATGCATTAGCATCTGCAAAATAAATTAGAAGCATGCAGATAACATTTTTTTCCCGATGTGCGAATCACACGCACAGGAAAAAGATTTTTCTGCAGATCCCACACTGATGGCTTCCATTGAATCCACGGATCCATGGGAAAGCAGGAGGCAGAAAAGACTCACACCAGCTCCGGATTGGTAAGAAAATATTTTTTTTTTAGGCCTTATGGCTGCGGGCATGGGTGGAAACCTCTGTAGGATTCCACACTTGGAAACAGTGCATGCCGGTGGACATGAAGCCTAAAGCACTGCAGACTGGATCACTGAAACAGACAGCTCCTCCCCTATTCTTCTTACTCCATGACAGTGGCAGGGGAAGGTGGAGGAGATCTGGACGACAGAGAGAAGAGAAAGGTATTTTTACAAAGGGCTGTCATTCACTTCAGGTGAATTTTCTGGTTGTATCAGCAGTGAAGGGAAATGGACCAGCACCTACTCAGAAACAGGAGGAGAGATGGTGAGATAGCTATATAGTACTGAGTGGGTGTGGTTATGTTAAACTGCCCCTGAAAGAAGCAGTAGGGAAGGGAAATTGAGCTTGTATAGTCCATTGTGAGGGAAGAGCTGAATAGTGCTGGAAAGCCCTGGAGCCAGAAACATGAACGTTGAAGAGCCTGCAAACCAAGTTTAAGGCTTTCTAAATGTATGAGAAGGAAAACTCAATGCGAAAAAACAGGTGCATCATTTTTTTCTGCGGGGACTTAAGATATATGAAAATTGATTTTTCATGCACAAATTTCCATAGGCTTAAAAAATAACGAAAAAGTAGTGAAAATACCAAATTTTACATAATGTGTCACTAGAAACACCAAGTTTATAGTCATATTTTTTAAATGTTTTTACCCTTTAAAAATGTAGCTTGAGTCTAATCTAGAGATGAGCGAACGTACTCGTCCGAGCTTGATACTCGTTCGAGTATTAGCGTGTTCGAGATGCTCGTTACTAGAGGCGAGCACCACGCGATGTTCGAGTTACTTTCACTTTCATCTCTGAGACGTTAGCGCGCTTTTCTGGCCAATAGAAAGACAGGGAAGGCATTACAACTCCCCCCTGCGACGTTCAAGCCCTATACCACCCCCCTGCAGTGAGTGGCTGGCGAGATCAGGTGTCACCCGAGTATATAAATCGGCCCCTCCCGCGGCTCGGCACAGATGCATTCTGACAGAGATCAGGGAAAGTGCTGCTGATGCCGGAGCTGCTATAGGGAGAGTGATAGGATTGATTTTAGGCTTCAAGAACCCCAACGGTCCTTCTTAGGGCCACATCTGACCGTGTGCAGTACTGTTGAGGCTGCTTTTTGCAGTGTTGCACATTTTTTTATTTTTTTTTGTATATCGGCTGTGCAGAGCATTGCGTCCTGCAGTAATTTTACATAGTCCACGGCCAGTAGTGGTGGTGAGGCAGGGACAGTGAAAGACATATCCAGTCTATATAGGCAGTGGGCTTTTCCAAAAAAATTTGGGAAAAAAAAAATCTATTTGGGCTGCCTGTGACCGTCCTGACTGTACTGCGTCTCTGCTGCGGGTAATTGTCCTAATTCATACGCAGCCAGCTAAGTGTTACAGCAGGCTTGCGCAAAATTCTTTCCTGCCTCTGCTGTGCGTTCCGTAAGCGAAGTCAGCCTCCAACCACAGGCCAATAAGCGGCACATTTAATTACAGCGTTCTGTTTCTGCACTACTGGTAATACAGCATGCTGAGGGGTAGGGGGTAGGCCTAGAGGACGTGGACGCGGGCGAGGACGCGGAGGCCCAAGTCAGGGTGTGGGCACAGGCCGAGCTCCTGATCCAGGTGTATCACAGCCAATTGCTGCGGGATTAGGAGAGAGGCACGTTTCTGGCGTCCCCACATTCATCTCACAATTAATGGGTCCACGCGGTAGACCTTTATTAGAAAATGAGCAGTGTGAGCAGGTCCTGTCGTAGATGGCAGAAAGTGCATCCAGCAATCTATCGACCACCCAGAATTCTGCGCCGTTCACTGCTGCAACTCTGAATCCTCTGGCTGCTGCTGCTCCTCCTTCCTCCCAGCCTCCTCACTCCATTACAATGACACATTCTGAGGAGCAGGCAGACTCCCAGGAACTGTTCTCGGGCCCCTGCCCAGAATGGGCAGCAATGGTTCCGAATCCTCTCCCACTGGAGGAGTTTGTCGTGACCGATGCCCAACCTTTGGAAAGTTCCCGGGGTCCGGGGGATGAGGCTGGGGACTTCCGGCAACTGTCTCAAGAGCTTTCAGTGGGTGAGGAGGACGATGACGATGAGACACAGTTGTCTATCCATCAGGTAGTAGTAATTGGAGTAAGTCCGAGGGAGGAGCGCACAGAGGATTTGGAGGAAGAGCAGCAGGACGATGAGGTGACTGACCCCACCTGGTTTGCTACGCCTACTGAGGACAGGTCTTCAGAGGGGGAGGCAAGTGCAGCAGCAGGGCAGGTTGGAAGAGGCAGTGCGGTGGCCAGGGGTAGAGGCAGGGCCAGACCGAATAATCCACCAACTGTTTCCCAAAGCGCCCCCTCGCGCCATGCCACCCTGCAGAGGCCGAGGTGCTCAAAGGTCTGGCAGTTTTTCACTGAGAGTGCAGACGACCGACGAACAGTGGTGTGCAACCTTTGTCGCGCCAAGATCAGCCGGGGAGCCACCACCACCAGCCTCACCACCACCAGCATGCGCAGACATATGATGGCCAAGCACCCCACAAGGTGGGACGAAGGCCGTTCACCGCCTCCGGTTTGCACCGCTGCCTCTCCCCCTGTGCCCCAACCTGCCACTGAGATCCAACCCCCCTCTCAGGACACAGGCACTACCGTCTTCTGGCCTGCACCCACACCCTCAACTCCGCTGACCTCGGCCCCATCCACTAATGTCTCTCAGCGCACCGTCCAGCCGTCGCTAGCGCAAGTGTTGGAGCGCAAGCACGCCGCCACGCACCCGCACGCTCAAGCGTTAAACATGCACATAGACAAATTTATCAGCCTGGAGATGCTGCCGTATAGGGTTGTGGAAACGGAGGCTTTCAAAGGTATGATGGCGGCGGCGGCCCCACGATACTCAGTTCCCAGTCGCCACTACTTTTCCCGATGTGCCGTCCCAGCCCTGCACGACCACGTCTCCCGCAACATTGTACGCGCCCTCACCAACGCGGTTACTGCCAAGGTCCACTTAACAACGGACACGTAGACAAGCACAGACGGGCAGGGCCACTATATCTCCTTGACGGCACATTGGGTGAATTTAGTGGAGGCTGGGACAGAGTCAGAGCCTGGGACCGCTCACGTCCTACCCACCCCCAGAATTGCGGGCCCCAGCTCGGTGGTGGTATCTGCGGCGGTGTATGCTTCCTCCACTAAACCACCCTCCTCCTCCTCCTCCTCCTACGCAACCTCTGTCTCGCAATCAAGATGTGTCAGCAGCAGCACGTCGCCAGCAGTCGGTGTCACGCGGCACGGCAGCACAGCAGTGGGCAAGCATCAGCAGGCCGTGCTGAAACTACTCAGCTTAGGAGAGAAGAGGCACACGGCCCACGAACTGCTGCAGGGTCTGACAGAGCAGACCGACCGCTGGCTTGCGCCGCTGAGCCTCCAACCAGGCATGGTCGTGTGTGACAACGGCCGTAACCTGGTGGCGGCTCTGCAGCTCGGCAGCCTCACGCACGTGCCATGCCTGGCCCATGTCTTTAATTTGGTGGTTTAGCGCTTTCTGAAAAGCTACCCACGCTTGTCAGACCTGCTCGGAAAGGTGCACCGGCTCTGCGCACATTTCCGCAAGTCCAAGACGGACGCTGCCACCCTGCGCACCCTGCAACATCGGTTTCATCTGCCAGTGCACCAACTGCTGTGCGACGTGCCCACACGGTGGAACTCTACGCTCCACATGTTGGCCAGGCTCTATGAGCAGCGTAGAGCTATAGTGGAATACCAACTCCAACATGGGCGGCACAGTGGGAGTCAGCCTCCTCAATTCTTTACAGAAGAGTGGGCCTGGTTGGCAGACATGGTCCTTGGAAACTTTGAGGAGTCTACCCAGATGGTGAGCGGCGATGCTGCAATCATTAGCGTCACCATTCCTCTGCTATGCCTCTTGAGAAGTTCCCTGCAAAGCATGAAGGCAGACGCTTTGCGCTCGGAAACAGAGGCGGGGGAAGACAGTATGTCGCTGGATAGTCAGAGCACCCTCCTGTCTATATCTCAGCGCGTTGAGGAGGAGGAGCAGCATGAGGAGGATGAGGAGGAGGGGGAAGAGACAGCTTGGCCCACTGCTGAGGGTACCCATGCTGCTTGCCTGTCATCCTTTCAGCGTGTATGGCCTGAGGAGGAGGAGGAGGAGGAGGATCCTGAAAGTGATCTTCCTAGTGAGGACAGCCATGTGTTGCGTACAGGTACCCTGGCACACATGGCTGACTTCATGTTAGGATGCCTTTCTCATGACCCTCGCGTTACACGCATTCTGGCCACTACGGATTACTGGGTGTACACACTGCTCGACCCACGGTATAAGGAGAACCTTTCCACTCTCATACCCGAAGAGGAAAGGGGCTCAAGAGTGATGCTATACCACAGGACCCTGGCGGACAAACTGATGGTAAAATTCCCATCCGACAGCCCTAGTGGCCGAAGGCGCAGTTCCGAGGGCCAGGTAGCAGGGGAGGCGCGGAGATCAGGCAGCATGTACAGCACAGGCAGGGGAACACTCTCTTAGGCCTTTGACAGCTTTCTGGCTCCCCAGCAAGACTGTCACCGCTCCCCAGTCAAGGCTGAGTCGGCGGTAGCACTGTAAAAGGATGGTGAGGGAGTACGTAGCCGATCGCACGACCGTCCTCCGTGACGCCTCTGTCCCCTACAACTACTGGGTGTCGAAGCTGGACACGTGGCCTGAACTCGCGCTGTATGCCCTGGAGGTGCTTGCTTGTCCTGCGGCTAGTGTCTTGTCAGAGTGGGTGTTTAGTGCGGCTGGGGGAATCACAGATAAGCGTACCCGCCTGTCAACCGACAGTGCCGACAGGCTTACACTCATCAAGATGAACAAAGCCTGGATTTCCCCAGAATTCTCTTCTCCACCAGCGGACAGCAGCGATACCTAAACAATACGTAGGCTGCACCCGCGGATGGAAGCATTGTTCTCTATCACCAGCAAAAACGTGGACCTTTTAGCTTCATCAATCGGTGTATAATATTCATCCTCCTCCTCCTGCTCCTCCTCCTGAAACCTCATGTAATCACGCCGAACGGGCAATTTTTCCTTAGGCCCACAAGGCTCAGTCATATAATTTTAGTAAACAATTTTTATACGTTTCAATGCTCATTAAAGCGTTGAAACTTGAACCTGAACCAATTTTTATTTTAACTGGGCTGCCTCCAGGCCTAGTTACAAATTAAGCCATATTAATCAAAGCGATTAATGGGTTTCACCTGCCCTCTTGGTTGGGCATGGGCAATTTTTCTGACGTACATTAGTACTGTTGGTACACCAATTTTTTGGGGCCCTCGCCTACAGTGTAATCCAATAAATGTTTTGCCCACCTGCATTAAAGCTGACGTTACATCAGCTGTGCTGGGCACTGCAATGGGATATATTTATGTACCGCCGGTGGCTTCCTGGCACCCACCCATGCTGTCGGTCCACACGGAGTTGTAACTGCATGTGTCCACTTCTAAAGAACCCCAGTCTGACTGGGGCATGCAGTGTGGGCCGAAGCCCACCTGCATTAAACATGACATTACCTCAGCTGTGCTGTTCACTGCAATGGGATATTTATGTACCGTCGGTGGGTTCCAGGGAGCCACCCATGCTGTCGGTCCACAGGGACTTCACAATAGGGAGTTGTACCTGCCTGTGTCTATGAATTAAAAACCCCAGTCAGGTTGGGGCATGCAGTGTGGGCCGAAGCCCACCTGCATTTAATCTGACGTTAGCTCTGCTGTCCAGGGCACCGCAATGGGATACATTTATGTACAGCCGGTGGGTTCCAGGGAGCCACCCATGCTGTGGGTGCACATGGAATTCCCATTGCGGAGTTGTACCTGCCTGTGACTATTTATAAAAAACCGCGGTCTGACTGGGGCATGCAGACACCTTGACAGAATGAATAGTGTGTGGCACATAGGTTCCCCATTGCTATGCCCACGTGTGCAGCTCCTGATGGCGGTGGCACAGGATTATATTTCTCATTGCTTCTGTACAGTATTGTGGGCTATCGCCCCGCCCCTTTTAAAGAGGGTCGCTGCCTAGCCGTGCCAACCCTCTGCAGTGTGTGCCTGCGGTTCCTCCTCATTGCAGACGCACTTATAAATAGACATGAGGGTGGTGTGGCATGAGGGCAGCTGAAGGCTGCGCAGGGACACTTTGGTGTGCGCTGTGGACACTGGGTCGTGCGGGGGGGGGGGGGGGGGTTGGGCAGCATGTAACCCAGGAGAAGTGGCAGCGGAGTGTCATGCAGGCAGTGATTGTGCTTTGTTGGAGGTAGTGTGGTGCTTAGCTAAGGTATGCATTGCTAATGAGGGTTTTTCAGAAGTAAAAATTGTTGGGAGGGGGGGGGGCACTCTTGCCGCTATTGTGGCTTAATAGTGGGACCTGGGAACTTGAGATGCAGCCCAACATGTAGCCCCTCGCCTGCCCTATCCGTTGCTGTGTCGTTCACATCACTTTCTTGAATTGCCCAGATTTTCACAAATGGAAACCTTAGCGAGCATCGGCGATATAAAAAATGCTCGGGTCGCCCATTGACTTCAATGGGGTTCGTTACTCGAAACGAACCCTCGAGCATCGCGATAATTTCGTCCCGAGTAACGAGCACCCGAGCTCTAGTCTAATCTGAAACATTCTGTCCTGCTGTATACTTCATAATATGTGCCACTAGAAACTTCCTAAAACTATTTTTAAAGAAATGTATTCAGTTTCAAATCATTTCTATTGTACCCGTTATTTAAAAATCACAACTTTTATGTTGTTTATTTAGAATCCTTTTTTTAAAGTATATTGGTCATATGTGATGGTAATATATATACATATACATATATATATACATATACATACATACATACATACATACATATATACATACATACATACATATATACATACATACATACATACATATATACATACATACATACATATATACATATATATACACATATATACATATATATACACATACATACATACATATACACATACACACATACACACACACACACACATACACACACACACACACACATATATACATACATACATACATACATACACACACACACACACATACACACACACACACACATATATACATACATACATACATACATACATACACACACACATATACACTAAATGCATCACAAGAAAGTCTACCATCAGCTCACAAGCAATGTAAGCATTGGGGACAAGCAAAAAAAAAAAAAAGTATGGTGATTAAGGAGGACCTCATCCTCATATCACAGCCTTGCAGCCATTGCCATGCTGACTCCAATGAGGTTTGTTTTGTTTATATATCCACCTCTCGCTCCCACACACCAGCTCTTCTTAGATTTGACTCCTAATGCTGTGGCTGTGTCAAGTGGGTGGTTCTTAGGCTGACTGTCAAAGACATCTGACATCGCCCATTGACAGTGAGAAGTGGAGGCTGCATATTTGACACATTCATAGCACCAGGAGTCGAACCTAAGAAAAGGTAGTCTGAGAAGGTAGTAAGGGGAGTGTAAACAAAAATATATCGATGGGAGTCCGTGAGGCAATAGCTGTAAAGATATGCAGCCGACTCCCAGTGACATGAGGGTATGACAAGTGCTCTTTAAAATAAATGAATTAAAAAATTACAAATATTAGGTCCTCACATACTGTAGGTTTTCCATTTTCCGCATTTGTTTTTTTCACCCACCATAACTATTTTTATGTCGTCATGAGGGCTTGTTTTAGTGGGATGAGTTGTATTTTTCTTATGGTACCATTTAAGGTATAGAAAGACGTAAAGTTCATGGTGTGCTAAAAAGGACATGGTAACTTTATTCTGTGAGTCACTACCATTATGACAATACTAGGTTTAGATATTTTGGGGTTTTACATATTCTGAGCTCCATAACCATTTTATTTTACTGTCAATAGAGGGGTGTGAGGGTTTGATTTTTGAGTTGTACGCTTTATCGCCCCGATTTTGCAGTACATACAACTCTGATCACTTTTTATTTTGAGATTGGGAGACCAAAAAACCCACACTGGCATTGTGTTTTGTTTTTTTACACTCTTGACCATATTAGACAAAGAATGCAGTACTTCGATAGTGCAAGCTTATTCGGACATGGAGTTAGCAACTAGGATTTTTAGATTTTTATTCTTTACATTCTTCAGCTCTGATTCCGTCTGTTTCAAAACAGCCGACTTCTGCCAAGTATGAAGAGGGTTCAGCTCCTGAGCCTGCAACATACCCAACCCACACCTCTGTGATCAATATGTATGTCACAGAGAGGGAAAAGGTTAAATGTAGGAAGAAAGCACAAAGTAAGCGCAAGGATTAATTCAAACATTTCCAAGCCTAGGCACTCATGCAGCTTCTTTAGTCCAGCGGCATAGATACGCCACATGTATAGATATATTCTGTGCTAGAAGCAATGCTTCCAAGTGGGAATATCTCCATTTATACAAAGTCTAATGGAGCACATTACAACTTTTTTTTGTCAAATTTGTAAAGAATCAGACAGAATAAAAACCTTTGTATGCCTCTATAGGAAACCAAAGGCATACAAAAAGGTACGTAAAAAGCTCATGAACATCTATGGCAATCCTATTACAGCTTTCTATACAAGAAATCCATAATATTGTGACGTGCATAAAAAGTTCTTCTGCACCACTTGGCGTTCTCTAACTTAAACACTCCTGCATGGAGGAGGGTAAAGGACAATGCCCATAAGCACAGGTGAATATTTTTAGTCTCCCCAACAGGCAACGCCCTGAAGCTCAACTACCCTAAACCTAGGCCTGTGTGGGATATCCATAAATCTAGACCACGAACATTGTTGCTTTACTTACGTAATTCTTATTAAAGGCTTAGCTCCTGTAGAATTCTACAATGCCGCTATAACGCACTTAGACAGGGTGTCTCAAAAGTGTGGAAACACCCATCTAGAATGAAAACAGTTTGACAGAGTGATCCAGTTTTGCATGCAAGCTACAGGGGAAACCCGTTAGGCCATGTCACCAAAATAACGGCCATTTTGAATACCGCCATCTTGGCTTAAACTCTACTTTTTTCAATGGGAAGGTAGATATTTGATATATCAAACAGGCAAAGCCTTTTACCAAAAAAACAATGCTGTTATTCATTTTAACATAACTATTGGTTCACATGTTAACATGGTGATTTATTTTCATTATAGGCAATGTGAATGATTGAGTTATCTCAAAGAACATGTTGAGATCGTCCTTTGTCAGGTAATACAGCATCTGCAAATTTATAAGGATACCATTTATGCCTAGAGAAAACTCTTTGTATGGAGGCATGGCTAATCCCACACTCTTGAGACAGATGATGAATGCTACATATGTGCTCTTGCTAAATGAGGCCAGAACAGCGTTTGCTGATGCTTCATTAGTAACTTTTTTGGTCGTCCAGATTTTAACCCGTTTAGGACCAGCCACTGTAAATTTACGGCGGCTGGTCCTGGGCGAAGAGCACCACCGATCGTAAAATTATGGCGGTGCTTTAAGTCTCCTGCTCTGCAATCAGTCAGAGGCAGGAACGGGTTATCAGCTGTTAGTGACAGCTGATAACCAGGAGCAGAAGGCAGGAGGGGTTTTTAACCCTTCCTGCCCTCTGCTTCCCTGGTATACAGTGCTCAATGAGCACTGTATGGGGAAAGTGAAAGTAACATGTACTTTCACTACGGGAGCCTCGGGGGGTCATGTGACCTCCTGGGATTCCCTGCTACTGCAGAGCCGGAGGGTCAGACTAGACCCTGGCAGCTCTGCAGGTGACTAATGTCACCACAGGGGTTGCTTTCCCCTGTAACTAGGGCTCCTATTGACGCCCCAGCTACAGTGGGAAAGTTTCAAATAGAGAAAAAAAAATATGTGAATGTCCCCCAGAGGTCTTATATGACGTCATGGGGGACATAGATAGTAAAAAACACAATTACATACATCAGTAAGACAAAATAACAGAATAAAACAATACATACATAAGAAAGAGAACAACACAAAGCAGACGCCAACAAAAACAGTCGCCGTATGCGCCCTGTAAACCAAAACCATACATACTATATATCAAAATGTCCGAAACAAATAGAGGAACCTTAGTGTAAATATAAAAATAATTTAAAAAAAAATTATAAATGTTAAAAAAAAAATGATTTTTTTTAGCTTCTTACCCACAATAAAACTAAAAAATGGAGAGAAAAAAAAAGCCAGTGAAAAAGATATAAAAAAAATAGTCCTATATGTCACAGGAAAAAAAAAAAACGCTGCAAAAATAATTTTGGTAGCTAAAGGAAATAAAATAGAGCAGTAAAACCGCCACATGGGTAAAATCCCTAAAAAGTGTGTGGTCCTTAAGGTACAAAACAGCTTGGTCCTTAAGGGGTTAATATATCAGTGACAGAACCTGTTTCTCAAAATTTGGAAAGACGTTTGACAACTCCATTGTGGTTAATGGAAGTTCTGGTTGGGTGGGGTTTATTGAAATCTGCTGTGATGATTTGTGCTTCATTCACCTAATATAAGGATGATCTTAACATGTTCCGCTTGCGATAATGCCATCATTCACATTACCGATAATTAAGAAAAATCACTGTTAACATGAGAACGAATAAAGTTATGTTAAAATGAAGAACACTGTTCTAGTGAAATTCTCTGCCAGTTTGAGAAATCGCACATCTACCTTTCCATTGGAAAAACTAGAGTGGAATCCAAGATGGAGGCATTCAAAATGGTTGTCATTTTGGTGACCTGGCCAAAGTAGGTTTTCCTCTTTCCTCGCAGCTTGTATGCAACATTGGTCACCACCTGCCAAACCGTTTTCATGCTATATGAGCGTTTCCACACATCTAAGGCACCCTATATATTTGTCTATGTTCTCCAGTGAGATCAAAGAAATGGAAGGGATGGAGTTTGACTATTATCTTTTACTAACCTTCCTCGTGGAAGATTCTGCCTCATACCAGCTGATACAATGAGAAATTCTCTTTAAAAAACCCAAAACTTTGTATGAGCCAAGATTTGGTGATGTGATTTGACTGCAGGCATTAGGTGACTGTGAGACTATGGATGACTGCGCAGCGCACTCGAATGTCAACGTGAGTTGACAGGTGTACTGAGCCAAGGACTGCTAATTGTATCACAGAGAGAGTATACTTACAGCACTGCAGTAACTGACGGTAACCAAAGAACAGACATTTAGCTCAGGCTTTCATCTGCATTTACTAATAGTCATCAAGACCCAAAGATAGAAAATGAAGCTTTTAGGAAGAGAACTCCGCTTGGGGGCTTTATTAAACCGTTGCAGTCGATGGTTAGGTCAAATAAAACAATGTTCTGGAAAATGAATCCCGTCTTTATGCAAGATTAGATTATTTTTTACGTAGTCGCAAATGTCCACTTGTTCTGATGTGGATTTGTAAATTCCACTATGACAATCATAGAAGGGAGAGGCGCCATTCCAAAGTAAATACATATGTACAAATGTGTCCATTCTTATCTTGGCTCATATTCAGGACTCCAAAAACTCAAACCAGTTTAATATATTAGTGCCAGCAAAGCCCTCGACAGGCAGCAATGCACCTACCCACTGGGTGGTTACACATAACACATGTAGGATAAACCTCTCGTGATGAAGTATCACAAAATCATCATCTCATGATAACCTTGTTTATCTCAACATCTACTCAGAAGTGTATCTGGAAAGATACACTTACACCGAACCAGTCCATGTCCATCAGTGCTGACACCTCCACTTTAGGGCTGGTTCAAATACCAGGTCATGTGGTATGGACTTTTTGCTGTTGGCGAGGTCATCGCAGGTGGCTGATCAACTAGCACATTACTTTAACTAAGCCAGTCACCTTCTCTAACATGGCGGATGCAGAGACAGAAAAGTGGGCTTAGCTATTGATATAAGCCAGTCAGCCAGCCCCACGTGATGATATCACCAATTTCCTACCACATGACCCCACCAACACTGGTGGACCCAGACTGAATCAGGGCCAGTATCTCTCCAAATAGCCTTTTTAAGGGAATAGTTCAAGTGAGGACACATCTGCTTCATTAAGCCTGAAGAGATGGCACAATCACTGCCAGTAACCAGTTTCAAAACTGTGGATCAGAGTGGTGAAAAAGCATTTTGCCGTATTGCCTGCACCCTCTTAGAATTCTCAAGGGTTCCGTGGTGGTAAGAGGATCAAATAGCCTATGTCTTAAAAAACCCTGATTGCCTAGAGCCAATTTATGGAGAATCACTTGTTTAAATAATTGTTTTTTTTAGATTAATTGGATGCCTATGGACACATCAGATAAACATGGTGCCCAAACTGAATCCATAGGGCAAAAATCGTTGCATGCCATATTATATTATTGCGTTACAGATGTAGAAAAGTTTAACTTGACTGTAATAACTTTGTGACAAGTTATCTTATGTTAAACTGTTGAAAAGCAATTGTAATCCTAACACAACAAAACAAATTAAATACTAAAAAGGACAAAAACAGCACAAAACATTTCCTTAAAGTTTAAGGAGTTAAGTTAAACTTTGCTACACCTGTACCCTCCTACAGTAGTAAAGCGTCAAGCGGAAAACAGTGTCTCTATATGGCACACAGAGTGCCTATAGGACCAAGTGCCAACATATAGGGTCCACATATGTGGTTCTGAGTCTTAAAGATTAGAATTTTGTCCACCATACTATAAGATGCTGGCATTTTTGCTTCACAGCTGGAGTGACAAATGTCTGAAAAGGAAGAGTTCGGTTTGGAGGATTGAGGCAGACTACTTCCAGTCCTGACTGGCACTTCTCTGTGCATTATACATATTTAGGAGATGCATTTATGCAGATTACTTTAAGGATGTTCTACAAGATTAGAGAAAGATTGCTGCTTTCTACCAGAAACAGTGCCACATCTGTGCATAGGTGGTTGCTGGTACTGTAACTCAGCTCCAGTGAAATGAATGGGATTGAGCAGCTTTAACTCACAACCAATGAATAGTTGTAGTGCCATTCCTGGAAGAAAGCTGACATTTTAATTTTTTTAAGATTTTCCAACCTCTTTAACATTTTCTATCTCAATATCCCAAGTCCCTTAACTCACCACACCCAAGCTACATTCATCAGTCAACTGGCCCCAAGCAACAAAAAGCAATTCCTTCACTGTATCAGATGTAATAAATTATCCTCCTCCAAAATATAATCCAATTGAGAAGACATGCACTTTACAAAGGTTTAGCGGCATTTGCATTGTGCATGAGGGATCGGCAATGCTCGGTCTTATAAACAGAACAAGTCTCATGTGTCAAAGTACTTTGTAAGTCAATGTCTCACATCATAATAGGTAAATTCAATTCCTTGTTAGATATAATGAGATTTTAAAAGCAGACAGTGACTCTTATGTTCACAATTCCCCATCCACTTATGGGAACACTAATGTAATAGGAAACATGTGACCGTGATGGCTTCAGAGAGAATATCAGGGACGCCACTTGCCATAAATACAATCCACTGTCTCTCATTCTGAAACTTTGCTTTGCGGTACTAGAAATGTAGAGTAAATTGGAAGAGGCAGACTGAAACCTCTGAAAATGGTATTACTCATGGAATATGGCAGTGGTCTCTAGAATCTGCTCTTCTCTCTATGTAATTGGCTTTGTTACACATCAAGTTTGGAAGTGCAGAAGGCAGGCTGTCTGGACATGCAATAGGGTTCTATCGGCTTGTCTCTCCAATCAGTCTCCTTGGCACGCTGGTTGAACACTCTGCTGTGCAGGTAACTGACACTACAGCCGGGAAGCAACTGATAAGACCTTCCAAACAGAAATGCAACATTTGTGCCGAGATCAGTTTGTCCTTGATCTTAATGTTCATTCGGCAGGCATACTGAAAAATAATAAGGCCGGTAAAGTAGATTTATTTTTACCTGCGCAAATGTACTAATGAGCTTATTAAAAAACTAAAGGCTGAGCATACACAGATGGTGGTTGACCAAGCGCTGACTCTAGTGATCATACATATATCCTGAATAGGGGGTAAGCCTTTGTCAGATACATCTGGCAGTTTATTTCTCGTAAAAGGATCGTGCTTGTTCATTTCAGACAGTTCAATCCTTTTCTTTGACATCTGCCAGTGAGTTTCTGGAGGCCTTCATTACACAAAGGAGGGTTGGCAAGTCCCGCCAAAATTGGTTGGTTGGACCAATATACATCTAAATTTGTATGGTCAGCTTCAGTAATCTGCAGTTACAATCAATATTATTCAATCTCCTTTGCAAATTTAGTTTCTTTGCCAAATTTACAAATTTTCAGCTGTTTGCAAAAAACCAAAATCAAACAAGAACAATTTAGATAGCTCAATACTAGGTTCATCTTCTACACCCCTCCTTTTTTCCCCTCTTTCCTTTCCCTCCTCTCTCTCTCCCTCTTTCTTTCCTTTTTCTACTTCTGTCTCTTCCCCACCTCCCCAGATCTTTTGAGGTTCCCTTCTCTTTTTTCCTCAAATTAGTGGTTTTCAGAATAAGTATAGTTGTCCCACAGAGGGGGAAGTTCTGGTTTGTAGTTACATTAAGGTTTTCTTTTTTGTGTACGTCAATTATAGATAGGAAATAGTGAAGCTGATGGTGGATTCTTTCAACACATAAAGGAATGGGATGGCGGGTTCCAAATGGGAGCTTACGCCATTCAAAAATTAATAAATATTCCACCAACTTGGTTCGGCAGTAGAGAAAGAACCACATGGGCCCACCAGGTTAGCAGTATTATGTAATCCATTAGCAATATGAAACGTGCATTACCAAGTTTGTTTTGATTGGTTCCTACTCTTGCCTAAGCTAACAATGCTAAACTTGAGGTTTTGCAAAGAAAAAAAAAATAAAAAAATCGTATATAAAGAATTTCTAAGAAAAAACCCCAGCTCAATACAACCAAGACAAGTGGTTTCTCCAAATTCAACACAAAATTCTACTTTCAATGACTACTGCCATCTCAGAAAGCCAGAATTATTTAACCCTCTGAATAGAATCCCTCATAGGAGCAAGGAGCACACACGTTCCATCAGGTGTGCTTGAGACAAAACACGTCAGATACCTGGACTGGCTAGGAATTTGTTGATTATGACATTTGATTGCATGTTCAAAATATGTCAAAAAGAGTGGTCCAAAAAGTTAAAAACAGTAGTTTCATTTTGAGTTAACTTTTGACAGGTCATAGACCTGTCAAAACTATTGATCAGTATAGAGTAGTAGAAATAAGTGCTGAAGCAACCCCAATGAAAAATGAAAATATGAAATTGGAAAATATGTCCTTTTTCAAGGGTGGCAAGACCCACAGCAAAGGAATCTCTAAATAGAGAAGGTGCAGCTCAACCCAAGTAACGTTATAAACGTTATACCCAACTGGGTGAACATTTTCACCATATATGCAAGGAGAAAAACATTTTTTGGGGTGTGTGACACAAGCTCCAGTTGTAATATAATTACATGGGATTGTATATGGCCAAACACTATTTATGGATTAAAACCAGCATGTATACACGTTTTGAGGTTGGTGAACCTCTTCCTCAGTACTTTCTGTGTATACACATCTGAATGCTGACAGTGTGTCTTGCAGAGAAGATTCAGATTGCTGTTGAGATCCCCACTGATAGCTAGAATTAGGGGGCTACAGTGCTCAACCATGTGCCATACCAAGTGCCATCGCCAGCTGCCACCAGATTCCTGATGTAGGTGGTCAATAACTCTCGATTTACTGCAAAAGACCTGCAGCAAAATTTGGTGGCCGCAGGCATGGAGGTCTCTGATTGCATAGTAAAGACACATACTAAATGCTGCAAGTCTTCATGCCAGAACACCAAAACATGTACCTCTACTGACCCAAAATACCCCAAAACATTTTAAAGTGCATGAAAATTAGTATGAGGCTTCTATAACACTAGAAAAGAACAGTGTGTGCAAAAACTCCAAATGTGGCAGTTGTATCATCCATGTGAATATCAAAGCAATGCTCCTTTAATTATTAAGAAAAGGCCATCCAGCCAAGTATAGTAATTCAGCTTTCTATAATTAAATGGATTTAATACATTATATGAATTTAAACATTTTCATAAATAAGTAATTGGCCATACTGTACTTATCCTATGCCCTTGCATCATTCAGAGCTTTCAACTTGTAAAGCCATTTCCACCGAAAATCGAAAGCTCACCAATAAATAACACTAAGCTTAACCAATGCAATGATATGAGGGCAGGAGGAGCATCAGCGTGGAAGGAGCAGATTTGCCCTTCTGATGGTTTCATATTGAATTTGCAAGGAAACGGACAAAAAACCCACTTACAACATTGTATGCCAAGTTACGGACATATTGCTCATTCACAGCATTGTTTGCACAGAAGAACACAGTGCCTCATTGGGGCAACATATTGCAGCACTTGATGTGTCTATGACTACGTAATACAGAACCATAGAAACTGTGTGTGCCGCTGCATAGGCTCCAAGCATACGGCTTTGCCATGTTCATTAGATTATGCATCTGCGAAAGCTGAGCAAGTACTATCAGAGAAATGACCGAATGGCAGTTTTATGGACCAACGGGCAACTCAAGGACAAGATCCGGGGTGCAAAAATTAACAATACAAGAGGGATAGTCGTTCACTGCTGATCTATAATCCAGAACATTTTACTCTTCATCTAGGATCATTTTGTGTCCGCAATGGAAAATAATGTGCACGGCTATATTTATATATTCAGTTTTATATTTTTCTTCTATGCATTTGTAACTTTCATCCCCTGATGCTTTATTTTAATAGAACTTCTTATGTTTTCTAATTAGTTCTTTCGGTGAATTAGAGCTTCACAACCTTAGTTACAATAAAAGCCAATTGAACTTAACCAAGGTTCATTTTAAGTCCATCTGGAGGTTGTTAAGACAAGGATCTGGTTTAAAGCGTTCGTTGGTACGCTTTGCATACTCCCTGTAGAGGTAGTTCATTTGAACTGTTCCTTCTCTTCGCGGAGATGTAGAAAGTGGTGTTGAGACTAATTTGAACACACCAATGTTCAGCTGGGGGTTATTGCAATGCAGGGATGATAGTCTTTGAACTTACTGCGCTCTTATTAAATTTGCATGCTGCATAATGTAATTGATTTGGTAAGTGTCTACAAGCGACAGATATTGAATACAAGAGAGGGTAGTGCAAGTCTTAAGTAGCCACATGATTGATCATTGCATAGGAGGACCTCCAAGTTCCATGCACTCTTTGGCATCTTAGGCCCCCTGTTCACGGGCGAGGCAGAATAACGCTAGCACCAGGGAGCAGGGGAGAGAACGGACAGGCTCATCGCAGAGAATAGTGGCAAATTGCAGCATGCCGCGATTCTCCGCTTGTGGACAGGGGGCTGCGCTTTCCATAGTTAAGTCTATGGAAAGCGTGCACTGCGTTACTCGCAGGCAGATTATCGCTGCGAGTTACTCAATGTAATATCGTCCGTGGACAGGAGCCCTTAAGCCCAGATTCACACACCCCGTTTTGCAACAATTTTGCAATGTTTTAATTTCGTTTTTCTCTCCTGTTCTAAAGCTCATTTAAAAAAAAAAAAAAAAAAAACCACACACAGACTGACCAGATGTTATTTTGAAGTCTGAAATCAATTTAAAATCTACAACACACAGCACTTTTGCTTTTGGCGTTTGTGGCAATTTTGGGCTTTTCACAAAATCTGTTGTCTGTGGCTTTTTGTCTGGTGTTTTGTCACATAAGCTGCCACCCAGGATCTACACTGATCAGCCGTTTGTTAGGCTGATGCACTTTGGAAACAGACAACTTCATTCTCACTGCAGAGGGCAAGCTTGGTATTGCAGGCCAAGTTCCTATTCACTTGCTTGCAATACCAAGCCCGGCCACTGCAGTGAGAATGGAGCAGTCTGCTTCCTATAGAAATGAGCTCAGTGAACAAATGAACAGTTAATTGGCAGGAGTTCTGGGGGGTGGCCCTTAGCCAATCTAACAATGATGGATTAGCCTAAAGATTTACAACTGGACAACCCCTTCAAAAAACAAAACAAAACAAAAAAAAGAAACACCATTCCATTTGATTAAAACGAGTTTTTATATACAAAGCGCTTAAAGAGATTCTGTTACCATCTTTCTGCAGCCCTCACAGAGAGCACCACAAGGTGGTCACATATTACTCTGAAATGATGCAGTGTTTTAGAGAAAGCCATTTTAAAACTAAAAAAACTACCCCCGGGGCGGCTTGATTGACCGGACTTTACTTATAGGCAGACCCAACTATTGAGCAGAATATGTCTCAGAAAAACTCTTAATTCTGGTTCTAAAATGCTGACCATACATACAATTCTAATCCATGAGCCAGCAATTTGCTTGATGTCAATCGAGCAAGTAGGGGGAAGAAGGAGGTAAGCTGCCCGGAATCGAAGGTCGAAATGTGAAAGTTACAGATGAGGATTGGAGGAGTTTTATTGCCAGCAAAAATTAAATGTTCTTTGATTAATTTCCCCTAAAATTCTATTTTAGATTCGGGGTGGGTGGGGTGTCCTACTCCTCCTGGGTCAGGACATGCTACATGTACTTTGAGTGGATACACATGCTGTAATTTTCTCCCACATCATGTATTTCTATGGTGGGAAAAAGCATCCCCAATCACAATACATTTCCGCACTGATTTTCTTCTGCAGTGGAAATACTTTTTGCCAAGTTTTCTACATGTGTTTTGGATTTTGGGTGCAGAATTTCTTCGGACTTTAATGCTATGAAACTTCATACCAATCTACTCAACACAAAGCCGCCATACAATTGGTACACGTAATTCTGCTTGCTTTTCCTTGTTGCAGAACGTGTGGATTTTGTGTTGTATTTTTACGATATGTAATCCAAATCCTCCCTGAGAAGATGAAGGTACTGATTTCCAGAATAGTCACTGTGGATGACAGGACCTGTTGTTTGGCATTCGCTATAACTCATTGGATGCTCGGCACTTGCAGATATTCAGCTAGAGTTTGAAGGAAAATCATGAATGAATAAGTATGAAATAAAAGTGCGGGAAAACTCAAAATCAAACTTTTCATTCTTGAAGGAATATACCTCAAGCAAAGCAGAGATCTTGAAATCTACCGCCGCTTTACTGAATCTTTCTATGTAATCACAGGGTGCGCAATAATGACTAGTAACTTGAGAAATAAACTTAAAAGGGCATAGAAAATTAAAATTTACAAAAAAAAATATTTATTCTATGCTCAGCATTGGTCAATGGGTTAATTAATTAATTGTGTAGACACTAGAGATGAGCGAGTATACTCGCTAAAGGCAATTGCTCAAGCGAGCATTGCCTTTGGCGAGTACCTGCCCACTCGAGACCAAAGGTTCGGGTGCCGATGGCGGGCAGGGAGCTGCGGGGGAGAGCGGGGAGGAACGGGGGGAGATCTCTTTCCCTCTCTCCCCCCCGCTGCCTCCTGCTGACTGCTGCTACTCACCGCTCCCCCGCGCCGGCACCCGAACCTTTGTTCTCGAGCGGGCAGGTACTCGCTAAAGGCAATGCTCACTTGAGCAATTGCCTTTAGCGAGTATACTCGCTCATCTCTAGTAGACACGTTTTGTACTGCAGTCCATATACATCTTTTCCTGTCTACCCCACGCAAGTCATTTGGAACTTGTGTAGAAAAAAATGAGGAATTAAGATCTGCCACATTCTGAGAATTTCAGAATAATTTGCTCTCCTCTTTGGATAATTGTAATCAGCAGGTTGTCTCGTCATCAATCTTTCTCATAAACCACAAATGTTGCAAGGTAATCGGAGAGCTGTGATGGACTGCGGGAATTTTAATGTATCAGATATCTAAGCTTGCTTTGCAAATTTCTTTTCATACAAGTCCCAGGAAGCATCTGTTATTGCGTTTGAAAGCTTCGAATGCAGGTCTCCGGATGCAAATAATTTTCCTTTGTCATTAATGTCTCTATTTAATAGGTAGGTATAAATTTCTTTGCTAAGACTTTCCCCAGTGGTGTTCCCAGTAATAATAATGTCCGCTATACAGCCACGGGCTCTGTAACAAAAACTACTACACAGTGGTGTTCTCCGGTTAGTGGCACAGAAGCCATCTGAGGTTCTTAAGTGTCTCTAAACGGCTCCTATAGCCGCAGGAATTTCATAGCATTACTAAAATTTACCAGCAGGGTCAGAAGCAGATAACTGGCTTCTGGCCCATGGATGAGAATCATATGCATGGTCAGCATTTTAGAAGCAGAATTAAAGAGTTTTTCTGAGACTAAACTATTGATGACTTATCCTTATCAATAGTTGATTAGCAGAGGTTCATCGCTCGGGATCCCCACCGTCCAGCTGATTGAAGTGATCGCAGTGCTTGGGCGAGTGCCAGAGCTGCTTCAGTTCATACCAAGAACAGAATATGTATCTGGTATAGCAACTCATTTTCATTCACTCGAATGGAACTGAACTGCTCTCGGGGCATGCGTCTTGATAAATGTGACATCAGATGCCTTAGAAGAAGTCACTGTGATGATCAGCAATGATGCCAAGCAGCAAAACCCCTGCCAATTAACTACAGATGATCAACCCTGAGGATAGGTCATCAAATGTTAAGCCTGGAAACCACTTCAAGGTGGCCATATACATTAGCTGAATCGTTCAAACTCCCCCAAATCAGCAAGTTTGGCTAATTTATCGGATATGAAGGAAGCTTCCTGACTCCCCCAATGGCAGAGCTAATGATTAAGCAGTTGGGAGATAATGATTAAGTAGTTGGATTTCAATCTACCTGATCCTTATGTCACTTACAGAGGTGTCCAGAAACCACTTTCTCCTCTCTACATTTAGGGCAAAATTTAGGCATCAGGTGCAATTTCTGCACCTTTTATAGATACACCCCAGAATGGGATATCTGGTTTAGACGTAGTAACATTTTCAGCTTTTGAGTGAAGCTAAGCTTCAATTATGGTACATTCTTCTCCAGTTTAGGTTCTAGGCAAGAACAGTCTCCCATAAAACCAATAGGATGCATGAACAAGAGCAATCTAAAGAATTGTGGATGATATAAGAGTAGACCAGCACATCAGGAAGAGGTACGAGAGGGAAAGCAATGGGAAAAAAAAGAAGGGAGAGGGTGGGGGGTAGGAAAGACTGCTAATCACAAGAGCTAAGCCATTCCACGAAGGAATACTTTTCCAGTTTAGTTCCTCTTCATTGTAAAACTAAAAATTAAACTTTGACAAAACCTTATTATCTTTTTGTAATCACAGCAACAACAAAAAATAAATTTATTCCTTGTCATCAAGCTATAACAACCTCAGAGTACTTCAGCTCCTCTTTTCTCATTGCATTATCACACAACACATTCACAAATTAGACTCAAATGTATCATCCAGCTGTTTTTAGGCGGAACATGCTCAGTCGAGTTTGGAGAATTCAAAGTGTGCTGAATATTTCATTCTGAAAATGTTCTTCAATGAATCTTTAACTTCACTAATATATTCCTTGTCCCCTTTCCCTTGCCCAGATGTATTAAATTCGAGCAGCATAAGGGACACGCTCTGTCCCGAGGACACGCTCTGTTCCAGCGTCAGTCCTGATGTGGCTGCTCTACGCTCCACTCTACACAGCAGATACGTCTATCTTTTTTTATAGGCGGCCTTTGAGTATCGCAGGAGGAAAAACGTCCAAGTTGTGTCGCACCTGTTCTTGCCTCCCGTCTCTGCCAAGCACACCAAAGGGAAAAGATTAAGACGCTCCATATTTCTCTAATGAATTCCGCCAGGCGCCAAGTTTCTCCGTTGTAAAGAATCATCATCACACTACAAAACGAGAACTCAGTGACTTGAACTTATGATACAACATTCTATGTAGCACTGAAGCAAATGATAATGCGTTACAGAGAAAAATGAGCCCACAACTCTGAAAACTGCTATGGTACAGAATTAGAAAAACATGGCCGCTTTCTTCCGGAAACAGCGTCACATCCGTCTGTGAGTTGTGTCTGGTTTTATAGTTCAGATGCAGTGAGGCGAATAGGGCTGTGCTACAATACTGCACACAATCTGTGGATGGGTGTGGCATGGATTTGGGAAGAAAGCAGCCATTTTTTCTAGTCCTGAACAAAAACCGTGCTTATCCGTAGGATGTTGTTGGGTTTTGAAGCTGAGCCGGAGCCCCAGCCATCCATATGAGTGTAATGAAAAGGATTTGCTTCAGCTTTTCATTCCCAGAAACATCACAGCTCTTGGCCAAAGTCTTGCTTCATATTGTAGCTCAGGTCCATTCAATTAAAGAGTAGTTGGTTATTTTTCATCTTAAAGTGACCTTATGGTTAATTCTGTCCTGGAATCCGAGGAGTGGGGGTATAATGCCTGCAGTAGTTCTTCTCTGCCATCCCCTTAATCTATCAGTTCTGGGACCAGTTTCTAGCAAAGATGGCTAATGCAATCTTTAACCCTTTCCAATCCACTGTCTGACGTCTGAAGACATTCTGATTGAAGGCTGTACAGCTCCGATGTCTGAAGACATCCGGCAGGGTATTCTTGCTGTATATTAGTGGCCGCTCTGGGCCTCTCCAGCATGTCTCACACCGCAGTACTGGCTCTAGCCAGCAGATGGCACCATTATATAATGCCAGAAAGAGAAAGCCCCCTTGGAAACCCTGAATCCAAAATTGGATTGCAAAGGGTTAAACTACCTAATCCCCCACAGTACATTGGTAGTGTTAGACTACTAATGCACCATACCTTCTCTCCGATTGGCCAGACTTACTCACGTGATCAGCGCCGCCCAATCAGAGAGCAGTGAAGTGTGGGCATTAGGCAGTTAGAAAATGGCTTCCGCCATCTTGGACTGCCAAGCATAGGGCCAGGAACGGGCAAATTGAAAGGACAGTAAAAAAGAACAACTGCAGGTAATAAATCCCCCCCCACCCCGAAACCAGAGGGTTGGTTTAATAGTCTGTGTTTTGCATGCTTGCGTTTGATGGAGACCCAGGTGCCACAAATACGTTGTTGCTTGAGCAAACATTTACTTCAATATGCTGTGTTCAGACTTCCGTTCCTCCCAGAGGTTTCATTATAAAAGCTGAAAAAACACAGTGCAACATGCTGGGCTATTTCTTCCAGTAATAAGATGAAAATCTAATGGAACCCATTATTGCCAATGGCTTCTGTCCAGCCACACTGGTTTATTTTGATAGATCCGGTACCCTTGCTTTTCCATACTCCAGATCAAAGATGGAACTGAAGAATGGAAATCTGACTAGAGCTTTGCTCTGCAGCTTTTGCACTGGTGAGAAAATCATGGAGATCTTGCTGGTCCCTGCTTCTACCCAACCCAGCCCCCCCCCCCCCCAAAAAAAAAGACCGTGTAGTGAAAAAAAAAAAAAAAAAGATGCTCATCTAGATAATTGGAAAAGTTAGGAGATGGGAGTTAACCACAACAGCACTTACTTAAAGGAGTTGTCTAGGATTTTTTTGCATTTTCCCAGGGAGCAGATAAATATAAGGCTAGGTTCACGTGGGCATATTTGCACGCGCAATACTCTGTAAATAGATCCTATTGATTTCAATGGGTTTGTTCACAAGCATATTTTTCCTGCACATTTCGGTTGTGCAAAAAAAAAAAAAAAATACACAACATGCTCCACTTTCCTGCGCATTTGTGCAGCAAAAGTCCTCATAGTAGTCAAAGGGGATGTGCAAATGCGCATGCAACACACTAGGAGATGCATGAAACAGTGTGCAATTGTGCAGGAACACACACATCTAGAACTCAGACTAATTAGCCATTTCAACTGGTGCAAGTTTTTTGCCGCACGCAAAATGCATATGCCCTGCACGTGCAAAAAGTACAGCAAAATATGCTGATAGGCTAGCAATAAAAGCAACTTTCATTCAGCAAAAACGCTACACACTCCTATGCATAGGCAAAAATACTTAAACCCATGTGAATCTGGCGTAATGAACAGCGAGGAAAAAGAAAAAAAAAAAAAAAAAAAATCACCTTTCAAACATCCTGCTGTTTTGGCCCAGAAGCTCCCTTTAAATGGTTATGTGCAGTTGATCACTCATATGGAACACGGTGACCTGAGAGGTGTTGCTGAAGGGATGGGACATTCAGTAGGCAACTTTTTTCTTATCACCTCATGCCATAAAAACTTATCTGCTCCCTAGGAAACGTTAAGCTTCTTAAGAGAGTGTTTACTCAACTTATCCAGATTGTTGTCCGTTAAGTCTTGTCTGGTTAGGTAATGCATGGAAATCCAGGAAATCTGGGTGACAATTCCCATGGAAGCATTAAAGAGGTTGTACCAGGATTAAGAGTCATCCATCTCCAGGATACAGAATAATTGAGATCAATGGGTATTCGACTGCTTGGACTTCCAACGATGCGGTCTTCAAGGTCCCTGCATGGATGGAGTGGAGGTCGAGCATGCACATGGCCCCTCCATTCATTTAAATTTAAGTTCAAGTGGCTAGAGGATAAACCTTTAATCCTGGCACAACCTCTTTAATATCAGCCATATTGGTTTCCATGCATCTCTTCCTACATATTTCCATCAGGAATGGCTAAAACCAAATTTTATACCACTGACAAGACATCTGGAACTTCTATTGACTAGTATTCATACGATGAAACTCTTTCTAGGACGAACACATTTTATACTAGAGATTCTATCTATGTGAACGGTCGCGTATAGTAAAGAGGATCGGCAGAGTAAAAGCGAAAGAGGCAGATGCTTAAATATAGCAATCAAGTACCCAGCAAAATAATGAGAATGGGTACATTGTAGAAAGAAAAATGCCTGTTGCTGATGAAAGACTGGCATAGCCGCAGTACATAAACTCTACCTGGTGACTTGTCCCGAGAGAGCTATTGTTACCTCACAGCGTGTATTCCAGCAAAATTTGGAGGAAAGCCCAGGAGCTACAAGCACTTAACGCTCGCAATTGTGATCCCTTCCATTAGTAGGTTTGTGGCTCAAGCAAAGGAAAAACCAAAGTGCAGGGAAAAACGCTGGCATCTAAAGCTTTGCATAAGAACACAGAATTACAAGGGCGGGCTCGCGAAACTCTCTCTTCTTGCCATCCCGTTGAGGAAGATCTTTTATGACTGAATAGTAGGAGCCTTTAAGTTGTTTTGATGCAGAGAATAGAGACCTCCAGCAGCTGATCGCAGCCTTTCAAGTGTAAGTTCAAGAAAAATTACCACATGTCAAGTGCTAAGGAGCCGGATTCCACTTCCCATTTTACTCAAGCAAACAAGCAAGCAATAGTTGTACAGTTCTTTCGCACACACCTTCAGACCTTTTAAGTGAAGTCAGCGGTGTCAAGAGGACAACAAATTTCAAAAAGAATATAATCCTTGATCGGAAATCAAAAACACTTCCACCTGCTATGGGGTAATGGTAAGAAATGCTTGTTCTTGAAAGAGATTTTTACTTAAAAGGGTTGACCCTTGATATTGAAAGGGATTTTCAGGATAACTTTTTGTTAACCCCTTTAGACATGGCCATTTTTTGCTTTATCCATTTTATTTTTCTTCTCCCAACTTTCAAAAAATCTTAACTTTATTCTTTCATCAACTTAGCCATCTACAGGCTTGTTTTTTGCAGGACACTTGAGATCACTGCCAATCTGTTAAATCCCAGGGCTACTGTTACTTCAGTCAGCACAGAAAGCAGATTATGCTGACCATAGCGCAGAGATCCAGTTGGTACTGCAGGTGCAGTTCCCACTGAATTCAATAGGAGCTGTGGGGCAAATCTGTCAGACATCACTAGAAAAAAGTCCCAGAATACCTTTCTCTATATATAGTTTTTTTTTAAACTATTAATAAATACTTTGTTTTTAGTCCCCTAAGGGGACATGAACGTGCAATCATTTGATTGCTTATCTAGTATACTGCAATACTACACTACTGCATTATACTGTATCTTGGACAGGCATTCACAGACATGTCTTAATAAGCAAACATTCATGGCAGCACTTCAAAAGCCCACAGATTCCAATGATACCTGAACAGTCCGCCCTAGTCTCATAGCGGAAGGCCATTCCAGACATGTCAATCCGAAACAGGACATGTAAATCCTATTGTCAGATATGACAGTGCCATTTATATGGTTAATAGCTGTGATTGGAATTATTTCCAATCACGGCCGTTGCAGGCAGATGTTAGCTGTCAGACAGCCAACACCTGCTGTGTATGGAGTGGGCTCAGCTCCCAAGTCGGCTCACTCCAAACAAAACACATATCTGATGTACATATACTTCAGGTGTCAAAGAATTAAAAACAGCTAGCCTTGGGGAAAAAAAAAAAAAGTACAGCTTGTAAACAGAACGCTGGAGGGAAACATGGCAGATGTGGTGCTGGAGCTGTGGGGTTCAGAGACGGGCGAGTATAGGCTCTTAAATTTTCAGCATGGTCAGCTGTTATAACAGAGAACTTTTCTCGGAAAACCCCTTTAAGTCACCCCCCCTATCTTGTGTATAGGTGATAACTAGCTGATCATTAGAGGTGCAACTGCTGAGACCCCGCCAATCTGGAGAATACAGGGTCAGACACCCCAAGTGGAGAGGTGGTCGCACAACTACACCATCACAAAATTCATTTAAATGGGACCACTGAAGATCATCGAGTGCCTCGACGATCTCTTAATCAGTAGAGGTCCCAGCAGTTAGACCCTCGACGATCAGTTAACTTAATTTGTAACTTTTTTTTTAAAGTGAATGTCTTTTATTGAACACCTTTGTTTCTAAATAGGTCAAAAAATTTGAGCGGATTGTTTTCTTAATATATTTTTCTAAAGCAAAATCCTCTGCAGGGACATTAGTGCTCTAAAAAAATATAAAACTGGCTGCATGCTGCCACTACTTGGAGAAGTTTTCTTATTTAGGCTGCCTGTCCACGGGCGTTGCGGTATCCTGCGGCGGATCTCCTGCCCGGGAGCAGGAGCCGGAAGACGGATCTCCGCTGCCAGCCTTATCTAATAGATAGGCTGACCACGGAGAATACCGGCAAAATCGCAGTGAATCCCAAATGGCAATGATTCTCCGCTCGTGGATGGGAAAGGGGGGGGGGGGGCAATTAGCAATTAGCCTATCCAGGGTAATTAGAGCATCGTATCGGAAAGTGGAACTTCAACCACTATTTAACCCCTTAAGGACCAAGGTGCTTCAGTCCAAAAGGACCAGACACTTTCTGGGGTTGTTACCGAACTTATAAAAATTATTTTTGCAGCGGTTTTTTCCATGACAGGAATATTTTTTTATATATTTTTTTAACTGATTCTTTTTTCCATTTTTTAATTTTTACTAGGAGGTAAAATTTTTTTTTTAAAAAACCTGTAAAACTAGTTTCTTTTTAAAATTAGTATATTTATGCTAAAATAAAGTACAGAAATAGATTCCTGTACAGGATTCCCCACTTTGCTTCAGATGTTTTGATATATAATTTGTATAGTCTCAGATTACAGGGTGCATACGGCAACGGCTTTGGTTGGTGTCGGGTCATTTTCTTTGTTACCGTGTTCCCCTGAAAATAGGGGTAGGGGGCTTTTACCTACCTGGTCCGCGGCGTCCCGATGGTGTCGAGCAGCGGCGCGGCGTTCTCTGCTTTGAATACCCCGCTCTAGCAAAGCGAGTGCTGTGATTGGCTAAATCGAGCGCTGGTAGCCAATCACAGCCAGAGCTCGATGTGCAAATCACAGCCATTCAGTGATGTCATTCACTGAATGGCTGTGATTGGCTGCCAGTGCTCGATTAGCCAATCACAGCGTTTGCTTTGCCAGAGGGCGGGGTGTTCAAAGCCCCATTGCCAGCAGAAGGCAGCTGTGAGATGAAGAAGGACGCCGCCGCAGACGCTGCTACAGACGGCGGCGGGACACCGCAGACACCCTCGGGACGCCGCAGAGTATTAATGAGTTAATTTTTATTGGAGGGGGTGGGGGCACCCGAGATAGGTCCTATTTTCGGGGGAGGCCTTATATTTCAAGCCTCCCCCAAAATTTGATAGGCCTTACTATCGGGGTAGGGCCTATTTTCGGGGAAACAGTATATATTTTTTATTATATACTCTATTTTTTTAGCTTACTGTTGTGAGATAATATATAAATATATTTTTTTAATATTACATTATGCTATATAATAGGGGTTATTCCTATTTTTTTTTATTTATAGTTTTCTACTGCAAGTGGTGCATACATAGGAGCAGCATCCATAGGAGTCCTAGTTACAGGGAAGAACATCCCCATGTAGTGACAATAGTCACTAAGAGAGCTGATCTGGGTCTGCTAGGACCCTGCAGCTCTGCTGTAACAAGAGGCACGTGGTGATCACATGATTGCAAAGTTGAATTGTGGAAGTGACTTCTGCTTTCTCTATTCACCACAGAGCACTCATTGAGCGCAATGTAGTCTGCATGAGAGTTTTTAACCACTTCTACCTTCTCCTCTGGGTCCTCAGCTGTGACTAACAGCTGAAGGACCGGACTTGCTCTTGCTATATTGTAGCAGAAGGAGTTTTAATCCAGCACAGTATTTTGAATGGGATTACAGCCCAGGACCAAGCGCCATAAATTTACGGTGCTTGGTTCTTAATTGGTTAAGACATATTAAGAGGACTTCAGACTACCTTGTACTGCATGTAGGCACAGATCAGAACCTGCCTTAATAGGACAGAACCAAAAAAGCAGTCAAAACACAAGCACTACTGAAAATAAAAGAGCAGATAAAAAAAGTTGGTATTACCCATAAGGCTGCTCTACAATAGACAGAATACAGATGGCCCACACACAGGATTTCATTACCAAATTTACCTGAAAGAAGATAGACATGGCTGCAATCAACCTCTTATCCATAATCGCTGCCCCAAAACTGTCAAAGTCATCAGGATTGTAGGAATAAATCTGCATCTGTAAAAAAGCAAAAGAAAAAAAATGTTGCATTTAGACATTGAGATGTTTTGACAATGTCATAGAAATTCCAAGGCCTTTCAAACGAATGGTCGAGACTAAAGCTCAGAATACAAAATGTCATTAATTTAATTATGCATCATTTTACAAGAATCCGCTTCCTCCCCTCTAGAGCTCATTTTCAGCATATATGGGCGATACTTCAACCCCTTCAGTGTTGTCATAAGGAATGTCAAGTATCATCATGTGTCAATGTTTTATTCCACACTGCACTGATCCCTAAAAGGGTGCAACTGTTTTGGCACGCTACACTTCATCTAAATTATCATACCAATCCCCCGGACATTTAAGCCCCACCTACTTTCCACATGTGTGGCGCTAAGTGCTAAGGCAGCAGAAATGCAGTCCTAAACTCTCACTCACAACCTGAAGGTTGCAGGTTGACTCAGCCTTCGATCCTTCAGAGGTTGGTAAAATGAGTCCTCAGCTCGCTGGGGGTAAAAACGACTGGGGAAGACAATGGCAAACCACATCGCAAAAACAGTCTGCTAAGAAAATGATGTGACGTCACCCCTAGTTACCTTGCTTTCCACATATAAATGCACCCAAAAATACCACAAAAGGTTTTTTTTAATAGTGGATGTACCAGGATCTCAAGTTATTATAGGCTAATCAGTGGGAGAAAACTGAATGGAGCACTGGTTTCACTTTCAACAGGGCTGCGGAGGTAGTCAAGCGGCAAGCACTCAGATATTTCCATCATCTTCATTCAAAGGAATGAATGGCCGACTGACCGTGCATGCTCGGCCAATGCTCTATTTATTCTGACATCACTGCGGGAGAAGAAACAAGGCTACAATGACAGACAGAGGGGGATACGGGACCCCTGATCTTGAGATTGGTGGGAGTCCCAGCAGTGAGACTCCCACTGATCAGAAAATTATTATGTATCATGTAGGTAAGAGATAACCTGTAATCCTGGTACAACCCCTTTAAGCTTTATAGATTATTATAAAAACGTCGCCAATTTTGAGAGACGGTCTCACAGAAAATTGGGAAAGTTGGCATGAGCCTATGGAAATCTCAGTCATAGATCTACCAAAAACAATGGGGGAGATGTATCAAAATAGCCTCCTAGAAATATCGGCCTTATTGCCTAAAGTAATAAGAGCTCAGCCTTAATATTTTAAAGGTAAACTGTCACCAAATTCATGCTGCCTGAGCCATGGACATCATGAATGTGGGACAGGTATGTGCACCTTATTTGTTTATAGGGAGAGAGCGGCCCACCAAGATGCTGCCGGTGGCTGTCACACTGCCAGCTCCATGATTTAGAGCATCATTTGGAATGAATCTTTAAAGTATGTTTTCTGAAACACCATGGTGTTTCAAAGTAAGACATACATAGCCTCACTGTATATGCCAATCTTGGTTTCATAGTGCTTGCGGTTTGGATAGCATGAACCTGGTGACAGGTTCCTTTTAAATTGCTTGTGGGGAAAAAAAAAAAAAAAAAAAGATTGGTATTGGCAACAAGTCTTTTTGAGACACATTTTTGACAATTGAGGCCCACTGATTGAGGTTTAAAGGGTCTGGCCTGGGGTCTGTATTTGTTTAGAAGGTCTGTGAATCAGCATTGATTTTGGTGTGTAATGAAAAGGGGTCATAATTAGTGATGACCGAGCATAGTCGCTAAGGACAATTGCTCGAGCGAGCATTGCCCTTAGCGAGTACCTGTCCGCTCGAGAGAAAAGGTTCGGCTCCCGGCGACGGGCAGGGAGCGGCGGGGAGGAACGGAGGGGAGGAACGGAGGGGAGATCTCTCTCTCCCTCCCCCTGCTCACTGCCGCAACTCACCTGTCATCCGTGCCGGCAGCCGAACCTTTTCTCTCGAGCGGGCAGGTACTCGCTAAGGGCAATGCTCGCTTGAGCAATTGCCCTTAGCAAGTATGCTCACTCATCTCTAGTCATAATCACTACTTGATTACAAGATCTTAGGGTGGGGGTGTGCTCTACATAAATGGGCAGAGAATATTGGAAGATAAGTAGCATGGTGCGCAAATTATCTTCTCCAAAGGAGGAACGAAAATATACTCTTAGCAACCAGTCAGGTCAAACATGTCATTTTTGGAGGACTTTTAGAAAATTAAATCTAGAATCCGATTGGTTGCAATTGACGACTCCATTTTTCTCTTAAAGCTATAGTCAGTCTCATGAAGAGATTGCCACAGATAGTGATGACATTGAGTTCATCACCCTGATATTTGTGGCTGGGGATTGGCTACCTGTCCTCCTTTTCAGTCAAAAGAGAAGGTCATGTGACCAATGTTGTCACAGGTGGCCAATCCCCAACCACAAACGGCAGAGTAATACACTCAATGTTCCTGCTATTGGCTGCATTCTCTTAGTGTAACAGTCTATAGTTCTAAATCTCCCTGTTGCATACTTGCCAACAGCCTAATTTTCGAAGGACAAGCCAGTGCCCCACCAAAATGGGCGGGGTTATGCTAATTTACAGTTAAAGGGTCATTTCTAAACATTTTGGGGGGTTGTAAAGTGTCTGTATTTAGAATGTACATGTTGCCAAATGTGCCATTGTGTATTCAAAGTCCCCATCGACCAACATTCTACAACCCATGTGCCAAAGCGTAGAGACTACTTCGTCCTGCCAGCAATACACACATCCAATCACAATGAATTAATAAAACACATTAGCAAATCGCAAATGGCAAAATAAAGTAAATAAAATACACACACAACGCATTTGAATCATAGAAAGTGGCTAATGCATTTTGATTTATCGGTCCCCAACAGCGGAGAGTACAAATCCAAAGGTTCAATATACAACTGCGCATAATTTGTCACAGTTTAAAGACATCATTTATTAACAAAAATGAGGTGTCTGACAGAGCGTGTGGTGCAGCCAACTATTTACTCTGCAGAGGGGACAAAAAAGATATATTATCGCATCTCCGAGATTCCATTTTACTTAATGCAGTCTGTAATGGGGAAGTCTTTTATTTACAACTTTATATAAAGTAATTCATTTTGATAACTCCTTCCAGCCCCGTCGTCATTAGATGATGGAAACGACCTCTAATGCAAGGTCAAAGTATGACACTGTGGTTTCTGATGATGGAGATTAGTCGATAAGGAGCCAGAGTTAATTGCTTCCTAATAGAAGAAATATCCTGCTGTAAATATATTCTGATCTGCTGTACAGGTAAGTAGCAGCACATGTCTACAGAACTCTTAAAGAGCACCTATCTTTTCTTATTACTTTACATTGTTCTGTTCCTGTTGTTATTCCTCCTCGAAAGTAATAAATTGACAACTAGTATTGCGATTCCCATTGGCAGTGCTGCAATTTAAATCTCGAATGAGGAATGGCATAGCAGCCCGACATGTCAATGAGACAGTAGGTGAGTTTCTGACTACTTTTGACAAATGTGGCCAATTTATCTCGGAGACAACCTTCTTCAGACCCTGGCACCCGGAGCCAACAGCTGAGCGTCCCGAGTCTTGTTCCTGGCAGATTGTGAAAGGGAAACCAAGGCCAGCCAGATATTTCCCGAAATGTAGTATCACAGGACGCCATTCAGATGAATGGCTGTCTTGTAATACAAAGAAAAAAATCTTATAAAAAACCACTGCTCTAACTGGCGATTTGACCAATAGTCATGTCATGTAAAAGTAGGACCAAACATGGTACTGAGCAAAAAAAAGATTAATCAGCGACTTATCACTCAGCGTAAACCAGCAAGTTCATCTATGAAGGACTACCTGTTCACAGTGAATGAAGGCGGGCTTCCATAAGAGATCTCCAGTGCGCTCCACCTTCATTCACTGAGCGATTATCGCTCCTACGTGAAAACATAGGAGCATTAGTCGTTGGGACGGCTGTCGGGCACTTAGGTACCTGAATGTCATCTCGTGAAGAAGCACCTGTGGTGATAAACTTTAGCACTCGGGCTCCCTAGCGGTTTTGTTAAAAATATACTATAAAAATATTTTCCTTCTTATGCAAATGCATACAGTATGCCCAAAACTTATTTCCGAGCCACCACATGTGTCCTATTGGTAAACAGCCCACATATAGCATGTCACCTTCATTCAGACCTGCAGGAGGGAGGAATATGAGAACATTATAGAGGTCGAGGCTTGTTTAACAGAGTATTATTACCCTGTTCTGTATCTATTATTGTATGAAAATAGCCGGCTGACCGCTAAGGCTTAGAATATAGAAGCTCAGAAATTGCTTTGTTCTGGGGCTAACAGCCATATGATTTACCATGAAATGAAGTCTGGAAAATCATTTTGGATAAATGGAAGTATAAATTTAATAGAATTTCCAAGACAACACGGATTGCTACACTCCAATATAAACAGCACATTCTAAATCATTCCAAACAAACAGCCTGGCTCTCCGCTGTAATAAACCGCTGGGTGATTATTTCACTCACTCCCGAGTCTATTATTCCCCATTTATTAGTCTTCTATTTAAAGATGGTAAGTCATTTGGAGACTCGTAGAGGAGTATTAAATATATTTCTAAAGAGAACGCATTAAAACTGTACGTTCTTGTACTTGCAAAACCTCGTATCAGGAAAACATCTAAGTTATTTACGCCTTTTGTATAAAAGCCACCTGAAATATACAGTCATCATCAGACTATAAAGACATACCTGGCTTGAAGATGCATTCAGGTTTAGACAATAGAAAAAAAAAGGATAAAAGTATTCAAACTTCCCTGGTGGGATATAAAAGTGGGCCCCTATAGTAATCATGCCCCCTCCCAGTGGCCCCTACAGTAACAGTGCCCCCAGTTGTAAAAGTGGCACCCCTCTGGACAGGCAGTAACCCCACCACAAAGTACTTCAACTCACTCTGTAGCTCCGGTCTGGCCGCTGTTGATTCCACTGCTAGACAGCATTTTTGCATCTAAATAACAAATGGTAGAGGCAGCAGCACTCCTGTGGAATACACCAATAGGTGTGAGGTGTGGGGCTGGTGTGTGCAAAGCTCAGAAAAGTTCAGACTCCTAGGACTATAAAGTTCATCCGAGTAAGATATAAATTGAGCAGCACAGCCAGCATCCAAAAAAATTCCAGCTTTACTAATCCATAAAACAGCAGCAAAAAAACTCAGCAACATTTCAACCCCTTCTGGAGTCTTCGTCAAGCTTGACAAAGACTCTCGGAAGGGGTTGAAACGTTGCTGCTCTGTTTTGCTGCTGTTTTATGGATTAATAAAGCGAGCATTTTTGCATCTGGTGTGCGATATAGCAATTCTTATGGATTTTTAGGTGTAGAATCTGAATTTACCTTTCGAAATGATGTGTCACGTAAGGTTTTTATGTAATGTGGATTGTTTATTTTTTTAAAAAAGGTTTTTGTGCTCATTTTCTGTTGAATTGTTTTTATAAAATTAAATCAGTGACTAAGCTTATTTGAATTTAATACACAGAGGATGAAGTTCTAAAAATGTTCACTGGATGGCAGAACGATGTAGTTGAGCAGGTAGGTTACCGACATGAGCCTATCTGTACTGCTGTTTAGTGTTTGTCGTAATCTGCATGAAGCAGCTCTCTTCATTCTTACCTCAGCATACTGGTATATTTTGAATTTCATTCACAAATACATTATCAGATTGCTATTTTTTTCTTGTATTTAAAACCAGACAATATTTGTCAATACTGTATGTCTATGTAATAGTTCTATGTGCCTCAGAAATGTGACGTGATGGAATCTGATTAATCCACTGAATTCAGCACCCCAAAATTAGTTAAACCAACCTGTTTTCAAACCAGATACAGAAAAAAAAATTTTTGATTTGTTGACCAGTGTTATCAGAGACTCTAACCCGTGACCTCTACCCCCCAGAATCTACGCTTATGTCCATCCTACATGCAGTGCAGAAAGAGTCAGAGGTCCCAGTCCAATCAGCGGTGGACAGTTCAGAGCTACTAAGTGAGGTAAAAAACTTTGCAGTGGGGTTTATGGTCCTAATGATCCGTTTTGAGCACAAAAGTGCTGTGCCTGTTCATTATGGAAGCAGTCAGAGGTCTGGTGCTGCCAAGCCCTCCTGACATCAGACGAAAAGATGTACACGCATTTTAAAATAATTTTTTTCTTGCTAAAAAGTGCATCTTTCAGTCTAGATGTGTAGAATGGGTATTATGCTTTGTACCAAGAGGGATCACTTACCTGTAGCTGGCATCCACCAATTTGAGGTCGAAAGTAATTCTTAAATGTTGAAGGCATTCTCCTAGACTTTTACCATTATTGACTGGTCCTTGGGATAGGTTATCAGTAGTTGATTGGTGGGGAGTCTGTCACTTTGGATATTTACTGCTCAGCTGATCCACCGACCCACTGTCAGTGTTGAGAGTGCTGGAAGCAGATAGTGCTGTCCGTATTACAGCACCCCAGGTTCTTACTGCAGGCGCAGCTCCCATTGAATTTAATATGAACTGGCACTACATTACCAAACTGGGCTGCTGCAATGTTGATGATGCTATCTGCTTCTGATGCACTCTACACTGACAACAGCAAGACTGGCTATTAATTGATTGGTGGGAATTCTGAGCGGCGAGAACAGGACATCAATAGTAAAAGTTCTGGAGAACCCCTTTAATTAATCAAAGTTTTGATTCAGTACTTGAAATGGGGGCCAGAAGAAAGAGCAGAACTCTAAGGTCAAGTTCGTTAAAAAACAGTCTGTTAAGTCCACAAAAAAACTGATTTTTTTTTTTTTATATCTGTGGCCGCAATATTTGGTCTGTATGTCCGTTCGGAAGGCACCATTCCTGCAAGTCAATGTCAGACTTTTTAAACAAGCCTTATAACAATGACTGGGAATTGTGAGCCAAAGCCAGATTAACCATACACAGACAGATGTTTTGGGATGGTTGACCCTCATCAGTGTGAATCAGGCTTCTGGCTTGGCTACCGAGAGGCCTATAGACATGGCTCAGGATTCAGGAAGGGCATAATTTCTCCTTAGGGAAAGCATCTAGAATAAAACAGTTTACTGTAAACAAGATGTCTGTCAGTATTTAATGCCGTGAACATGCTGACAGTTTCCCTTTAAAAAAAGTTGTTGTCTCATGAACCTAACCCCTTTATAAAATGAAGCTGGCTTTCGGGTCCATCTTCTCTCACCCCTTATCCGTTGTCACTAGGAGAATGGAGTTGCTGTCCCGAGATGAACCCATTTTAGATATATTACTGATATATATGAAGGCTCTAAAATTACGCAGATTTCAGAAGTCATCGCATTATAAAGTATTATATCTTTGTGCTACATTTTTATTTAATCAAAGACCAATCTTCAGCAATCAGATGCGTAAAGAAAATAAGAACAAAGTATTCAAAGCTGCTAGCGAAAAAATAAATCATGCAAAAACATCAGCTCCCATTACTGTACATCAGTTATACAGTCATTTCTTGCAATTAAATCTGAGGTTGTCGAGAAAAAAAAAAAATCCCATATATCAAGTATCAGAAGGAAGAGCAACCGGAGAGGACAGGTCTGACTTGTAAGAAGGTACGTGGAAGCCAGGAGACACCGAGCAAAATTTAATTCCATGCACCTTTCACAGCCTTGAATTAAACATGGAGCAGATCTCCTCTCTCCATAAAACCACAGGTGTGAACCAGATGTCATGCTTGTCTTCTCTCGAGATTACAGCTCACAAAACTTTTGCCTTTGGAATATTAACGAAGCTCGGAATCAAGAAGACGGAGATGCATTAAAAAACAAACAGGTTTAGCATAGCAGCTTATCTGACAAGCCATTGATTTCCTTTGCTGCAAGATTGCATTTATAAAGATGATTATATTTCACATTAAGGAAGTGTCTGTTCTGAACACAGATCGCTTGGGCTACAAAAACACCAACATCTCACCGTACCACAGCAAACTTTTTTGATCGATGGCTGTTACTAGTGAAGTGTAAAAACATAAAAGGGGTAGAAAAAACATGGCCGATTTATTTTTTATTATGTAGAAACAGCGCCACACTTGTTTTTAGGTTGACTCTAGTATTGCAAGTCAGCTCTGTCAAAGTGGACAGGGCTGAGCTGTAATTCCGCACACACCCCATGTACAGGTCTAGCACAGTTTCTGGAAATAAGCACCCATGTTTTTCTAATTCTGGAGAACTTCTTTAACGCAATTCTCCGGTCTAGAAACAAAGAGGATTGTACCAACTTCTCTGACCGCCTTATGCACACTAAGACACTACATCAGCTTTGATTCCCCAGTGCTGCACACATAAGCAGTGCTGACCAGTCAGGGCAGCATGTAGTGTCTTGTACAGTGTACATCTGGTAGTCAGAAGCGGTTCGGCCTTCTTTGCTTCTTCAGGACAGGAGTGTCGCTTTAACCTTTTTGCATCATACATGTGGTATAGGTCTTAACTGAACACAGCCCCCATTAGAAGCTCTATAGCTGGTCCCAGCATATGTTGTGTATGGAGAGGGCTCAGGAGCCAAACCTGTCCCATATTGACGTACATTGGCTGTCAACACCTACCTTTAATAGCCGCAATCAGAAATAACTCTGATCGTATCTGTTAATCCCTTAAATGCTGCTGCCAGTTATGACAGTGGCATCTAAATGGCCAAAGCAATAGGGATTTAAATGGCCCGGAGACCCCCTTCTTCCAACGATTCATCCGGGTGTCATGGCAGCCTGAGGACTTCTGAAGGCCCCACCATGATCAATTGCCTATTAGGGATTGCCTATGGCCTGTCTTCAATAGGCAGCCTGTTAAAATACAGTATAATGCAATCCCATAGTATTGCATTATAGAGTATTAGCAAGCAAATTATTGTAAGTTCAAAGTCCCCCATGGGGACTATGGGCTTAGTCAGACGGGCGTTTTTTGCCGCGATTTGCGCATGCGCATGCGTCCGGCGATTTTTTAAAACCATTGCTTCGCAATGGTATCGGACACATGAGCGCTTTTTATGCGCTCGCCCGAAAAATTATAGAACAAAAAAAAAAAAAAAAAAAAATAAAAATCGCAGATCGCACCTATCTGCGATCTGCGATTTCTGTTCGCTTCTGTATATGCGCTCAATGGGGCCGGCGGCAGCAGCGCCGACCCCATTGAGAACATATAGAAGACAAATCATTCTTCTCTGCCACAGCTGTAACAGCTGTGGCAGAGAAGAACGATGTTTGCCCATTGAATTCAATGGAGCGGCAATACAGCCGCTCCATTGAAAGCAATGGGCTGCCGGCGTGCGCGGGGTGAATTGTGGGGAAGGGGTTAAATATATAAACCCTTCCCTGCAATTCATGCTAAAATGTGTTAAAATAAAAAAAAATTGTATACTCACCTTTCCGCT
The DNA here is from genome assembly GCF_035609145.1 of Eleutherodactylus coqui. NCBI lineage: Eukaryota > Metazoa > Chordata > Amphibia > Anura > Eleutherodactylidae > Eleutherodactylus > Eleutherodactylus coqui. The sequence continues at coordinate 183,739,136 of NC_089839.1, read as the reverse complement.
GCAGCCAGAGTCCAGCCGCGGCCGCTGTCAGTTCTCCTGAACTGCTTTTCGGCACTATTCAGCCGGCGGGGCTTTAAAATCCCCGCCAGCTGAATGATCTGCCTCTGATTGGTCACAGCCTGACCAATCAGAGGCCGGTTTTACTCACACACCCATTCATGAATTCATGAATGGGTGAGTGACTGCTGCCTCTCAGCGCTGAGCCAATCAGGGGCAGGTCTGACTCACATCCATTCATGAATTCATGAATGGGTGTGAGTGAGGCATGCCTCTGATTGGCTCAGCGCTGAGCCAATCAGGGGGCAGGTCTGACTCACACCCCCTTCACACCCACTGCAGGACGGCCGCTCGGAGCTGCCGGCAGAAGGTGAGAATGCAATTTTTTTTTATTTTAACACATTTTAGGATGAATTGCAGGTAAGGGCTTATATATTTAAGCCCTTACCGACAATTCATCCCGGGCTCGCCCGCAGCGCATTGCTTTCAATGGAGACGGCTGTATTGCCGTCTCCATTGAATGCAATGCGCTGGACAGCTCCGGCCCGTTTCTAATGAAACGCGGCTAGGAGCAGATTTTCGGGCGATTTGCGGGCGACTTGCGCGCACCGGTCACGCGATTTGCGGATGCGCATCCGTCATGCGATCCGCAAATCGCGGCAAAAAACGCCCGTCTGACTAAGCCCTAAGAATGAAAAGCAAAGATGTTCTTGTAATTATAAAGATAAAATATTTAAATTTAAAAAAAAAAAAAAAAAAAAACTTTTCCCAGTTGCCGCATAAAAAAATAAAAATTGGATAGTATGTGTCTGTGTGAAGTCCACTGCACACACAGAAGAAAATTACACCCCTGTAAATAATTCCAAGTATGTACTTGTATAACACATGGATAATTCTGAACTTTTTACCCCCTTTGAGAGCTCTACATTCTGCTATTCCTCTGTTATTCCAGCAGGAAATGTGTGACTACATTAAAAACTGGGCATTACTATTCCTGTTGTCAATAAGGTGTGACCATAGACACAGCGGCCAACCAGTGCTGCTGATCCTGTCAGATGGTAGAGAAACCCCACCCATTGAATGGTAACACCCAGTTATACATTTCCAGGAGGAACAACAGAAGGGACAACATAATGCAGAGCTCTAAGAAAAGTTACTGAAGATATTGAAATGTTATTTAATAGGAATTTCATTTTTTTAAACTACAAGTCAGGAAAGCCGACTGGTTTCTTTAAGCGTCAGATCTTTTTTCCTCTGTTACACATACTGGGATAGTCTAAGGGACTACTAAAGGAAAGCATATAGAAAACCTCTCCAGTAAAAGGGGAGAATTGTTCTGAATTCACAAAACCCTAAATTCAAGTCTATAGAATACAATTGCCCACTGGCTATATTTGGTATTTTAGCTCATCTCCATTCAAATGACTAGGGCGAGTTGCAATACCAACACAGGCTATAAACAAGGGTGGCACTGTTTCTAGGAAGGGATAACCAACGCCTTATTTCCTAATTCTGATCAATCATTTTAAATCAGATCCAATACTCTCCAGAATATTGTGACCCTTTAGGCTGTAAAGATCTGAGCTTGTAGTTCAGCGATCTACGATTTGATTAGTTTTCCACCTATTCAGATGCTTTGTTTGCCTATCATCAGTTTTGCATTGGACTATGCCTGCTATTCAAGGGCAAATACTACAAATTCAGCTCTGCTACATCTGAAAAACCTGTTGCTCTATAGATCTTTGTAAACTTTTAGCAATATAAAAATAAATAAATAAATTAAAAAAAAACAGGAGTGCAAGACCTGTTTTTAAATGAAACTTAACGAAAGGTGAAGTTATCTTCCGGCTCAGAAAAGATGAGAAACCTTTTCAGCATCTGAGAAAAATGTGGGGTAGATAACACTGGATTCACAGACACCTACTGAACACCGATTATGTGTGACTGCTCAAATATACACCGCATTTGTCTGCACACAAAACCCGTCATTTAGACTAAGGAGCAGGATATTGTTTACAAGATTAAGCGGTTAATGACAAAATAAAGACGATAATTGACGCCTGCCAGGGAGAACTAATATAGTGCCTTTATTATATGACTAGATTACAATATGCAGTGTACTTAGTATATTGTGCAACATCTAGACAGAGGATTTTACACAATGCAGGCAGACCATCTCCCCCTTCTGTTCACCTGGCCAGATAGTCTTCTTCCATGTGGCAGCATTTTGTGGAGCCACAGGAATCCTCCTCCTGACTTAATTTAGGGGTTATGAGCTCTGCCCTGGTACAGTCAATTCATTCACCAAGCTCTGCTCTGGCGCTGTCCATTCATTCACCAAGCTCTGCTCTGGCGCTGTCCATTCATTCACCAAGCTCTGCTCTGGCGCTGTCCATTCATTCACCAAGCTCTGCTCTGGCGCTGTCCATTCATTCACCAAGCTCTGCTCTGGCGCTGTCCATTCATTCACCAAGCTCTGCTCTGGCGCTGTCCATTCATTCACCAAGCTCTGCTCTGGCGCTGTCCATTCATTCACCAAGCTCTGCTCTGGCGCTGTCCATTCATTCACCAAGCTCTGCTCTGGCGCTGTCCATTCATTCACCAAGCTCTGCTCTGGCGCTGTCCATTCATTCACCAAGCTCTGCTCTGGCGCTGTCCATTCATTCACCAAGCTCTGCTCTGGCGCTGTCCATTCATTCACCAAGCTCTGCTCTGGCGCTGTCCATTCATTCACCAAGCTCTGCTCTGGCGCTGTCCATTCATTCACCAAGCTCTGCTCTGGCGCTGTCCATTCATTCACCAAGCTCTGCTCTGGCGCTGTCCATTCATTCACCAAGCTCTGCTCTGGCGCTGTCCATTCATTCACCAAGCTCTGCTCTGGCGCTGTCCATTCATTCACCAAGCTCTGCTCTGGCGCTGTCCATTCATTCACCAAGCTCTGCTCTGGCGCTGTCCATTCATTCACCAAGCTCTGCTCTGGCGCTGTCCATTCATTCACCAAGCTCTGCTCTGGCGCTGTCCATTCATTCACCAAGCTCTGCTCTGGCGCTGTCCATTCATTCACCAAGCTCTGCTCTGGCGCTGTCCATTCATTCACCAAGCTCTGCTCTGGCGCTGTCCATTCATTCACCAAGCTCTGCTCTGGCGCTGTCCATTCATTCACCAAGCTCTGCTCTGGCGCTGTCCATTCATTCACCAAGCTCTGCTCTGGCGCTGTCCATTCATTCACCAAGCTCTGCTCTGGCGCTGTCCATTCATTCACCAAGCTCTGCTCTGGCGCTGTCCATTCATTCACCAAGCTCTGCTCTGGCGCTGTCCATTCATTCACCAAGCTCTGCTCTGGCGCTGTCCATTCATTCACCAAGCTCTGCTCTGGCGCTGTCCATTCATTCACCAAGCTCTGCTCTGGCGCTGTCCATTCATTCACCAAGCTCTGCTCTGGCGCTGTCCATTCATTCACCAAGCTCTGCTCTGGCGCTGTCCATTCATTCACCAAGCTCTGCTCTGGCGCTGTCCATTCATTCACCAAGCTCTGCTCTGGCGCTGTCATTCATTCACCAAGCTCTGCTCTGGCGCTGTCATTCATTCACCAAGCTCAGTTCTGCTGCGGATATGCCACCATCTTACTGCTTTCTGCATAATCAGAACACAGACTGCCTATTCCTGCAATACATACAGTATCCTTTCCTCTCATAATGGCAAAGGGTGGAACACCAAAGAAATTCTGCACAGGGTGCCATCTAACCTAAAGATAATGGCTTTTGACAAGGAGATAAAAAGCTTGTCGAGCTTATCTCACAAAAAGTGAACTCTGCAGCTCCTCCGCAGGGCAAATGAAGCATTACACAGATCTTATTCAATTCACTGGGCTGACCGTATAATATATGAACACTCTACATCCTTCACCATGTTCAGGACTAGGTTTTGCATTATCTAACAGATTTCCTTAATAGGGTATTTAAAAAGAGGTTTTCTAAACCCGACAACCAAATTATAAGCACATCAAACACAGGTTAATTTTTGAGCAGTTATCAATCAAGTATTATCCATTACATTCTAAAGTAAAACTAGACAATTTTAGATGGGATTTGGTTATCCTTGTCAAATCATCTGCATCCTCATGTAAATACGGGGTGAGTGAGAGCGCTGAAAGATTGCTAATGCCTTTCATTTCTAATCAGATCTATGACTAAAGTCTTTAGCTCTCAATGAGTCCTGTTAGGGAGCTTTAGTCCCCTGACAGCCCAGATTAATTCATTTTTAATAAACAGAGCGTATGGGTCCATAGCTGGAAATCAGTGGAAAAATTATGATTTCACATGGGAAGGTGCCAGTTGCGAATGGTAAGACGACAGCTTGCAGTGGTGTACGCCGAGCATTTTGAAAATGAATTGATTTGTTTGGCTTTCCAGTCAAGGCGAGCATAGGCGATATGTCAACGCTCTGAAATAATTGATTTTATGTGTATGGGCTTATGAAGCATTAGCATATCATCAGTCTCCATGAGAGTTTCCTATTTCGCTTGTAAGTAAAACAACGCTGTAATCTGACATAATCCAGAAGAGAACAAAAACTGGTAACTAGGTCTCTATTACTGTCCCCATCAGCCTCAAGTTCCAGATTTCTATAAATATTCATGTACCAACGCAATGTTTAGAGTGAAATGGTTAGTCCGTTACATGATGTACAATAGTCTATTGGTGCTTATGTAGTCCTTGAATTAGATAGAAAAGCAGCTACCAATTCAATGAGCAATGGTTCAAGGGAAGACGAAGTTCTGTTAAGTTAAAGGGGTTTTCATCTCCGGACAATTCCTTTTTGTTAGAAGGGTCCCTTGACAATAGAAAGAACACAGTGTGACTCCGGGCTGGACCTCCATCATCTCTAATTTGCCAGTTCCCCTGCAGCACCTCCACAGGAGAAAGGCCGCATTGCACGGATCCTATTGAACTAGCCATTTAACATATGGACGTGCTGGGTCCTCCAGTGTAAGAGACAGTCTTTGCAGCCACGCTAAGGGTGTTTTTAAATGGAAAGATTATCATTAAAAGCAGAAACGTTCAAAGTGAACAATAATCGTTTGGTCAAAAAGTCCATTTACACGGAGTGATGATCGCTCAAAGGACAGTTTGAGTGACAGGTTTGAGCGATCATTTTGCATAAACTATTAAGTAGCTACTCAGCTACTTAAGAGCAATTAAGTGTGCAAATGAAGCCTTAGCTGAAAGCAGTTAATAGCCTGAGGGCTATTATCTGCTTTCAGTTCTTTTGTTCTCCAGCGGGTAACGATGCCATCAGCACTACCCGCGGAGAACTGCTGATAAGGCTGAATGACGATTTTTAGTTTGGACTGAATTTAACGATCAGCTAGCAGTGCCTGAAAAGTGTTCTATGGCCGCGCCTTTAGACGCAACGATTATCGCTCAAACGATCGCTTTTTAGCGATTTTTGAGCGATCATCGCTCTGTGTAAATGGGCCTTAAGAGCGAGTCAATTAATCGTTCAGTTTTTGCTCATCATTCATTTTCTGCAGGCATAAAAAGCATTGTTGGCTCATTCACTTTGGTTTAAACAGCACTTATACAGCGGATGAACGGCTGAACATTTCTTGTTTGAACAAGCCAACGATGCATCTGCCTGTATAAACATAGTGCACAAATTAATGAGCTAACTATTACATCATTTGGCTCATGCAAAAGGGTCCTAAAAAGTCCTGACTTCTAGATAAGTCTTTAATGATTGACCTTCAGCATTAAAAGGAAGTCTGTCACATTTCCACTCCGAGCCATAGATGCGTGAAACGAAGACCAAACTAACCATACGTTTTCTTTTACTCACAGTACCGCAAAGGCTCTGAAATCTACGCCCTCACGCAATATGCAAATCAGGAGCAAATATGCTGATTAACAGCTTACTTCTTGGGACTAATCCAAGCTCTCTACCCCTCCACTCTGCACCAACTTTGCCCGCTGCTAATTAACATCTGACTCCCTCAAGATGGAGATGCCGTGCGTCCCAGACATGGCAATTGCAGGATAGGTGCATGCACAGGGCCATAACTTTCTGTTGGAAGTGGCCACTCAGACATCACCATGTATCGGTCTTGTCTGGGATGAGTGGAACCAGCTGGAGCTGAAGAGGTCGGTCACTCAGAAAGGGGTGAGGTTTGGAGGAGAGAAGGGAGAGTGGCATGGCCAATCCCAACCAGTGGACGGTTCACAGTTTGTTTGCATGTCGTACATACTGAATAAAAATGGTAGTACTTTGAACAAAAAGTAAGGTACGTATATACCGATCTTCATATTGTCCACCAATAGTTTAGCTTGGTTTGGAGTTTTAAAAACGAATAACACAATTCCTAAATAATAGGAAGATGGCATTTCAAAATTATTTTCCTAAACAACCCCAATAATAGGGAGCACAGCTGAAAAGCATGCTAGAGAAAACAACCCAAAGCTACATCTCCTGGTCCTGGTAGATCTGGTAGATGAACTCCGTTCCTTTCACATCTATGAGTAAAAGGAGATGGGAAGTGACCTCTCCAGAAAATAGAAAATGGCGTCACAAAGTTGCAGTTTGACATACTTCATATTTTTTGCCAAAATCTGTAACTTTTCCTGCCACTCAAGTTTCAAAAGTTGATGGAGGTTAATGGGAGGGGCATGACCAGCAAGTACTCCACAGATTAACAAAGAAAATTGCAGGAATTGTAGTGAAAATCTATGCCTGCTCCCAGTAGAGCAGGAGATTTCATTTTCTGCATTTAGAACAGTTTAAGATGTGCCAAATTTCTTAAGAAGGGTGTAATCTTAAAGGGCCTCTGGCAAAAACACATCTTTAGATCCATGCCCACCCTCTCCCAGTTTCCTGTCATACTCTGGAGGTCTCCCCTGTGAACTGCAGCCACATCCATACAGTGTAACCCCCTGTCTGACGCTTATCAGGCACCATCTTGAGGGTGAGATTTTTTTATTTTACTTTCAAATCAATCCCATAATGCAAAAGAAGAGCATTAGCTAGAGGCTATACCGTTTCTGCTTGCTGAGGGGACAGTTTATCATTACCTTCTATATTCACCTTCTAAATAAATCAGCTAGTCAGAACTGAGATCACATGACCATCTGCGGAGGCAGCGGTCGGGATTTACAGATAAAAAGGAACTAACCAATGTAATACCAGCCAACTTATATACTATTGGAATAGTTAGGCCACCTTCACACTAGCAATAAAATCACACGATTTTTGTGCAATGCGAGAGTGAGTGAAAATGCAGAATTATGAAGCCCATGCTTTTCAACTGTTTCCTTCATATATGCGAGGTTTTCACATGTGATATTGCGAGAAAAAAAATTGCGGCATGTCCTATCTTTCTGCATTTTGCTTTTTTTTTTTAAATCTCCCATGCATTTTTCATGTGATGCAATGCGTTTTTAACATTAGGAAGTCCTATTGACTTTTGGCAGCGATGTTTTTGCAAAACACAACAGTGCTGACAGTCAGTGGGAAGGAGCCGAAAAAAGCGAAAATCACTGTGGTGGCCCTTTAAGAGTGGCATGTTAAACACCAGGGTTCATAAATCTGCCCCACTGCATTTTAATTAAAGTTGCAGTTTCCCCCCCCATACTCGATTGTTAAAGCTGGTGAAGGCAAAACACTTGCTAATAAAATTATAAACCCCCATCGGGAATTGGATCAATTACTGTTTCTAGTAAAAAAAGAATGCCCCCTGCCCCCCATTTATATGAAGAATAACTAAGATTCCCCTAAACAATACAAAATTAAGAGACCTCAATTTTAATTGCAAGTAAGTGAAACCCATTTACAGCCGCTGTGCGTTCCAACTCCATACTACGTACCCGAAATCCCTTATGGCTGCTATACAGCCCTGTGAAGCAGAATTTACAAAGGTGGCGGCACGAGTCACATTGCCAGTTTAAATAATTTCTTTGTGAACAATCTCATTTCATTATTCTTAAATTAACCTACTTCACATGTTCTCCTGAGTACTTTGGCAGTTAAGGGAAAAAAGTGTCCTGTATTTTATTGATTGGTGTGATGGATGAGAAAATTAAGTATTTTATGGGATATGAGAACCCAGGACGAAACGAGGCTGTTTGATTTAGAACAGTTCAGGAATTGATTAGGCTTCGTAACGGAGAGATTAGTTCAGTTGAACGACTTGAAAAGATTTCAACTTCTCTCCACAGTATCTCCACACTCAAAAACTTTTTGCAGAAATACTTCAAGCGGGTGAAGTGCTCGATTACCTTTGTTTTATTATTTTAAAGCAAGAGAACATTACTATCTAGCTCATTAAAACAGCTTTCAATATTTCATTAAACTCCAAACCAATTCTTGCAGTCATCAAGTTTCATTTTATTTTTCATATGAGAAATTGTTGAAAATTGAAGTCTATAAACATAGCGAGAAGATGACGCATCGTTGTACTGAACGCCACTCTTCAAATAAAGCTTTTATACTTAAAGCCAAGTTACTCTCAAAACTTGAAAACTCAGCTCTGACTGTCAGAAGAGCCAAAGACGAAAACATCCATCCATATAGCTTACTTTTGGGCACACAAACAACTGGGGGCTTTTTGGAGTAAACACAGACAAGCTAGAACAAGTTCAGAGAAAAGTTACGAGGATGGTGAGGATGGGGGGAGGGGTGTGTGTGAAAATCAGGTCTTATGAAAATCGGTTAAAGGACTTGGGAATGTTTAGCTTGCAAAGAAGGCAGCTGAGAGGAGACTTAATGACTATCTCCAAATATATGAAGGGCTGTCACACTGCAGAGGGATCAGCCCTATTCTCATTTGTACAAGGAATGACTAGAAGCAATGGGATGAAACTGAAAGGGAGGAGACACAGATTAGATATTAGACAGTGAGGGGGATCAATGAGTAGAACAGGTTGCCATAGGAGGTGGTGAGTTCTCCTTCAATGGAAGTGTTCAAACAGAGGCTGGACAAACATCTCTCTAGGATTTATTTAGTGATCCTGCACTAAGCAGGGGGTTGGACCAGATGGCCCTGGAGGTCCCTTCGAACTCTGCCATTCTAGGATTCCAAGAAGCAGCTTTTCCTAAACCCACCATCTCGAGTAGACGTCATTAATTGTGTAGGTCATATACGGCAGGTGGTATTGAGCTACACATTTATCGTCAAATGTTATGCATTCCATACCATTGAAAATAAATGAATTCAACATCAAGTTAACGCTTTCCAATCCAATTTTGGATTCAAGGATTCCTAAAAGGCTTTCTTTTTTTGCTGTTATACAATGGTGCCATCTGCTGGCTAAAGCCAGTGTGTGTGCACCAGTGAGGCTCCGACAGCGGACTGGCTGGCAATAGACGGTAAGAATACCCTGTCGGACATCTTCTGACATTGGAGCTGTACAAGCTTCAATCAGAATGTAGGAAGATGTCAGACAGTGGACTGTAACATATGCTACATTTTTACACTGAATCTAAAAGCTTTAGTCCTGGCTATGGCTCTTACTCTAGTGATAGGTTTTGGGCCCTGTTACCAAGTTTCTAGTAATACTATGATATCCATAGTCTCCCACCAACCCCCAATAGCATTTAAAGTTGACACTACGTGGGGAGTGACAAAGCTGGATGCAGCGCCCGAGCAACTGGTTGGGGAACACTACTATAGAAAAACCCATTATTTGAGCCAAAATGTTGCAATTTTTTTGCATGCCCAACATTGTGGTTTAAGGGGCAGCCCTAAAATATTAGCTGGTTGCAATGGTAACGGACTGCGAGATGTGAAAATGTGTGCGACAAATTAGTTGCATTCAATAACTGTGCGACAATATGAACGGAGCACGCCCAGGAGGAAATTCACTAAATGGCTGCTGCCTGGCTGATAAAAGGAATTATAACTGTGCCATCACAGTACAGCAGGGACTGTGAGAAAGATGGTGATGCACAGCAGGTAGAGGGGCTGCTGGTGCCTGCAAGAAAGGAGCTGTATACTGGGCATAAAGGTGCTGTGTAGTGAAGAATAGCTGGGTGCAATAGTCTGCAGGGCAACCAGAGGATGGAGGGCTCAGTATTAGGAGTTGCTGGTGAATGCCAAGACTACTCATTGTCCTGCTAGAGACTGCCTAGATCTGCAAAAGGAACACAATACAGAGTGCCACAGCCAGCAAAGGGGTTGCCAACCAAGGGGCGATCTGTGAGAGAGACTGAAGTTGTGCTACGCAGCACACAGATAAAGCTACACAGGAGGACTGCAAGGGTTTTATTAACATTGGGTCGTAAGTGAGGCTAGCCTCATTAAAAAACAAACAGTCACATTTAGTAACTTTTTAGGGAATAGCAGTAATTGTGATATGGCGAAAACAATTTGCAGCAAGCAGCTACTGAGACTTCTAATCAAACTGAGCCTGACAACTTTTGGATGCCAGTATTTGAGTTTTTGCGAATTGCCTCGGAAATCTGCAGAGCTTGTGGAGCAGTGATATCCACAAACTGTGTGTTTAACACTATTAGAAGAATTGTGGTTTATGTTGTACCTTTGTAGTCTGTATCACATTGTGTTTTAACCAAATTTTAACATTTGCCATAACCTGCCTTTTTTCCTTTTAGATAACCTTTTTTTGAGGACTCTGCATTGAGATACTCTTTATTGATGATTGGAGTTGCTCCTGCGCATTTGTTGTAGTCGACCAATAGTCAAAAGGTTTTTATAGGTTTTTCCCCAATGGGATTGGATTCAGTTCTTGACACTAAAACTACACCTTCTGTATAACAGCCATCTGAGTGTGGCTAAAGTATCCTCCTTCCCACATCACACAAGAATGACTCCGGAAGTAGATATACGGTAGTCCTCACTGTCTACAGATAGGTTGTTACCAACAGTTTTCTTTCCTGTCAGCTCTTTTTTTGATCAATTTCTTTCATTTGATTTCATTAATTTAATTTGAGGCATTTATGGGATATCAAATTTATGGGTCATTAACCCTTTCCAATCCACTGGCTGACGTCTGAAGACATTATGATTTAAGACTATACAGCTTTGATGTTGGAAGACGTCCGTCAGGGTTCTCTTACTGTATATTGCCAGCCTCTCTGCTGTCGGGGCCTATCCAATGCGTCACCGCATGCAGTACTGGCTTTAGCCAGCATATAGCGCTGTTGTATAACGACAAAAAAAGAGTAGCCCCCTAGGAAAACCAGGATACATAATTGATTGGAAAGGGTTCATGTCTTATAGGGACAGATTCCACTTCCAAGATTCCCAGCCGTAAGAAAAATGGTGTTTCCTTTTCCTACAATGAGCACTTCAGAAAGAATACATATGGCTCACTCCCTTGAAGATGACTAATATTGTAGAACAGCAGAGCATTTCTCAACTCCCATAAACTAAAATGAAGGGAACCGCATGGCTGGTCACCTCCAACTCATATCCTTTCAAACAGGGGTCAACGAACCTCATCCCCCCGATACATGGAGACTCCAGAGATGGCTACACAGTGCACTATTAGTATATGCTCCTCAGCTGTGTGCTACTCCTTTTCTATGTAACATGAACTTACATATGAGCAGCCCCACAGATAAATGTGGCGGGTAGCCAGATGGTTTGGGACCACAGTGAATTACATCACAGACTACATGTGGTTCGTGACCGAAGGTTAGGCACCTAAGCTTTAGAGTCTCTACACTCCTACGAATGAAGCACATGAAGTTCACTGGCGATGGATTTTCAATAGCAGATTGACTGTCAACTCAATTGATTGTATTCCTTAAAATAACTGACTCGTTTACGCAACGCTCTGATAATTGGAAATAATCTTGTCTGAGCCAATAGAATTTTTTATTAATTCTTATCAAAACACCTGCGGATGGATTATGTTTGTTTTTCTCCCCATTCTGGCTCTCTACTAAGTACAAATTGATAGAACACAACAACTAGTAGAAAAACATGTTATTCGTAAGAGGATAGAAGAGGTGAAAGCTTTTCCGTAAACATGTTTTGAACCAGATATGTTTGATGTTACTCAACTATAGCAACATCCAAATGTTAATTTTTTGCATTTTTTTTTTTTTAAGAAGCCCCTTTAATGCCAGTTAGCTATTAACATGCACTCTAAGCACCTGCAATGTGATAAGTCTGGAGCCAGAAGTACAAGTGAATAAGGTAGATTGTAATGAATAAAACATACCTGAGAATTAATAAGGAAACTGATCTATTAAAATATGCAAAATATTTCTTCTCAAAAAGGTCTAGCAGCTTTTATTTCTATTAGTGAAGCAGAGTTTCTATTTCAAAAGAAACTGGATTTCGAAACTTTAATCAGCAGTTTAACCGTTTCACTGCTGAGCTGATGCAAATAAGGAAGATGGAACAATTTATCTGCAGCGCCACCTATTGGATGGCAGCATTCCTGGAAAATCAATGTCCGACCCCTTATACAGGTCTTTGAAACAATGATTGGAAATTGAAAACCAAGCCAGAATCCATACACAGACAGCTGTTTCGGGGCTTTTGCCCCTCATCAGTGTGCAGTAGGATTCTGGCTTGGCTAGTGAGAGGCATATGACGCGAGTCCTTAAGGAAAGCACCTAGAAGGTGAGGAGACTTATAAGGCCATTCATGCTTTTCTGGAAAATATATGCAAAAAAGGAAGATGGAATCATACCTCTGCAGCGCCACCTATTGGATTTGTTAAAAAGGTTGTCTGTTTTACTACAAACCACTCTATTAAAGAATGTTCAGTAACCAAACAGAACTATGCTCACCCCACCACTGCTATCTAGCTCTGCAGTCCTGCTGTGGTCCTTGCATTGGCTGCAACAGCAGCCGTCACCGATACTCAAGTAACCATTGCAGCCAATCAGAGACTGCAGCGGCAAATTATCGAACTCCCGGCATCATGGCGCTTAGGACATGAGTGTTGATGCTAGGAGAATAAGCAGTAATGCTGCAGCCTTTCATTGCAGCAGTTTTCGGAATTCCAGTGACCTCTGCTGGAACTGCAGTAGTGGCGGAGAGGTAAGTATAGCTCTGTTTATTATTAGGCAGCTCTATTAAAGGGATGTTGTCTGGTAACCAGACAACCCCTTTAAGGGTCTCCACAACAGATATGTAGAATTTTGGGTAGATTAGCCCAGTGTTTCTCCATTTCAGACCTTAAGTACCACCACGAGTCAGGATTTGAGGATATCTTACGGGGAGTATTATCTGTGGCAATTTATAAGGCACTGATAATACATATGCAATACTAAGGAAATACTAAAACCAAGAGATGTTGGGTATACTTGAGGAATAGAGTTGAGAAGCACTGCTACATTACCATTATGGCTGCCATTCTTAAAAGGGGAGGGGATATGAAACCTTTAAAAAACAACCCTTGCCTCAGAGTAAAGAATGACAAAAAATAAAATAGCCATTACTCACCCTTCCATTGTGCCTCCCTTCCAGCACCACCAACACAGTCCCCTGTGGTCCCTATTGAAACCGTAAGCAATGGCAGCATTTTCATCACTCACACAACCACTGCAGCCAATCACTGGCTTCAGTAGTCGTGTGTCCTTCATGTACACATGATCGCCGAGGCCAAGGATTGGCTGTAGCGATCATGTGAGAAATGAACGTGACATTATCACCCTCTGTTTCATTGAGGGCTGGATCAGTAGTGCAGAACAAGAGGCACAGTGAAAGGATGAGTAAAGGCCATTTTATTTTTTTGTGCCATTCTTCATGGGGCAAATCAGAAAACCATTTTAATGGAGGCATAACTGGTATAACGGATCAATTTTTTCAATCAGATCCTCATGGATTCCAATAAGACTTCATGGGGTCTGATAAGTTTCTATTCCATTGTGGTTGTGATGTTTTTATCATAACATTGTAGATCACTGTATTCTTGTCATCAGACACTAAAATCCCAATTAAACGAATTTAATATGAACCCAACCATAAGTGGTACAAGAGGGCAACCGTTACAAATGATAACTTATTAAAACAAAGTCATTGGAAAGCTATTAAGAGCAGGTTTGGACTGGGCCATAGGGGAGCAGGTTAATCCCCCAATGAGCCCTTACCCCTCCAACCCCGCAAAAAACGGAGCATGGCACAGTACACTCACTGCACTATATACAGATGCGCAGCAGATTATTACCGACCGCCTATACGTCCATATAGTAAACTGGCTACTTCATGTATTGATGGACACATAAGTTGGTTGAGAGGATAACTATGAGCACTGGGAGGTTGGACAGTATTCACAAGCTTTCCACAAACCGCCACCATGTTCAGAATGTTAGTGGCCATATGGTTTTTTCAATAACTTTTTTTTTTTACTATTACTAAAATTACTATTTTTGGAATTTTTCTGTAGGGAACTTGAACCTGTGAGGCTTCCGTACTGCAGTGAATTAATGCTTACCCTAATGATCACAGGCCATGACAGGCCTGGACACCATTGGCTGGTATCTTGTTGCCATGGCAACCATTGGCCCTCCACAATTACATGGGGGAGGGCTGATGTTGTCACAGAGGCAATGTCCTCCCTCTGTGGACCCTTTACATGCTCTGATCAACATTGATTGCAGCATATAAGGTGTTAACTGGGATCAGCGTTCTTACCCATCCCCACTGTTGCAGTGGGAGACCGGCTGTCCGTTATAGTGTGGATTGCGTGGGTTCAGCTTCTGAGCTCACACCATTTATACATAGAATGCAAATATATGTTGATTCACAGGAACTGCACCCCATCCAAAACATACATTTACACTCTGGGGCAGTTAGGGGTTAAAAATGTATTTTCAAACTCTTTTCTGATAAAACAGCATGTGGGTGTACTTTTCAGCCATGATGTAGCCATTATGTGTAAGCTTGCCCTTTACAGGAAATGTCACTTCTGGGATCCTCACTTATTAAGTGAATGGAAGTTCACCAACCCCCACATTCTCCAAATACTTGAGTGAAAATGTAAGTGAATGTGGGCAATTTTTGGATGGCAAAAAACAGAATAATTTGTATATAGATGTATAGGGGGCCACCAGAATGGATGAGCCCTAGGCACTCAAGATTATACTGTGGCACAGAAAGTTGTCTTAATGTGTTAAGTCTCAAGTTAAACTTTGCAACATCAGCAACAAAAGATAAGACTATGAACTATTATCGTCCCGCAAGGGCACCCCAACTATCAGCTTAACAAGACCTAAATAGGCATATATACAATCATATAATGTTCAGGAGAACAGATTTTTATAAAAACCGGGTTTATAGATATTGTCCCAGAGATGGATAAGCCCTTAGGGAAGGCAGCCCACAGAACAAAAAGTTGATCATCCCCAGGTCCTGCTCTTGGCACCCCTACTGAATAGCTAACCGTTCCAAAAGGTTGCCAAGAGAAGCAGAAGCCAATGAAAGGTTAATATATTATATGACAGCCACACATACAGTGTGAATGGCTCTTCAGTAGAATGGAAGAAGCAATAAGAGCGATTCACCATTCGGGCACATAGTGGGAAGCTCGAGTGGGGAACTCAACTCAATGACGTTCGTATATGCCAATAGGGTATATGAACAGGGGTTGCCTTCTTGGAACAACCTCCGTAAGTACAAGAGCACAAAATGAATGTGATTCTACCCAAGACCATGTCAGAGTGTTGCGAATCTGAATAATCTTTACCAGTACCCCTATGGCTGCTTTCGGTTATTAATGTTCTGTAGGGTAAGCACATGCAGAATCTGCAATCACTGGCAGCAAACCAAATTGCTCATCACTATAGTCACTGCATAAGAAGCATGGAAGCACTTCTTCTCTCCCTTCGAAAATAATCTACAATGTCACCTGTTCCTTTCAGCAAAGTCACTAGGTAAGAAGGAAAATAAATTGGGAACATGTGAGATGAAGTCACACCGCGGTGCGGTAATTTTGGCCATTAACGAAAATAATTAATATAACAATTCATTGCATTTTAATTATGGACTAAATATATCATTATACATCATTTTGTGCCGTTGTATTAACCTTCATGTTAACCTGAAGATGGATATTACACAAGGTCTCAGAAACCAGTAGAAATAATCAGCAATGAATATATTACCTGCTTACCGAGTAGCTGAAGTCTTGGCAAAGTGAATTATTCTTGTACACTTCCACGATTAGAGTTACGTAATGCATCAGAGCCATTCATTGTCTAGCAATGGTCCGCCTCAATGCAAGCTGTGTGTGAACTACAAGTACTGCTGCAATAGATGTTAGCAAACTAGCACCTTCTCTGACATCACTTCCTGCTCTGCAGCTATTGGCTGAAATTGCACCACACAGACTTCCTGCTCCGCCCACCCATCACCAAGTATCATCAAAACCATAACCAAAATCTGCACGGTTTTGTGGATGCAGCTTTAGATGCATTTTTACCACATCCAAAGCAACCCTGTGTGAATTCAACCTGAAAAGGTTCATTTAGGACTGTTATATTGATAACGTACCCTCAGGATACATTATTAATATCATATTAGTGGGTGTCCAACTCATGCCGTTGGGTGTTTGAAGGTGCTCAAGCAAGTTTTGCAACCTCTTCATTGTATATCTGACATAGCGCCATACATTGCATAGTGGTGATGTCTGTAATTGCATCTCAATCTCAAAGCACTTAATGGGACTGAGCTAAGAAAGGTCACCTGACTGATAAAAATGACTTTGTGGCACTCAGGCAAGCACTGTGGCCTCTATAGCCTGCAAACTCTTCAAACAGCTGATATATGAGGCTACCAGGAACCCGCGCCCGACTGATCTGATGGGCTATTCTAACAATAGGTTACTATTAAGCCCCCGAAAAACACAGGTGCGTTCACATGTGGCGAATTCAGGTGCGGGTATGTTTAGGACTTTCTACACCAAATTCACCATGTGTGAATGCACACTAAGGCCCTGTTCACACGGTGGAGAATTGGATTTGACGCAAACCCATGTTTAATCAGTGCTAAGTCTATTGGTTTTAATGGGAATCCACACTGTTTCCTACATGGCACAGATTTTTTTCCCGCACACAGATCTGAAACATGTAGAAATAAAAGTAGCGGTGCACCACTTCTTAAGGAGGATGATGAGAAATCTGCACTTGGATTTGCCAAAGGAAAAGTGCTAAATCCGCATGCAGATCCGTGGGCATACATTTACATAGCCACTGCAGATTATTGCTGCGATTCTAAGGCCAGCTTCACACATGCGTATTGGCGCATGCAATTCGTGGAGAATAGAATCCATTGATTTCAAAAGGTTTGTTGACATTTCCGTATTTTGTGCGCACATTTTGGTTGCACTAAGAGAATAAATTAGAAATATATCTATCTCACATTCTATTTTTCTGTGCATTTGTGCACCAAAGTCAGTTGGTGGTGTGCAAGTGTGCGCACAATATGTAAAGAGATGCGTGAAAGCTGGCATACTTGCGCTGGGAAAAAAAAAAAACACATCTGGAACCAATTAGCCATTTCAATCGGTGTGTTTGTTTGTTGTGAGCAAATGAACATACACTGCGAAGTCAAAATAAAGTGAGCAAACTACACTGATGCATGCGCAAAAAGGCATCATTCACCCTGCAGTAACATAGCGCTCAGGCGTGTGCAAATGCACTTACCCTCATGTGAAGTCAGCCTTAAAGGGGTTGTCCCGCGCCGAAACGTTTTTTTTTTTTTCCAATAGCCCCCCCGTTCGGCGCGAGACAAACCCGATGCAGGGATAAAAAAAAACAAACCGGGTAGTACTTACCCGAATCCCCGCGCTCCGGTGACTTCTTACTTACCTTGTGAAGATGGCCGCCGGGATCTTCACCCTCGGCGGACCGCAGGTCTTCTGTGCGGTCCATTGCCGATTCCAGCCTCCTGATTGGCTGGAATCGGCACACGTGACAGGGCAGAGCTACGAGGAGCCGCTCTCTGGCACGAGCGGCCCCATTCAGAAGACAGGACTGCGCAAGTGCGTCTAATCGGGCGATTAGACGCTGAAGATTAGACGGCACCATGGAGACGGGGACGCCAGCAAGGGAACAGGTAAGTGAATAACTTCTGTATGGCTCATAATTAATGCACAATGTACATTACAAAGTGCATTAATATGGCCATACAGAAGTGTATACCCCAACTTGCTTTCGCGGGACAACCCCTTTAAAGGCGAATTTGCATGGGGAAAAAAAATGAATTGGATCCTTCTGTGTGAACTTACCCTAACTGCGAAAACATAAGCCTCTTCCTTTCCCACTTCACGAATTCGCACAACGCACGAAAAGCACTCCTTTATTTATATATACATGGCTCCCCTCTTTAGTGTCAATTATCCTAGGATCCGCTACCCCATTTTCCACTTTGCCTGAACAACAAACGCAGATTTACATTCACCCTTCATCGCTTCCTGCGTGTCAGTTGTTACTGCAGTTCTAACATTCTATTCATCAGTTAGTAAGATCAGCATGAACGGAGCTGTAAAGTGTGTGCTTGGAACACAACAGCAGTGAGAGGAATATTCAGAGAACAGATTTGTGATCACCATCAATGTGGGGGAACTCTCAGAATAGCCCTTTAAAGTAAACATACTGAGTATTTGTAAAGAGTAATCGGTCACTCGAAACTAAATTGGCCCCCAAGTCACTGCAAAGAATGAATTGCACAGAACAGGAATTCATTGCACCCACTAAGTTGTGCACCTCTTGGGTGCCAGTTAGTTTGTTCCGTTCCAGTTACATTTATTGTTCATGGAGAAGGCGCACAAAAAAAAAAAAAAAAAAGAAAAAACCCCGTACAAGCACAGAGGAGAGGAAAACCATTTTACGGACTCTGTTTTACCAAGGTGAAAAAGTCAGCGTTCCGAAGAGATCAGCAGCACAAACTTCTTTTCTACGCTCTGAATACCAGCTACGCATTTGCCCAGCAACAATATTTTATGGCTCTTAACATGCACAATTAAATTTCCTTGACAATAACAAGTGGAGGGATCGCCGCTGTGCGTTGCTCAATGTTAGCGATTTCTTTTTCCGCTTTGTTTTTGAATGGCAGATTTAAAACACGTTTCTATTACTGCGGTCACTCGTGCGGATAACTTCGTCCAATTTTCAAGCAACTCAGCTATCGTCTTACTAGTGTCCATGCTGCACTTCATCAATTCTGTGAAGTAATAGAGTGAGATTATTGGTATACTGACATCGCTTAAGGTCTTTATTTCCCAAAAGTGGATGAGCAATTAGTAATTAAAGGAGATACAGTCGACACATCATATATTAGCTGTAACTCATTCACTGAGGATGCCGAGTATGCACAAACCATGTCTGGGCAAATATGGGATGGACAGTCACTAAGCAGAATATTAGTCTTCTTAATATAAAATATCCATAGCCCAGGCTAATCTAGTTGGTTCAAGTCCATATCAACATGCATGGGGAAGTGGAAGGGGAGCTTTCACCATGGATGTAGCTCAGTAGTCAGCGCTTTTACCTTGCAGTGCTGGAGTCTTCGGGTTTGAAAGTGTAGTGGCCTGAAACACCAATTTCTGGCCCCTCCGTAACGTCATGTCTTTAATGTAGATGCCCTGTGCAAAGTGTCTTGTCTGCGGTTATGTGTATTGGACAGCTGCAGCATGTGAGAGGTTAATGTTTGAAAGTGGCTGGGATAGGTCTGGAAAAGTAGCAATATCTGTCACATTAGGTCTGTACCCTATAAATATGAGTGACTGGGGTGTGGTAAAGGGTTCTGTCATGTTCTACGGTTGAGAGTGGAGTGCCAGCCACATGGGGTACCTTCAACCCTCATGTGGTGAAGTGGTGGAAGAGGAGGATGGGTATCCTAAAGTCCTCTATGCCAGGAACCGCCTCTGAAGAGAGAGTGAAGTGAGGAGTCCACCGTGTAGAGAGTTTCTTCAAGTACTGAATGAGTGTCTGTGGAGGGTTCCTATCCATATCCTCCCCGGAGTGTTCTCCTTCCAGGAGTGGTACCTTACAGATAACTTTGCCTGTAGGCCCGGTGTCATCTTGTGTCTGCTCCCTGAACACACATTCTTTGTTTTGCCTGCACTGGTGTGTAAAACTGTAACTCTGCAAAGCTTCAAGTAAAGTTCGACGGTCATTGCCCGTTCCCAACGACCGAGTTATCAAGTTTCAACTGTGTGGACTCTTCATTTATCCACCAGGTACAAGCTACGGTGAGAAGGAACGGTGGTGTCACACGTGACAAATCTAAAGTCTACAACACATATACAGGTAACCACTGTCCCAACATTGCCTGGAAGAGGTTTAGTAGTACTTGGGCCGAGGTTGTGTGCGTCCCTCAGGGGAGGAGTCTGGCAGAGTTACTGTGACAAGTGCCAACTCTACCCGCCAGCTTCTCAGCGTGGGCCTCGTGTCTTGACAGTGTTTAATACTATTTCTAAGATCTTTTTATGAACTTCTGGTTCAGCAGAAATGAACCGCCTGAGGTTTGTGTTCTCAAACTTTTAGTAACGTTTTTCCTCAAATTCAGGTTTTATAAGTTTGGTTTGCGCATCTATATTAATTGGGTGGACTAATACAGCAGTTTAGGTTTATATTGTCATCCATATGGATACCGTATCCAGGTCTATAGACTGATCTATAGGAGGCACTAATATAGGGTT
Source organism: Eleutherodactylus coqui (assembly GCF_035609145.1). Classification (NCBI taxonomy): domain Eukaryota; kingdom Metazoa; phylum Chordata; class Amphibia; order Anura; family Eleutherodactylidae; genus Eleutherodactylus; species Eleutherodactylus coqui. The sequence continues at coordinate 183,718,530 of NC_089839.1, read as the reverse complement.
GAAGGTCCATATTCCCATCCATAGCATATTTTATAGTAGTTCAGGTCCATATGCTAATTAACACAATGCACCAGTAGCCTGGTTTCATAGCCCTTAAAGTACTGCTAACACTTGCCAGGCGCTATGCAGACTTCCTTTAAGTCCTTAAGGACCACCCACTGTAAATTTACATTGGGCAGTTGCGGGTGGTGTATGGGGTGGGCTTAGGAGCAGAGCCCACTCCATGCCTGAAGTGTTTCTTTTTTTTGACAGCTGAAACGGGAATGAACGGAATTAGGCCTGATCTCTGCCAAAAAGTATTTAGACAGCACTAAGTTGACAGTGCATCTAAACAGCCAGCCGGAGGAGGAAGGCCACCTTGTGGTGCCTTATCACCCCTGCCCAAGCAACAAAATTGCAGAATGCTGTTGAGTTTACATGGCAGCCTGGAAGCCTAGGAAAGGCTTTTGGCACTGCCATTTATTGTACTCTATTAAGCTCTGCCTGTGGCAGGACTTTATAGACTAAGGATAAAAAAAAAACCTGAAGTATTGCTGTATATTGTATTAATCCAACTATTGCAACTTCAAGTCCTCTAATTGGACTAAGTAAAAAAAGTGGAAAAACATTTTAAAAATGTTAAAAAAAAACTTATCTATTTCTCATAAAATAAACATAATTGGTATTGCCATGTCTGTAAAATTAACTATTAAAATATATACATTTTTTTTATCCTACATGATGAACGGTTGTAGGGGTAAAAAATCCAGTCTAGAGCATTGAACTTCTAATACATCAATATGATACTTTTATAGCAAAAACCTTCAAAAAACAGATTTTCATAGCTTTACTTTGGCCCTTTTTGGGTTTCTGACACCACTGTGTGCATACACACATCTTTATAGGTATCCAATCAGTGGCAGGAAAACAGTAAATCCAAAGTACTGTAGGTTCAATAAAGATAGATGTAAGAAATACAAAAAAATACTCTACGCCACACATTCACCTGTGATAACTGCAGGGTGTTAACAGTGATGGCTGATGATTACTAGGAAGTTAGCCTGCTGGAGTGCAATCACTGTCAGATTTCCAAGGTCATCTAATGGCATTTTCTTTAAGTGGAGTAGACACAGAGCGCTGAGCGATTTCTCTGAACTTACGACCAAGTCTGAGCAGTAGAAAATGCAAACAATCTTAAACTTAAAAAAGCCATTAGTAGAACGACTGCTGAGACAATAAAATGTTAGCAAGATGCACGTTCATAGCAAGGTCTCTCTGATATAATCCACATTTCTATTTCCCAATGATATTTTGTTCGATTCAAACGATGCTTTTCCATGACTTTTGCACAAACATTCTCTTTACGTCTTATATTGAGAAAGGAACACATGAGAAAACCTTGATGTATTGTCTGTTACATAACTGCATAAAGCATTTACAAGGAGGAACGTCTCTGGTAGAACGGCCAAATACAAAGAACGTTTAAAAAAAAAAGAACCATCTTAAAAACATAGTAACATAGTATGTAAGGCCCAAAAAATCCAGTTCAGATTCCTCCCCACTAGAGGTGAGCGAGCATACTCGGTAAGGCGATATACTCGAGAGAGCATCGCCTTTTTCAAGTATCTGCTGGTTTGTCCCTGAAGATTTGGGGGGGGGGGGGGGGGGGGGGGCGCGGGGGTGAGCGAGGGGTTGCAGATGGGATCGGAAGGGGGAGAGAAAAAGAGCGGGATCTCTCTCTCTCCTCCCTGCTCCCCCTCGCTGCCGCCCCCGACCCCCGCGGCCCCCCGCATCTTCTGGGATGAGCCAGCAGGTACTCCAAAAAGGCGATGCTCTCTTGAGTATATCGCCTTACCGAGTATGCTCGCTCATCTCTAATCCCCACCCCTCCCCCGATTTTGATCCAGAGGAAGGCAAAAAAAACCCAAATGAGGTAGAAACCAAATTTTCCCCATTTAGAAAAGATATGATGAAAGGTTGTGAAAGGGATTGAGCATGCAGTACCATTTTAGGCCACTACAGTGTGTACGGAGCTGTACCAGTTCCAGCCAACAGAGGCTCCAGAAAACAGCCCCAACTGATCTGATATGCTTAGGATTTATCAAGACCCCCTTTAAAGTGGGTGGGAACAAACCATCAGTGACATCTCTGATCTAATCAGAACATATCTATGAAAAAGGAGCCGCAGCTCTGAATCACATCTCCTTTGGGCATATTGAAATTATTTGCTCTTTAGACCATAAAACACTAGTAAAAAGTTACCCTCAAAGACCGAAGCAGCATGGACCCTGTACAGCTTCACAGATTCATTATGGTACGGTTATGGGTCAGTAGACCCCATGAGCGCAGCCAATTGATGCCTCCTTGAAAAACTTAGAAGCAAGATGCATCCATAATGCGGCCACACACACGAGGCCCAAAGGGTTTTGTCAAATCACAAAAACCCGATTTATGATTAATATGCACATGTATCTATATATACAAAAATTGTAATATCTTATGATCTTCAGTAAAAGTTGTCGTCTTCAATGACTTGAACTGCAATACTTGAAGCAGCGTCTGAAAAACTGAACATAACGCCTATTCCCTCTCAGCCACTCGGCTATTGACCGGCCTTTCTTTTCTTTCCTTTTTTCCTTCTCTTTCTGTCAAGTACATGAATTGGAAACTGTATGTTCAATAAAAGACTATTTTAGTCAGCATCTTGCATAATTAACAGCTCTTCAGTTTTGACAGATGCGTTTGACTCTAGAACTGCGCTCTCAAGTCGATGAATCAATGAGTTAAAGCTACTTTAAGACCTTGCTAAACTGTTTCCTATATAGTCCACTTAAAAGTTAATGGAGAAAAGTTACAGTGTGTTATTGGTCCCAGCGTCCATGGTCCTTTCTAGAACACTGATTGAAGAGATTAAAGAAAATATCATTTCTACGACACAAGAGAGTTAGAACATTTATCATCCACTTAGACAAAGCCGAATGGGTACAATAATGGGTTCCCTTGGGTGACCGTGATCTGTATCAACAGGCAGCTTAAAGGAAGAACTAAAAATAGTATATATAGGTTTCCATTCTATTTTGCTCCATTTTCTGGATCTACAACAGTCACCTTGACATAAGAAAACTACATCCAAAAAAGGACTCATTGGGGCTGATTTATTAAGACTGGCGTTTGATAGATTTTCACAAAAATTTGCACCATTTTATACATTTAGGCTTAAAGGGGGTTTCTGGTTGTAAACCATTGATGTCCTAGCCTCAGGAAGGCCCTCAATAGCACATCAGCAGGTCCCATTGCCCAGGATCCCTGCATATCAGCTATTTGCAGGTCCGGAGTGCTGGTGCACTGAACAGCTGATCAGTTGTAAACCCAGGCAATGAACCCATGCCAGTCTACTACTGATGACCTTCCTAAGAATAGGCCATCAAAACTTTATAACTGGACAACCCTTTAATCAATCTGACAAAGTTGCTGGTCACACTTATTTATTGAAAATTTGGAGAGTGTCGTGCAAAAAGCAAAAATTTTTATGCAATTTGCAACTTTTTGGGTCTCAATTGATGCCAAACACTGGTATAGAATTAATTAATAAATGTGAGCCATTGACTTCTATCGAAGACTGTAGTGGTTATGCTCTGACTAGTGAGAACTTTTGAAAGGTGGAGTTCAGGCAATTCCCAAAACTTAAAAGTTTAGTTCGGTCTAAATTAGTTGGAGCCGAAAGTTCACCAAAGTCCCTAAAACTGGTGTATAACAACTGTCCGAGAGCCATATAGTCATGTATAATACACTCAGAGTGTTGCGCAGGGCTTTATGGCTCTTAGACAGTGTTATATACCAGTGTTCTAGTCTAATATTGAGTGAACCAAACCAGTTGAACCCTGTTTTGGGTCGAACTTTGCTGAAAGCTTGGTTAGGGTTTGTGCAGAACCAAACTTTTAGCCAGGTTTCGCCCACTGGTTTAGTTCACTTAACACTGTTTATGACATATGCAGAGGTCAATGAGCAGGGAGGGGAGGAGGTGAGCTGTATCTATCACTTATTGCCAAGGCTGGATCCTATATGACCTGCCTCCTGCTTTATAATAGAAGTGTTACCTTTAACCGTAACCCTGCCAGTGATGATAGAGAGATGACTGCTGGGAAGTGATCTTTTAATTAGATGACTGCGGAAAGCTAGAACAGAACAGGCTGTTGCTTTCGCAAGACAAAGGTCTTGTGATTTAGAAAGCAATGTTAAAACGGTCACCCAGGGTAAGAAAAAAAAATGGTCTTAATTTTCAGGAAGAGCACCATTCTTGGGCTGTGTCCGGTATTGCAGGTCAGCCCTGTTAATGTCAAGTTAATGGGAATAAACAGGTTTGAAAAGGAGGTCAGTTGACCCCCAACTGTAAAGCTTTTAGGAGCTCCACCTATTTCTTCTCATAAAACTCAATATGTAACACCGAAAATCTATGTATACTAGATATATAATACTAGTAAAACCGAGCAAAGAACTGTCTCACCACCTACAAGTCAGCAAGAGAGACCACACGGCAACAAAAGATCTCATCTGTAACCCATAACAGCACAGACTGGAATATAAACTCCAGAGAGTTAATCTACCTAATGGACAAGCGGCTATTGATCTTGTCTTCAGATGGTTACACAAGTGGCAGAGTGTTTTCATAAAGCAGAGTGTCCATTGTGACACAGATAAATTCATACATCTCTGATTTACAGTTCTGTTCTTCTTGACCTACAAGATACAAAGTTTCTGCATTTGGAGCAGCCTCTGTCCATTAATTTTATGGCTCCTTCATTACACCAGCATGTGCTGTATATACCGCTAGCTTTTTGCAGGTCCCACTTGACCCATTGACATTGAATGCAACACAACACAAACAAATCGCTAAAGCTAGGACAATGGCGCTTCAATTCTCGCTTATTCGCCACAGTAGACATGTTTTCAGATACATTTAGTTGTATTCTAGCTATTCTTCAGAATTTATTTGCATAAAATTTCTGTGTATCAAATGTTAAAGGGAGTCACAATGGGAGCGCTGCAACCAAAGCTAAGGTACAAGAATTTTAAAAAAATGGTGTAATACCGAAAAGTTTCCATAGGGCTGTATAAACAGGTTAAAAAGGGTTGTCCAGTTGCAAACTATTGGTGGCCTATCCTCAGGAAACGGCAAGAAACGGACTTCTACAACGGACTCTGGTCAAGTCTGTGCATCCTGCTGGTGGGCTACTTCATATTCTCTGTACCTATCCTCAGGAAAGGCCATCAATAGAGGATATGCATGGGTCAGTTGGCCACGACCCCCATGATCAACTGTTGACCCAGCCGATGCACTTGAGTCGATTTGTCCAGTAAGCAGACAGCTCCATTCGGACTGCAGTGGCCCAGTTTTGTATTACAAGCAAAGTTTCCATTTATTTCAATGGAAACTTGCACTTGCAATCACAAGCCAGGCCACTGCAGTGGGAACGGAGGCATCTGTGAGGATCCCCTGTTGATCTACTACTGATGACCTATCCTGAAGACAGTCTGTCAATAGTTCACAAGTGGACAACCTATTTACTAAGGGGTGTACATTGAAGGGATTGCTTATGGACAAAACCTTTTCTAAGTGAGGACTCGCTGAGGATCAGCAGAAACCTATGGTAATAGTGCCTGCTGCAGGAAATATATGGTATTACATGACACCCATTAAAAAGGGTTATCCCACCAAAATCATTTATCTCCTACCAACAGGATAGGTGATAAGTGTGTGATCACTGGAGATTTGACTGATGAGATGCCCAAGAATCACAAGAATAGTGCACTCCAAATTGTCCAAGTGAATGGAGCAGCAGTGTGCATGCCTAACCACTACTCCATTCACTCTTATGGGGCTGACTGAGATAGACAAGCGCTATCCTTGGCTATTTCCATAGACAATGAGCAGAGAAGTGTTCAGGCAAGACCACCACTGGTCCATTCATCTTGCAATCCCAGCAGTCAACCCCCAGTGATCAATCACCTAATGCTTTTGGTAGGATAACCCTTTAAGAGGAATGGGCGTTCATGACGGCAGTTTTACTGAGTCGTCCTAGACAGGATCAGCAGTTCTCCACTCTTGTTAAAGGAGTTGCCCAATTGTAAACTATTCATGGCCTTTTCTTAGGACAGGTCATCGAAAAATTAATGGGGGCTGCCACCCAGGACTCCTACGGATCAGCTGCTCACTGAAATGATTTCTGTAGGAAGCAGACAGTTTCGTTCTCACTGCAGTGGCAAGGCTTGGTATTGCAGGCCCAGTTACCACTGAAGTTAATAGGAACTTTTTCGGCAATACCAAGCCTGGCCACTGTAGTGAAAACACATGGAGATTAGGTAATCAACAGAGATCCCGGGCAGCAGACACCTGCTGATCTACTACTGATGGCCTAACCTAATGATTTGGGACAACCCCTTTAATAGTTAAGAATTCACCATGAGGACACTGTATGGGAGCAAACAGGCATCAAGTTCATTCCAAATGATCATCCAGGAAACAAAATACTTATAATTTAAGGTACCCTCCAGGCAAAACCTTGTCTATGGTTCTGGCCATATTCATGGGTGGTATCCAAGATGCCACAAGCTGTTCTGTTACAAATTCGAGAGATCCGGTACTGCTCCATATAGACTTTTTTTTAATAAGCTTACACATGTAAGTCAGAGATTCCAGCACAACACACCATAAGTGTAGTAAAAGCATTGTTATGAATTACTTTGTTCACTGCGAACGATCCAAAAAGATTTCATCATTCCGTTACATTAAATTCCACTAAGACATGCATTTTAATTAAGAGACAAAGAGGAAACTGGAGGCTCTTTGCTGCAGTTGCGGTAAACAGGAATGCATTTGTGGCTTGCAAGCGCATAGAAAAAAAAATCCTCTACAAAGCTGTGCAAACACTTGGGAACATTTGTCGTGTCTTGTACTCCCACTCAAACCTTCTGATAACGTCCCTGCTTAAACTCACTGACGTTTTCAGGTACTCGATCTAATAAAACATATTTGCCTCAGTTCAATCTTCTCCTTCGCAGCTCAGCACAGACTCCTCAAAGCAAACTTCTATTGGTAAAATATAAAGTTTTTTAGTCTTCCTAGCATACTAAGGCCTCAGGCATACAGAAAAGCATTGTGAAGCAGCACAAAGTAACTATACTTCTGTATTATGGAGCTGTACCGTAGGCACTCTGCTTTATGGTAACTCTCTGTGGCATCTCCTGAATTCGTGATGCAATAGAACATGGTACACAGAGGTACAGTTATTTGCATGAGCTGTAAGTAAAATCATATAGCTAGAATAGTAACACACATACCTGAGCACTTACACCTATTTAATGTCTGAATAAAACTGTACAACGGTTTATATAAACCTGTACAAATGCAAGATTCTTAGCACATATTTTGATCAAAGCATGAGGGCCCATCTGCTACGTCCAAGCGAATCTAACTCCAAAATGACATATCTTTTTGGGCAAAAAGCCTCCAAAAGAATAGGAACGTTTGATACTTGACTATATGCTTCATCAAACCACTTGGGACAGATGGGTGAATGGAGTGCAAGACAAAAAGTGAGAGACAAAAAGTGAGGCCAGCCACTACTTCACCAATGCATACAAAAAAGTCAGCACTTCCAACAAATAAAGTAAACAGAAAAGATAAATCCAAGAGTCAAAAAATCCTGCGCTCATAGGAAGAGCAAATAGCAAGAGTCTAGTCAATGTGGCACCAATGGTCAAAGAATAAAAAACGTACTTGGAAGGAGGGAAATATGATCAACATTGACTAGAGATGAGCGAGCGTACTCGCTAAGGCAAACTACTCGAGCGAGTAGTGCCTTATGCGAGAACCTGCCCGCTTGTCTCTAAAGATACGGGTGCCAGCGGGGAGGAACGTGTGTGTGTGTGTGTGTGTGTGGGGGGGGGGGGGGGGGGGGGGGGGGGGGGGGGGGGGGGGGGGGGGGGGGGGGGGGGGGGGGGGGGGGGGGGGGGGGGGGGGGAGATCTCTCTCACTCTCTTCCCCCCCCCACTCCCCCCCTGCTCACTCCCGCGACTCACTGCTCTCCCCCCCCCCCAGCACACGAATCTTTAGAGACGAGCGGGCAGCTACTCGCTTAAGGCACTACTCGCTCGAGTAGTTTGCCTCAGCGAGTACGCTCGCTCATCTTTAACATTGACTATACTCTGTCATTTGCTCTACCTATGGGTGCAGGATTTTGTTGACTTTTGGATTTATCTTTTCTGTTTTAACGTTCTGGGGACCTTTTTTCCAAGAAAATCCATGAAATCCGCTGCTCTCCTCTTACCAGTGGATGTCATTAGGATAGGAAGAGACTATCCAGGAACTGTCATTGGGACCACAGGTATGGCACCTGGACACCCAGTTTGTGGGGCATAGGTGTACACAGCAGGTGAGTCCAGAATTTTTTTCAAAGAAACTCCAAGGCACTTTCAGGATTTCTCTATTTTTAACAAATAAAGTAAGGGCTCCTGCACATGGATAGATTTGATTCACAGAATCCGGGACCAGCGGCTGCCCCCAGATTCTGTGGCAAATACTGCTCATAACCTCCTATGGAGAACCGCTGCTTCCTGCACATGAGCAGAAATTTCCACTCGTGGCAGAAAAATACCAGCATGCTCTATTCTGTGTGGTTTTCCACACTGACAGCTTCCATTGAAGTCAATGAAAGCCATCCGTCCCGCGGCCCTTTCGCAGTGAGCACTGCAGAACAGCTGCAAGATCCGCATCATCGACTAGCAATGGCGTGGCTTTTTGTGTACTGCGCATGCCGGCGCTCCCCCAGTACAAAAAAAGGAGAATCTGGACAGGTAAGCTGGGTCACTGGCCGGGCACAGGGTCAGACCCTGCTGCAGGATCCCGCATACCAGATTCGACCCGATCGTGTGCAGGCGGCCTAAACGTGAAGGGGCACATAAGCCTTGGCTGCACCTAATACAGTAGCAGAAGCACATGCCTCAGCACTCATATACATGCTTATAATTTGTTGGAAATGCTGACTTTTGTTGTTCTATATATTGCTAAAATTGACCATCATTTCCCAGTGATATGGTCCTTCATTTCCCAGTGATATGGTCCTTCATTTCCCAGTGATATGGTCCTTCATTTCCCAGTGATATGGTCCTTCATTTCCCAGTGATATGGTCCTTCATTTTACCAAACGTTTTACTGTGTAGATTAATATTGCACAATCATGTTAATAACATGGCTGTAGATCGGAAGACTTGACAAAGAGTGGCGCTAGATGTGAAAATGGCAGGACTGGTACTGTTGGTGTCCATTGTGTGATGGATACTGCAGCGTTATGGCTTCCGGTGGGCACACGGATTTAGCTTTAAGTAGCATTTAGAATGGCTTCCGAGATAGGAGGATAAAACAACAAAAGTTATAGGACCGTTAATTCTTTTACCTTTCACAGTGTTTCACAGGTTAAAGCAGCAGTTTGTGCTCCAGAGCTTCTCTTTTTCCTATATGCTGCGACAGAAAATTGTACAATATATATTTTCTTGCCTTTATTCCATGCTATGTGGAGATTAATTCTTTACAGTGATTATTTTTCTTTAGTACCTGAAGTGTATAGTATCTGACCTTACCTACTGAGCGCTGCATGAACGTCATTCTTTTCATAATGGATCTGGGTTCTCTCAGAGCTACTCACATAAAACCAGGGAACATCCAGATATTTAACAGCAAATGATGTAAACATGTTGCATTATTATGCGATCGACCCGAGTAACATTCTACCTATAGATCAATGGAGAAGGTTTCACCGCGTTACACCGCTATTGATTGCAAAGAAGACGAACTCGTGCATTAAAGAGGATTGCTAGATCTCGCAAACCAGAGAAATGATCTGTATAAATATCAGAAAATTGCGTATTGAGAAATCTTAATTAAAACTATTGAATATTCTCCACAAACCAATTATAGAACATCTGAGAACAAAAATAGGGTGACCACAAAAGGTCCGATCCATCACTTAACGATGGGACTATGTAAGTGAAGATATTACGTCTGATAATTATAATTGATGATCTACACTGCAAAGGTTTTCAAACATTTTTCTTCTCATCTTTCAAGAAAAATTTTTTTTTGGGGGGGTGGGGGGGGTGGGGGGGGAGATATTGGATCCCTGTTGCAACTAGTGGTTTGATGGCAAGATATCATTGGAGCGGGCCAGGTATCTCCTTGTTTATGGAAGACATAAAACATTACATTCCAGCTCTCCAAATATAATACATATCCAACATTCTACATCTTGGCCGCCTCGCCGATCCTGAGCCAATAGCGTTAGAATTATTTGGCATCACTATCTACAGGACCATAAAGCAGAGTGTGTATGCATGGTTATCTTCATTTTGAGACCACAAGTTTTAATCTAACCAGATTTACTTATATGAAAGCTTTTAAGCTGTCCACACCTGTTAAATAGCCATTAGCCAAATGCTCATTTGGCAGACAGCTATCCCTCTCGACCCGCCATAGACACTCATGCTTGGCTCGGTCAAGCGTGCATGTGTACTGAATATGTAAAGGGGAATAAGCCCTCTAGCAGAGGCTTATCTCTTCAAGAACAGAAGAACTGAGCATATACAAATACAACACATTCATCCTTCTCTCTCCCTGACATTTACCATTGGGAGAGAGTTGACAATGCACATGAGATAATAGACATGTTCCACTGAAAAATTAGCAGTTTCAGCCAATTTCTCGCTTGTATATGGGGGCCATTAGTTTCTAAAGTCTACTGAACTCAGAGGGAGATAGCATTCTTCTCAACAACAAAAAAAACGCCTCCCTCTTCTCGTTAACCTGAAGTCAAGATGCATCTAAAACCAGATTCAGACCATTTGGACAGAATCTTGTGACTTCAGTCATCCACATCACCCATGGTTATTAATTGGAAACCATGACTAGTTAGAGACCCTACAATTTTATGGCCAAATTCTGTCTCGAGACCGGAGGGGCTGTGGGGTATAGTACCTTCAATTCTTCTCTGCAGTCTGTCTGATCTGTTGGTTCCTGGTCCTGTTGTAGGACGTCCAAGGTGCCTGCTGAAATTTTTTAACTACCTAATTTGCACTGTTCTCTGATTGGCCAGTGCTCATCATGTGAGCAGCAGTGGCCAATCAGAAAGCAGGTATAGTACATTAGTAGTTTAAAGCTACTAATGACAACTGGGAAATTGGGTAGTGTAAAGATTGCAGAGGGCAGAGGGATCAGCCCTATTCTCATTTGCAAAAGGAAAGACTAGAAGCAATGGGATGAAACTAAAAGGGAGGGGACACAAATTAAGTATTAGAAAAAAAAACACTTTCTGACAGTGAGGGTGATCAATGAGTGGAACAGGTTACCACGGGAGTCGGTGAGTTCTCCTTCAATGGAAGTATTCAAACAAAGGCTGGACAGACATTGTCTGGGATGATTTAGTTAATCCTGCACCGTGCAGGGGGTTGGACCTTATGACCCTGGATGTCCCTTCCAACTCTACCATTTCATGATTCTATGATTCAGAGCAAGGCAAAAAACCCAGAGTGAAAAAATTCCTTCCCAACTCCAATCCAGTAATTGGAATAAAGGCCAATTTACATGCAAAGGCCATCTTTCAAATGATTGAAAGATTGCCAATTTTAGCAATCGTTTTGCATAAAGGGTTGATGGACATTAATGTCCATTAACACTGTATCAGCTTCATTTGCATGTAAAAGGGCCTCCAGGAGCTGTTTGCAGAGCTCAGCATGTGGTCTGAGCTACACACACAGTTCCATTGTTCTCGCAAGGGCTGTCAGCAGAATACAATGTAATCTCCAACTCTTGTGCAGAATACAGTGTGCAGTCCCCGTTATCCCTCTCTGCTTAAGCAATAGATTTTAAGCTCACCTTAAAATCATTGTTCAGCAGAAGAGTAAACGATGGCAGCATTTACATCCAACGATTATCGCTCATATGCCATCAGCTGAATGAATTTTGAGCAATCATTGTTGCTTGTAAATGGGCCTTAATCCCCACATCAAAAACCCTTTTGAAGTTAGCAATTGTTATAGTCCTGGACAAGTTTACTACTAATTATTTGCCTTCTTAGAGGTAGAAATACCTCTTTAGGCTTAGGCTAGCCAGAGAACTCGGGTTGTCCGAAAATGTATTATTCCGGTAGAGTTTGAATTTATAGATCCAGATTTTGTTTTACAAATACATTCCAAGTCTTGCAAAGCTCATAAATCATGATCGTAATCATCAGATGTTCCTATGCTGTATTGTTACACAGTGACAGTCACAAATATGGTTATAACTTCTGTCAATCAAGGCAGACAACAATCATGAAATGGGCTCTCATTGTCTTGTAATGATTCTCTCTCCATTCCAGCTGGGTGAGTAAAAGAGTCTTCATATTATTTAGCGCAATCAAGACCTGCTATGCTAGCCCCTTAAACTCAGATTCTGGGCTAAATAACCACATAATTAGTTACATTGTGGCACCATTCTCACCAGGCAGTTTAGAGAGAAACTTATTCAGCAATAATGTGAAAAAACCACTAAATATGATAATATATAACGACATAGTGCTACATGAACAAAGCAGAACTGTGCAGAACGCTTACATTTTCAAAGTGTGAGGGGTAATTTAATCTGGAAAGACAGCGGGTTGGCGAGCAGGTTGCTTGCCCAAATCACTCCGGCTTGTCTGTAAATACAGTGTGTACAAGTTTTAGCTGTTCCAATAACAATAATCATATAGCTGCAAATGCATAAAGCAGCAAAAGTCATTTTTGTTAAAAAAAAGAAAAAAAGAAAAAAAAGTTATGTAAAAAGAGAAAAATTTGAGCAAAATAATACAGCTCTGTAAAGAAAACATGTTCCATTGATTGATTTAAAAGCCCCTTGATTCTAGGTTTATAAAACCATTGAGCGGTGTTAATGATTGTGCATAGAAGTAGTTGACTGTTGCCCAACAAAACCACCCACTGCGCTTGCTGGTCTGGAATGAGCAAGGATTTAAAGGGGTTCTATGGGTCTGAAATACTGATAGCCTGTCCCTTAGCCATCAATGTTAGGATCACTGGGGCTCCGAATCTAGCTGATCAGCAAAATGAAAGGACAGTGTGTGAGAAACCATAATATTTTCTATCCTCCATCTTGTCTGGTAATCTGCTCTTCTCTATTTCTGTCTTTCCTCAGCACGTTCATATATTATGATGGAAACAGTCACAGGAGTGCAAGGCCATTTACTGAGGTCTCATGAGAAACAGCTTCAATTGGCCTCAGAGAAGTCCTGCCATAGTCTAAAGAGATGTCACTGCACTTGAGTTTTTAATGACCAATGATAATAAATGAATTATAATAAATTGTAATCCTAATTTATTCACAAGTGAGGCATGTTCTAGCCTCGTTTCAAATGTCTTTGTACTTTGTCACTGTGGGGACGGTGTGCTGACCACGCATGTGCAGTTGCTGCTCTATTAATTTCAATGGGGCTGACGGAAATAGTCGAGGACAAACACACGATTAACTCTGTCTGCCCCACTTAAATGAATGGAGTAGCACCGCTTATGCATGGCCACAGCTCCATTCAAGTCTCCTCCTTACTGTTGGGGGTGAATCAAGTCCATAGTGCAGACAATAGAGGAAAATGGGACCTACGGATAAACAATACAAGTTTGTCTTGGGACAGCCCCTTAAAAGGGGCCCAGCTTTCGTGATCTCTGCTTGTGGTCATTTAATTCAAATCTTCATTCTTCAATTCCAGTGGACATAAATCTGCCCTGGTAATGTGACGGACACTAAGAAGCATGGTCATTACAAGACAAAATTTCTGAGGACTAGATGCTAAATCCACATAAAATCTGTGTCAAATAAGCATCTTATTCATTTGAAAGGGATTCTGTGCTAAAAAGTCTATATGGCGCTGGATGTTTCCAAGCATGGGATTCAAACCTGTGTGGCAGGAAAAAAAAAAATGTATTTTCTGAATCCACATCAGAATATCCGCAGGCTGAGCTTTCACGTGCAAATTCATGGCAGAAATCAGAAGCTCAGTCTCAGAATCCAACAGCGGACTATGAGGGGGTTCCGCATTATAAGATACCCGTGTGAGCATACCCTACAGTACAAATAACAGCTGTGTACCTGCGTGCCCATCACAATGACCAAACCAGATTGTACCCACTAAAAGTAAACAAAGGTTTGCATTCAATAACAGCAAGCAGAGAACTTGATGATTGGAGTTGTCACAGAAAACTGTCACGGCACTGCTGATGCCGGGTTCTTTGAAGTCTTGGGTTCCATCACGTTTGTTTCAGATAACATGATGCACCTGCTATCGTATTCATACTTCTTTTGGTCCTGGATGGTGAGGGTTAAATCTATCCTTGCTGCTGTTCAGCTAAAGGACTGACCGGGATAACTGGCGGCCCAGTCAGCAACTCTTCTATCACATATAAAACTGCTCCTCCTTGTTGAGGACACCGGTTATACTCCTAGTACTCCAACCCTATCAGAACTCCGCATGCCTGTCAGTTTGTCTTATACATGCCTCTGCGTGCCTGTTGGTTATCATATAGTCTGTTTGTCTTGCGCTCCATACCCAGTCTTTTTGCAGTCCCTGGTCTGATTCACTAGTTTCTCTCTGAAATTCGATCTTGCCATATGCAAGCAGTGGGGCCGCCCTGTTCAGGGCAAGCGTTCTGCCTTAAGGCAGATCCAGTTGAGGAAGTTCTGATCTGTCCGATACTTTGTAGTTCTGCCTCATTACCTGTCTAGCAACCCTTGGTGCCTTGCATACACATCCTACTATATCCAGTGCTCCATAGTTGTCATCTGCATTTGACGGCAGTCCTGGACAAATGTGTCAAAAGCATATTTAAAAAAAATGTACATTTTTTCATCATACAGTAAATAAGCTCTGTAAGCTGCAATGCCCCCCATCTTTTTCTCTGCAGGGGAGGGGGCTACTAATAGACAACGGTTTGAGTTGGACTATAGGATGAGTTACCTGTAATACATTCTGATGGGACCTTCCATGATATCGACAGACGCATGCACATAATTGTAGAAATACTGGACAGATGTCCGGCACTTACAAGCAGCTAGAGACCGGCTAATGTATTACGGGTCTGACATACAAAGTTTTGCTGGGTTTGCATTTACTTTCTGCAGAAACTATTCCACAAGTCTGGGAGGCTGAATAGTGGTGAATCAGCTGCAACGTCCTTTTCTTCCTTTATACCCCCGGGGTTGTGATTTGGAACAAATGGACACTCGCAACCCTGGTACACATCTGGATTCCTAATTAAATTCATGGCACATTTGTTTTTAAGTGGCACGAGGACAGAGCCAACATGTAAGTGAGGAAAGGACAAGGAGAAGGACCCAATTAGGGGGAAAATACACAATGCAAAATGCCAACCACTGCAAACACACGTTATACATATATAATACTGGATTTTTACATTATTAATAAGGCACGGGTCCAGCCGCTATATTAAAACTTGAATCTTTGTGTATTAACCTCTTGGGGACCAGAAACTTTTTAGGGATTTTACCTTTTCTTTACTCACCAAAATTAATTTTGCTGCGCTTTTTTTTTCCTGTGACAGAGCTATTTTTTTTAAAATATATCTTTTCTCACATAAATATTTACTCAGTTTAAGTTTTATTATGGGTAAAAAGCTGAAAAAAAACTGTAAAGAAAAAAAAGTATCAAAATTTTAATTTATAGTTTATTGTAGCGTAAGTACGCTAATTTTGAAAATGAAGTACAGAAAGGGGTTCCTTATTTTTTCCCGGACATTTTGGTATATAATTTGTGTGGTTTCGGATTATAGGGCGCACATGGCCTCTAAGGATCATTCACATTGTATTTTTTCTTCCTAAATTTTACACTTTTCACTGTAGCTGGGGCATCCGTAGGAGCCCCAGTTAGAGGAAAAAACATCCTCCTGTAATGACAGTAGTCACTAACAGAGCTGATCTGAGTATGCTAGGACCCTGCAGCTCTGCTGTGGCAGGAGGTACCTTGCCATGTGACCGCCAAGTCGAATAGCGGAAATAACACTTCCGCTTTTTTTTTTCATTACATAGAGCTATATAGCCTGCAAGACAGAATGCAGAAGCCGTTAAAAACTCACAGAACCTCCTATATAAGAGGGGAGGTGGCTGCTTGGTGTATACTCCTGCACAGTGCAGATACAAAATGTCAGACCAGGAGGTTGTGCGAGTGGCTGTTTCATTGGTGTCCTCCACAGGTGTAATTGGCTCCCTCATTTGGCAGTATGGCAGCCTGCATGCTGAGGTTGGTGCACATGTTTGCTCTCCTGTATCAGTAATTACAGCCGCCTGCAGACCGCCGAGTCGGATCCCGCTGCGAGAATTCTCGCAGTGGGATGCGGACCCGTGCCCCTGCACAGCCCTGCGGCTTACCCGCTCCCGGAGTCTTCACTCTGCGTTATGTGCCGGCTGCCGCCCAGCCAGCATATGCGCAGAGCGGAGCAGTCTCGTCCCTACTGATGTTTCTGTGCAGGAGAACATGCCACAATTTGTTTTGCACGCGGACAAGTCGCGGCTGTGTGCATAGGATTGCATTATGTAATGCAATCCTATGCAAGTGGGCACTGGTGGAAATTCTGCGGGAAATCCCGCCGTGGAATTTCCACCCGTGTGCACGGGGCCTATATGGCAGTTTTCAGGGATTGTTTCTTTTATATTTCGCTTGACTTGATACATTTATATTAGTGTAGGGACTCACAAAACGCAAGGAGCCTTGACGATCGGCTTGTGAGCAAGTATTTTGGCCAAATCCAACTAATATCTTGCATTTATTATGGATTATTCACATGCAGTGCAGCTTTAAACGCTGGGGGAGCCCTGGGTGACAGTACCAATGTGGTTCACTTTTGGAGGTGCAAGGCAACCTGTTGAACTATTATGGCGTCATTAATAGGTTGCTTGTTTGCATGGTGTACTACATGTATCAGGATGGTCTGACACTATCTACTCTGTGCAGGAGTATACACCAAGCAGCCACCCCTCTGTATAGGAGGTTGTGCGAGTGGCTGTCCCAACGGTGTCCTCCAGAGGTGTAATTGGCTCCCTCATTTGGCAGCCTGCATGTTGAGTTGGTACACATATTCGCCCTCCTGAATCAATAAGTATATGGCCGTTTTCAGTGATTGTTTTTATATTTCCCTTTCTGTGATACTTTGAGAGGTGAAGCTTGTTTATCAAAACGGTTTCATAGAAAGGCCATGCTTATTGTGGGTCCATAGGTGCTTGGTTGTCGGTGGCGGCCACTTTCAACATCTTCTGTGACGAGACTGATGTCAACAAGAACCAAAATAGTAGTCAATATTCACTCTTGTGAAATATCATCCCGAACATGAGTATTGCAAAATTACTGGTTTGTACTTTGAGTGAAACACCTTGTATTATGAGGACCTGTAGGAGCCTAGACCATATACCGTAATAAGCTAGATAGGTGTTGTGCTACCAGCATGTGATGCCTAGAAGCAATACGAAATAGCCTACAGTGGAACATGCTATGTATGAAATTTGAGATGTAAATTAGTCGTTGACTGACAGCTCCCCGCCTCCACTGTCACCCTACATAATAGACCGGTGGTGGGAAATAGGACATGAGTCATCCAAAAACACTATACTCTTGAAAACTAGTACAGTTCTACACAAGTTACGAGTTGAAATAAGAGTTGCGCTTCGAGCGAAGCGCCCGGTATAATTCGTAAGCATCCTTGAAGAAGCAGTTCTTTATCAACCGGCTATTGACCCTCACCAATTTGTTTTTAGAAGGAGTTTCTGCAGCAGCTGTGGTGACTATATCAATGCAGAACCTCATATAGAACACCTTCTCGGTTGTGGTGAATGGGAGAGCGTCCTTTATGCATCCAAATATTGACTTGAAACACTTTCCTCCCCCCTCCCTTACTGGAAAGAGATTCTGCAGCAGCTGGGATGTAAATATACACACACAGACGCACTTTTGCATGCTCCATTGCCATGGCACGGCAAGCTTTATTGCCTAAAATGAAGGAACGGCAGCAGCTGCAGAGCTTCTGGGTATCCCGTGCGATCCTTAGAATTCATTACCCGCTTGGTACATTGGAAATAGAAAAATATTTCAGATTTCAAAACTACAAGATTCATTTGAAGCCAAGACGTGCTTTAATAAGAGCTGCTGACAAGGCTTCTCAGTCCCTGTATACTGTGTAAAGTGAGTGACGGGCATTTAGTGATACAATTGTGTGTCTCCGCTCACCTCGACGGGGAATCTTCTGCCGTTGATGCTGTGTTCGGAGCCTGCTGATGCGTTACTTTGACCCCAGTGGAATTCCACTTTCTCTGCCTTAAACCTGCCTGGCAGCCCGGCACCGCTGATGTAATAATCATCTTTCAGGAGAATGGCAACTGCAGAAGAAAAGCGAGAGGAAAACAGAACCTTGTCAGAGGGCGCATGCCACAAAACAACTTTAGCAAATTGATCTGAGGAGGAAGAGAATGAAAATAAGAAACATTATTATAAACACACAGGATCTTATTTGTTAGGACTGCCTTAACGAGCTCATATTCTACTGTCGGTACATTTATGTTCTATTTGCCCTTTATATTAAGAAGGTTTCCGATTCGCCTCTTCTGCATCATTAAGAGGAGCCTTATGCATTTGATCAGGCAAAATGAAGATCTATCAAGTTAATGCCCAACAAGCAATAACAAAAACGCAGCTCAAGCTCCATGTACATATTGAAGCAAGGCACATATTTACAAAATCAGCCTTCTTCACATCTCCGGTCCAGACGTCCATTGTTTGGCTCCATCATAAAAGTCGAACAATGAAAATACCGGAAGTGCTGGATCCAACATATGGGGAAAAAAACGGCGCCCTATGGATCCTATTGCCCATGTTTGGGTCGGTTGTACGGTCTTATATTTTTCTAGACAAAACAGCTCAGCATGCTGTGCTATTTCAGTGGGGATTTTGAGGAAGATTTGCACCAGCACCTGAGACTGCAAAGGTTGTACAAGGGGAGTGTGCAAACAGAACACACAGGTGTTAAATGGCTTGTCCAGTTACCGAACAATATCCTATTAGTAGGGCTGACTGTAGTAAAATATAGAGGCAAGTACTGCTCAGTTTGTCACCGCCAGGATCCAGCGCTGCAGGCCTGCTGTGGTCCCAGTGTTTGTTGCGACCGTTATCAATGGAAGTCAGGTTACTGCTGCAGCCAATCAGAGATTGTGGAGTCGTTCCCACACTCTTGGCATCACAGTGCTAAGGATAGGAGCGCCGATGCCAGGAGAACGAGTGGGGATGCTGCAGTCGTCACCTAACTTCTGGTGATATTAGTTGTTACAACAAACGCTGGGGCTGCAGCGTTGGATCCCAGTGGTGGTAGAGAGGCAAGTACTGCTGAATTTTATTATTTGTATTTTACTACAGTCAGCCCTATTGAAGGGATGTTGTCTGGGAAGTGGACTAGCCTTTTATGATGCTCATACATTTTAGATAGCCATTGACCAAACACTCATTGGCCAACAGCCATTGCTCTTGAGCTCACCCCTATTCACATGAACTCCTGGCTTGGCCGAATGTGCGCATGTGTTCTGAATGCAGAAAAACAAGAAAGCGGCTGCCACATCTAGTAATAGATTATCTCCCCAGATTCAAAGGATCAGGCAGTTTAATTGTTAGAATGCCATTAGAGGATTGGCAGGACCAGCAGAAATGGGTGACTTCAGACAATCTAGAGCTAATGTTTCCAGCAACTCTTACATCAAAATATGGGAGAGTTAAAATAAGGTCTTAATCCCCTTCAAAGCCAATATGGACCCTTCCAATGGCCAACTGATATATCCAAGTTCTTAAGACAAGAGAGTAAGGATCAGATCCAGTTTAGAGTCAATTCAGAAAACGGGCACAATATGGGATAGAATAAAAGGGGCATATATTTATGGAGTCAAGTAAAAGTCAGACTGGCTGATTAATTCCTTTTTCAGAAACCTTGCTCAAGACTCTAAGTGCATTCAGTGATCTTCGGCTGTTCAGCTATATATAACTTAATCTTAAAGGTGTTATACCAAGTTTTTAAACTTAAAAATTTATCGCTTATCCACAGGATATGGGATGTGTCCGGTCGGTGGGGGTCAGACCACTGGGACCTCCACTGACCATAAGAACAGGGGTTTCTAAGCCCCCCATATAAATGGGGCACTAGATAACCATTCACTACTCTAATCCATTCATCTTCATAAGACAGCTGAAGATAAGCCAAGTACAGCACTCGGAAGTATCCAGCAGTCCCACAGAGCTGAAAGGAGTGTCAGTGTGCATGCTTGACTGCCACTCCATTCCTACAGAGGGTAACATTGGAACCCTGTTCTCATGATTAATGGTGGTGAAGAATTCTCCAGTGTCTCCCAGGACATTAGCCATGCCTTTCTCCTTCTTATACTCTGATTGTAAGACAAGTGGCTGCAGCAGGAGCCTCTCCCCTTTGTCCTATCTGTAGTAGGTTAAACAATGTTAGCCCTCAACCCCTTTCCCCAGCCAAAAAATGGAACAGATCAGCAGAAAATTAATCCCCGTGTTCCCCATGGGATTTCTATAACTGTCAGCCTGCAGAATTTTCTATATGCTACTGAAACATTAGGAGCAAGTTTACCTTTAACATTCATTTCTAGATTCAGTGTTCTTTTAAGGAAAATAGATCAACAGATCTGAACAGCAAGTTAGGGTACTTTTACATGGGCCAACAGTCACTCGAGTAATAGCTCTTTTGGGTTTCCACTGTGTTGACTGTTTACAGGCTGTAGTCAGCCTGTGACGTCCTTTAAACCTGCTGCTGCAGCCAATGACGGCGTCAGTGATGATCACTCAGCATTATCATGCTGCAGCAGCATGTTTAGAGACGAGTCAGGCTGACTGTAGCCTGTAAATGAAGATGTGAGCAGGGAGACCGGAGGAGACAAGCAGAGAAAGAAGAGTATGAGCCCTCTCAACAAAAAAAGAAATTTTTTATAATTTCGGACAATCTCTTTAAGGCCTGGCAGTTGCCCCGTGTAAAAGTACCCTTACTTAAAAGGACTTTCCAAGCAAACACTATTGATGGCGTATCCTAAGGAAAGGTCATCAATAGCAGATCTACAGGGGTCTACTGCTCAGGATCCCTGCTGATCAACTGATTCGAATTTCAAAGCTCATGATGCTGTCCATTTAACAGTGGTCTGGTTTGGTATTGCAGCTCTCTCCCATTCACTTCAATTTGCAACTATTACTGCAAAATGTGTGGATGAAGTGCGTTGCAATCAAGACCATTTGGTGGACCTGTAAAAGACCATACAAGTAAAATCACAAGCAGCAAGTGGAGGAGTTGAATAAGTGAAAAACATGGAGGTTTTTTAAGTTCATCTTCCATGATTGATGCTTTTAAAGCCTGTGCTTTGTATGAGTGATGTATTGAAATGCAAAATGAGCTCTAATCCCCCCACGCACTTTTCTTTCCAGCATCAGGTTATAGGAGATAGCGATGTATCGGAGCCATGATAGAATACAGGAGCTAAATAATGTGTGCTGATCAGTGGAGGAGCAAGTCACTACTGGCATCCCGGGACGGACTCCCACCGACATCAGATCAATACTATTCTGATAATTTTGCTTAGAATTGAATCTTGTGATTGCTCTAAATCATCACAGAACTCTGTTCAAACAAAAAAGGTAAAGCTGCAATCTTTGCAAAGCTATTCAATAATTCAGTTTCATGAAACAAAAATGGTTGAACACATCAATACAGGAAATTATCTGGCTAAATAGTTATACACCTCAATACAGTCACAATTGACTCTGGTTAGCACACCCATTGCTGGATAGTAGGCGATGGGGAACATGATGCATTGAATCCAGGTAATGACGTGTGATATCTAAGGAGATGCTGTACTCGGACATAGGAACCAACTTATGTTAGGTGACAAAGTTTGGACATTGATCAAGGTAAGTGCAGGTGAGCATTGCCTTCCAAACGGCAATGCCAAGTATTAAGTGTTGTTGATTGTGAACTAACGCTTTGAAACTAATAAGAGTTTTTAAACTAGTCAAAAGGAACTATGTTATTTGTGTCACCAGTTGTTTTGAAAAAGCTCTCTGTATGATATGTGCAGCGGACAAGGCTGGCCTTTGGTGGGGAGTGATGGGAGGGGGAAGATGGTGGTTAGGTCATGGTAGCTTTACCATCAACTCCCAAATGACCCAAAGTACAATAAGCCAGCCGCCTTTGATAGCAACAGTGCTAAATAAAGTTCATTACCTTAAGCTGTCCTCGTGACGCCAGTAGCCCTTTATGAAGTCCAATTGAAATAGAGTTCACAAGAGTTAAACTTTTAAAACCGGGGGTACACTGTTCTTTACTGTAAGCTTTTCAACGGTTTACACAGTCTCAAAACATTATAGTGCAAATTACTCTGAGGTTAGGATTCTTCCTTCAAGAAGCTTGCATCCAGAAGTTACCCTAATTCTCCGCAGTCTCTTATCTGTCGGGACTTCACAGATGTTCTGTTACTTGTCAGGTACACTCTACAACCACTCACTTTCCTCTATCAAGTCTTTCTCAGTGGCAGTCGGTCCTGACCACATACTCATGCAGGTTCAACAGTATGGTCGGTAAAGGGTAGTTCCAAACACTCCATCTCCTACTCCACCAGTAGAGAACCTGGTCCTCACTTTCATCTGAGGCGAGGTCTCCCGTGGCGGCAAGGCAGGGCCAGAGCTTCAGCTCAGAGAAGTTCCAGATGTACTTCCTTCTTTACATCCAGACTACCGCTCTTACATCCACCTCCTTTCTCGTTCAACTCCAAACTTCAACTCCCTCTCCAACTAAACTCCTCCTAACACACACACACACTAACTACATAACTATCATACATCACATAACATTCTCACTCAGGAACACTACATATGCTTGAGCAAGGAGGTCGATTTGTCAGTAAGACCTCCGAAATGCGTTGCATTTCCTGTACTGTATCTTCTGTCCCAATGTTAATTTAAAAAAAATCGAGGAGTACCTACTTTCCTAATAAGAAATCTAGAAGAAATTTAATTTATGATAATTAAGAGGCTAACCTGGATTCTTGAGGACCGCAAACGTCTCGCTCATGTAAGTTAAATTCGATACACTATTTCTATTGATTTTATATCTACACACTTTTAAGCATGGTATTTTTGCAACCCCTTTTTCCTAAATATCTCCCAGACACAGATGGGGATTTAGTAGTGGAGCGGACGAGCTATTAGAAATGCGAAGCAAGACCAGCGGTGTGGCAGCATGACTATGACAGGCTGTCCATACCAGGCGAGTCTGATATGGTTTCAGTAATATCTTTAATCACCTTCTCATGGCACTGTCCTAGACTAATTGTGGAACAGTTTTCTTGGCCATTGTTAATTGACATTGTAATTGGAGTGCTGGTAGTTCCAAGAGTTAGCAGAAGCTAGTTACAAGTAATTTTACGGTAACCGTACAACTGTTTATTTGCTATTATCTCATTTATCCTCTGACTTTCCTTGTTCTTGAATAAATATTGTGTAATTTATTTTTTTTTAAACTCCTTCGTCTGCATCATTGCGTCTGGTACTGTATCTCAGCCCTATACAACCTTCCCACTAATGATCAGCCCAAGCAGACTTTGCATGCTGAGGTGGTAATATCTGCTGAGTGAATAGTTTATGTCGATGCCAACTGGATGGTCATGGGCTAAGAAATAGAATAATAAACCTTTAACCCCCATGAAAGTTCTACCAAACAGTTTAAGATACCATTTACATCCAGGTCACACTCCTAACCTATAAGATTAGACTTCTACACTCCGGCCTTAATTAGAGCAGATAAATCGGGGACAATAACCCTGCAGTTAGACGCGCTTTAATAGTCCTCCTTTCTTTCTGTATAGAGCAGTTTTCTGCTTAGAATTATCATCTTAAAATGTAAATTTAATTAACAATTTTCCATCACAATCAGCGGCTCCCCTACAATTATAAGAACAGCTATTTTTGGTGTCTTGTTGATGTCAGTAATATACCAGCTCTTGGAATTTTTTTTACATCTGACTTTTGCGTTTTACAATATTAGTAGAATTAAGGTACCCTTATACATGTCAATGAGCAATTTCGGGCAACTATCGCATGTGTACACATGGCCGCAGACAGGGCACTGAGCAAAAAGTCGCTAGTTGTTGTGTTTCAGCTCACTCAAAAGCGCTTCTTATTAAGTGTAAACAGTGAATGAATACCAAAAAAATTGAAATATTGGGTATAAGGCGTGCCCCCGAAGCATATATGCTTGCACAAAGTGGATTTTGCTAAAATTCACTATTTATGAAGCCAGCACATATACGCGTTTTGAGATGAGCAGGAGACCTCTTCCTCAGTAAATGCTGGGGACATAATACATCATGTATACATTTACTGAGGAAGTGGTCTGCAGACCTCGAAATGCGTAGATATGTGCAGACTTCAAAAACAATCAGCGAAGTTTGGCTAAATCCACTTTGTGCAAACATATATACCAAGGTCGCACCTTACACCCATTTTTTCAACCTTTTTGGTATTGTCAGCACATTCACCCAGGAGGGTGTGACAACATTTGATTTAAAATCTTCAACCGATAACTCTCCATAAAGGACATTCTCCTATCTTTTGGTATTTGCTTGGGTTGCCCCACCTTCCTTTTCTATCTTGCTTATAGTGAATCCAGGTGAGTGGACCGGA